>NW_026535947.1:0-532807 GCF_028551555.1 Melozone crissalis | reverse complement strand
TTTCTCCTTGCCAGACAGAGTGGAAAAGCTTTTTGCTAAGATGTAGACGAGAAGAGAGGCTAAAGACGAAGGTACGTTGCTCTGCAGAGCTAAGCACCTCTCCCGGGCCTCTTTCGGCAGAAGGCGCACACCGCAGAGCACTGTGAGCGGCAGAATCGTCTTTGCGCGAAGAAGCAGCTTCTTCGTCTCCGGGAGCCGGAGAGAGCGGCAACTTCGCAAAGGTGATGAAACAAGATGTACAACACTGCGATTGTGTGCGCAGCTTGCCAACTGAGAGAAAACAGTACCTGACCACTCTCCTGCCTTTTCTATTCACATGAACATTCGATTGGAAGCTGTTTTGGACAACTTTCTTTCTCTTCTTGCAAAACACTCGGCAGACCTGCGTGCAGCCTCTAGAACACGATGGGAGATGTTTTCTGTGCTGGCACAGTTTCTCCTTGCCAGACAGAGTGGAAAAGCTTTTTGCTAAGATGTAGACGAGAAAAGAGGCTAAAGAAGCAGGTACGGTGCTCTGCAGAGCTAAGCACCGCTCCCGGACCTCTTTCGGCAGAAGGCGCACACCGCAGAGCACTGTGAGCGGCAGAATCGTCTTTGCGCGAAGAAGCAGCTTCTTCGTCTCCGGGAGCCGGAGAGAGCGGCAACTTCGCAAAGGTGTGAAACAAGCTGTACAACACTGCGATTGTGTGCGCAGCTTGCCAACTGAGAGAAAACAGTACCTGACCACTCTCCTGCCTTTTCTATTCACATGAACATTCGATTGCAAGCTGTTTTGGACAACTTTCTTTCTCTTCTTGCAAAACACTCGGCAGACCTCCGTGCAGCCTCTAGAACACGATGGGAGATGTTTTCTGTGCTGGCACAGTTTCTCCTTGCCAGACAGAGTGGAAAAGCTTTTTGCTAAGATGTAGACGAGAAGAGAGGCTAAAGACGAAGGTACGGTGCTCTGCAGAGCTAAGCACCGCTCCCGGACCTCTTTCGGCAGAAGGCGCACACCGCAGAGCACTGTGAGCGGCAGAATCGTCTTTGCGCGAAGAAGCAGCTTCTTCGTCTCCGGGAGCCGGAGAGAGCGGCAACTTGGCAAAGGTGATGAAACAAGCTGTACAACACTGCGATTGTGTGCGCAGCTTGCCAACTGAGAGAAAACAGTACCTGACCACTCTCCTGCCTTTTCTATTCAGATGAACATTCGATTGCAAGCTGTTTTGGACAACTTTCTTTCTCTTCTTGCAAAACACTCGGCAGACCTCCGTGCAGCCTCTAGAACACGATGGGAGATGTTTTTTGTGCTGGCACAGTTTCTCCTTGCCAGACAGAGTGGAAAAGCTTTTTGCTAAGATGTAGACGAGAAGAGAGGCTAAAGACGAAGGTACGGTGCTCTGCAGAGCTAAGCACCGCTCCCTGGCGTCTTTCGGCCGAAGGCGCACACCGCAGAGCACTGTGAGCGGCAGAATCGTCTTTGCGCGAAGAAGCAGCTTCTTCGTCTCCGGGAGCCGGAGAGAGCGGCAACTTGGCAAAGGTGATGAAACAAGCTGTACAACACTGCGATTGTGTGCGCAGCTTGCCAAGTGAGAGAAAACAGTACCTGACCACTCTCCTGCCTTATGTAATCACATGAACATTCGATTGCAAGCTGTTTTGGACAACTTTCTTTCTCTTCTTGCAAAACACTCGGCAGACCTGCGTGCAGCCTCTAGAACACGATGGGAGATGTTTTCTGTGCTGGCACAGTTTCTCCTTGCCAGACAGAGTGGAAAAGCTTTTTGCTAAGATGTAGACGAGAAGAGAGGCTAAAGACGAAGGTACGGTGCTCTGCAGAGCTAAGCACCGCTCCCGGACCTCTTTCGGCAGAAGGCGCACACCGCAGAGCACTGTGAGCGGCAGAATCGTCTTTGCGCGAAGAAGCAGCTTCTTCGTCTCCGGGAGCCGGAGAGAGCGGCAACTTGGCAAAGGTGATGAAACAAGCTGTACAACACTGCGATTGTGTGCGCAGCTTGCCAACTGAGAGAAAACAGTACCTGACCACTCTCCTGCCTTTTCTATTCATATGAACATTCGATTGCAAGCTGTTTTGACTACTTTCTTTCTCTTCTTGCAAAACACTCGGCAGACCTCCGTGCAGCCTCTAGAATACGATGGGAGATGTTTTCTGTGCTGGCACAGTTTCTCCTTGCCAGACAGAGTGGAAAAGCTTTTTGCTAAGATGTAGACGAGAAGAGAGGCTAAAGAAGCACGTATGGTGCTTCTCAGAGCTAAGCACAGCTCCCGGGGCTCTTTCGGCAGAAGGCGCACACCGCAGAGCACTGTGAGCGGCAGAATCGTCTTTGCGCGAAGAAGCAGCTTCTTCGTCTCCGGGAGCCGGAGAGAGCGGCAACTTCGCAAAGGTGATGAAACAAGCTGTACAACACTGCGATTGTGTGCGCAGCGTGCCAACTGAGAGAAAACAGTACCTGACCACTCTCCTGCCTTTTCTATTCACATGAACATTCGATTGCAAGCTGTTTTGGACAACTTTCTTTCTCTTCTTGCAAAACACTCGGCAGACCTCCGTGCAGCCTCTAGAACACGATGGGAGATGTTTTCTGTGCTGGCACAGTTTCTCCTTGCCAGACAGAGTGGAAAAGCTTTTTGCTAAGATGTAGACGAGAAGAGAGGCTAAAGACGAAGGTACGGTGCTCTGCAGAGCTAAGTACCGCTCCCTGGCGTCTTTCGGCAGAAGGCGCACACCGCAGAGCACTGTGAGCGGCAGAATCGCCTTTGCGCGAAGAAGCAGCTTCTTCGTCTCCGGGAGCCGGAGAGAGCGGCGGCTTGGCAAAGGTGATGAAACAAGCTGTATAACACTGCGATTGTGTGCGCCGCTTGCCAAGTGAGAGAAAACAGTACCTGACCACTCTCCTGCCTTTTCTATTCACATGAACATTCGATTGCAAGCTGTTTTGGACAACTTTCTTTCTCTTCTTGCAAAACACTCGGCAGACCTCCGTGCAGCCTCTAGAACACGATGGGAGATGTTTTCTGTGCTGCAACAGTTTCTCCTTGCCAGACAGAGTGGAAAAGCTTTTTGCTAAGATGTAGACGAGAAGAGAGGCTAAAGACGAAGGTACGGTGCTCTGCAGAGCTAAGCACCGCTCCCGGACCTCTTTTGGCAGAAGCCGCACACCGCAGAGCACTGTGAGCGGCAGAATCGTCTTTGCGCGAAGAAGCAGCTTCTTCGTCTCCGGGAGCCGGAGAGAGCGGCAGCTTCGCGAAGGTGTGAAACAAGCTGTACAACACTGCGATTGTGTGCGCAGCTTGCCAAGTGAGAGAAAACAGTACCTGACCACTCTCCTGCCTTTTCTATTCACATGAACATTCGATTGCAAGCTGTTTTGGACAACTTTCTTTCTCTTCTTGCAAAACACTCGGCAGACCTCCGTGCAGCCTCTAGAACACGATGGGAGATGTTTTCTGTGCTGGCACAGTTTCTCCTTGCCAGACAGAGTGGAAAAGCTTTTTGCTAAGATGTAGACGAGAAGAGAGGCTAAAGACGAAGGTACGGTGCTCTGCAGAGCTAAGCACCGCTCCCGGGCTTCTTTCGGCAAGAGGCGCACACCGCAGAGCACTGTGAGCGGCAGAATCGTCTTTGCGCGAAGAAGCAGCTTCTTCGTCTCCGGGAGCCGGAGAGAG
The DNA here is from genome assembly GCF_028551555.1 of Melozone crissalis. NCBI lineage: Eukaryota > Metazoa > Chordata > Aves > Passeriformes > Passerellidae > Melozone > Melozone crissalis. Next base: position 529,141 of record NW_026535947.1, on the reverse strand, counting down.
CGGCAACTTGGCAAAGGTGATGAAACAAGCTGTACAACACTGCGATTGTGTGCGCAGCTTGCCAACTGAGAGAAAACAGTACCTGACCACTCTCCTGCCTTTTCTATTCACATGAACATTCGATTGCAAGCTGTTTTGGACAACTTTCTTTCTCTTCTTGCAAAACACTCGGCAGACCTGCGTGCAGCCTCTAGAACACGATGGGAGATGTTTTCTGTGCTGGCACAGTTTCTCCTTGCCAGACAGAGTGGAAAAGCTTTTTGCTAAGATGTAGACGAGAAGAGAGGCTAAAGACGAAGGTACGGTGCTCTGCAGAGCTAAGCACCGCTCCCGGACCTCTTTCGGCAGAAGGCGCACACCGCAGAGCACTGGGAGCAGCAGAATCGTCTTTGCGCGAAGAAGCAGCTTCTTCGTCTCCGGGAGCCGGAGAGAGCGGCAGCTTCGCAAAGGTGAAGAAACAAGCTGTACAACTTTGCGATTGTGTGCGCAGCTTGCCAAGTGAGAGAAAACAGTACCTGACCACTCTCCTGCCTTTTCTATTCACATGAACATTCGATTGGAAGCTGTTTTGGACAACTTTCTTTCTCTTCTTGCAAAACACACGGCAGACCTCCGTGCAGCCTCTAGAACACGATGGGAGATGTTTTCTGTGCTGGCACAGTTTCTCCTTGCCAGACAGAGTGGAAAAGCTTTTTGCTAAGATGTAGACGAGAAGAGAGGCTAAAGACGAAGGTACGGTGCTCTGCAGAGCTAAGCACCGCTCCCGGGCCTCTTTCGGCAGAAGGCGCACACCGCAGAGCACTGTGAGCGGCAGAATCGTCTTTGCGCGAAGAAGCAGCTTCTTCGTCTCCGGGAGCCGGAGAGAGCGGCAACTTGGCAAAGGTGATGAAACAAGCTGTACAACACTGCTATTGTGTGCGCAGCTTGCCAACTGAGAGAAAACAGTACCTGACCACTCTCCTGCCTTTTCTATTCAGATGAACATTCGATTGCAAGCTGTTTTGGACAACTTTCTTTCTCTTCTTGCAAAACACTCGGCAGACCTCCGTGCAGCCTCTAGAACACGATGGGAGATGTTTTCTGTGCTGGCACAGTTTCTCCTTGCCAGACAGAGTGGAAAAGCTTTTTGCTAGGATGTAGACGAGAAGAGAGGCTAAAGACGAAGGTACGGTGCTCTGCAGAGTTAAGCACCGCTCCCTGGCGTCTTTCGGCAGAAGGCGCACACCGCAGAGCACTGTGAGCGGCAGAATCGTCTTTGCGCGAAGAAGCAGCTTCTTCGTCTCCGGGAGCCGGAGAGAGCGGCAACTTGGCAAAGGTGATGAAACAAGCTGTACAACACTGCTATTGTGTGCGCAGCTTGCCAACTGAGAGAAAACAGTACCTGACCACTCTCCTGCCTTTTCTATTCACATGAACATTCGATTGCAAGCTGTTTTGGACAACTTTCTTTCTCTTCTTGCAAAACACTCGGCAGACCTGCGTGCAGCCTCTAGAACACGATGGGAGATGTTTTTTGTGCTGGCACAGTTTCTCCTTGCCAGACAGAGTGGAAAAGCTTTTTGCTAAGATGTAGACGAGAAGAGAGGCTAAAGACGAAGGTACGGTGCTCTGCATAGCTAAGCACCGCTCCCGGGCGTCTTTCGGCAGAAGGCGCACACCGCAGAGCACTGTGAGTGGCAGAATCGTCTTTGCGCGAAGAAGCAGCTTCTTCGTCTCCGAGAGCCGGAGAGAGCGGCAACTTCGCAAAGGTGATGAAACAAGCTGTACGTCACTGCGATTGTGTGCGCAGCTTGCCAACTGAGAGAAAACAGTACCTTACCACTCTCCTGCCTTTTCTATTGACATGAACATTCGATTGCAAGCTGTTTTGGACAACTTTCCTTCTCTTCTTGCAAAACACTCGGCAGACCTGCGTGCAGCCTCTAGAACACGATGGGAGATGTTTTCTGTGCTGGCACAGTTTCTCCTTGCCAGACAGAGTGGAAAAGCTTTTTGCTAAGATGTAGACGAGAAGAGAGGCTAAAGACGAAGGTACGGTGCTCTGCAGAGCTAAGCACCGCTCCCGGACCTCTTTCGGCAGAAGGCGCACACCGCAGAGCACTGTGAGCGGCAGAATCGTCTTTGCGCGAAGAAGCAGCTTCTTCGTCTCCGGGAGCCGGAGAGAGCGGCAACTTGGCAAAGGTGATGAAACAAGCTGTACAACACTGCGATTGTGTGCGCAGCTTGCCAAGTGAGAGAAAACAGTACCTGACCACTCTCCTGCCTTTTCTATTCAGATGAACATTCGATTGGAAGCTGTTTTGGACAACTTTCTTTCTCTTCTTGCAAAACACTCGGCAGACCTCCGTGCAGCCTCTAGAACACGATGGGAGATGTTTTCTGTGCTGGCACAGTTTCTCCTTGCCAGACAGAGTGGAAAAGCTTTTTGCTAAGATGTAGACGAGAAGAGAGGCTAAAGACGAAGGTACGGTGCTCTGCAGAGCTAAGCACCGCTCCCGGGCGTCTTTCGGCAGAAGGCGCACACCGCAGAGCACTGTGAGCGGCAGAATCGTCTTTGCGCGAAGAAGCAGCTTCTTCGTCTCCGGGAGCCGGAGAGAGCGGCAACTTCGCAAAGGTGATGAAACAAGCTGTACAACACTGCTATTGTGTGCGCAGCTTGCCAACTGAGAGAAAACAGTACCTGACCACTCTCCTGCCTTTTCTATTCAGATGAACATTCGATTGCAAGCTGTTTTGGACAACTTTCTTTCTCTTCTTGCAAAACACTCGGCAGACCTCCGTGCAGCCTCTAGAACACGATGGGAGATGTTTTTTGTGCTGGCACAGTTTCTCCTTGCCAGACAGAGTGGAAAAGCTTTTTGCTAAGATGTAGACGAGAAGAGAGGCTAAAGACGAAGGTACGGTGCTCTGCAGAGCTAACCACCGCTCCCGGGCCTCTTTCGGCAGAAGGCGCACACCGCAGAGCACTGTGAGCGGCAGAATCGTCTTTGCGCGAAGAAGCAGCTTCTTCGTCTCCGGGAGCCGGAGAGAGCGGCAACTTGGCAAAGGTGATGAAACAAGCTGTACAACACTGCTATTGTGTGCGCAGCTTGCCAACTGAGAGAAAACAGTACCTGACCACTCTCCTGCCTTATGTAATCACATGAACATTCGATTGCAAGCTGTTTTGGACAACTTTCTTTCTCTTCTTGCAAAACACTCGGCAGACCTCCGTGCAGCCTCTAGAACACGATGGGAGATGTTTTCTGTGCTGGCAGAGTTTCTCCTTGCCAGACAGAGTGGAAAAGCTTTTTGCTAAGATGTAGACGAGAAGAGAGGCTAAAGACGAAGGTACGGTGCTCTGCAGAGCTAAGCACCGCTCCCGGACCTCTTTCGGCAGAAGGCGCACACCGCAGAGCACTGTGAGCGGCAGAATCGTCTTTGCGCGAAGAAGCAGCTTCTTCGTCTCCGGGAGCCGGAGAGAGCGGCAACTTGGCAAAGGTGATGAAACAAGCTGTACAACACTGCGATTGTGTGCGCAGCTTGCCAACTGAGAGAAAACAGTACCTGACCACTCTCCTGCCTTTTCTATTCATATGAACATTCGATTGCAAGCTGTTTTGACTACTTTCTTTCTCTTCTTGCAAAACACTCGGCAGACCTCCGTGCAGCCTCTAGAATACGATGGGAGATGTTTTCTGTGCTGGCACAGTTTCTCCTTGCCAGACAGAGTGGAAAAGCTTTTTGCTAAGATGTAGACGAGAAGAGAGGCTAAAGAAGCACGTATGGTGCTTCTCAGAGCTAAGCACAGCTCCCGGGGCTCTTTCGGCAGAAGGCGCACACCGCAGAGCACTGTGAGCGGCAGAATCGTCTTTGCGCGAAGAAGCAGCTTCTTCGTCTCCGGGAGCCGGAGAGAGCGGCAACTTCGCAAAGGTGATGAAACAAGCTGTACAACACTGCGATTGTGTGCGCAGCGTGCCAACTGAGAGAAAACAGTACCTGACCACTCTCCTGCCTTTTCTATTCACATGAACATTCGATTGCAAGCTGTTTTGGACAACTTTCTTTCTCTTCTTGCAAAACACTCGGCAGACCTGCGTGCAGCCTCTAGAACACGATGGGAGATGTTTTCTGTGCTGGCACAGTTTCTCCTTGCCAGACAGAGTGGAAAAGCTTTTTGCTAAGATGTAGACGAGAAGAGAGGCTAAAGACGAAGGTACGGTGCTCTGCAGAGCTAAGTACCGCTCCCTGGCGTCTTTCGGCAGAAGGCGCACACCGCAGAGCACTGTGAGCGGCAGAATCGCCTTTGCGCGAAGAAGCAGCTTCTTCGTCTCCGGGAGCCGGAGAGAGCGGCGGCTTGGCAAAGGTGATGAAACAAGCTGTATAACACTGCGATTGTGTGCGCCGCTTGCCAAGTGAGAGAAAACAGTACCTGACCACTCTCCTGCCTTTTCTATTGACATGAACATTCGATTGCAAGCTGTTTTGGACAACTTTCTTTCTCTTCTTGCAAAACACTCGGCAGACCTCCGTGCAGCCTCTAGAACACGATGGGAGATGTTTTCTGTGCTGGCACAGTTTCTCCTTGCCAGACAGAGTGGAAAAGCTTTTTGCTAAGATGTAGACGAGAAGAGAGGCTAAAGACGAAGGTACGGTGCTCTGCAGAGCTAAGCACCGCTCCCGGACCTCTTTTGGCAGAAGCCGCACACCGCAGAGCACTGTGAGCGGCAGAATCGTCTTTGCGCGAAGAAGCAGCTTCTTCGTCTCCGGGAGCCGGAGAGAGCGGCAGCTTCGCGAAGGTGTGAAACAAGCTGTACAACACTGCGATTGTGTGCGCAGCTTGCCAAGTGAGAGAAAACAGTACCTGACCACTCTCCTGCCTTTTCTATTCACATGAACATTCGATTGCAAGCTGTTTTAGACAACTTTCTTTCTCTTCTTGCAAAACACTCGGCAGACCTCCGTGCAGCCTCTAGAACACGATGGGAGATGTTTTCTGTGCTGGCACAGTTTCTCCTTGCCAGACAGAGTGGAAAAGCTTTTTGCTAAGATGTAGACGAGAAGAGAGGCTAAAGACGAAGGTACGGTGCTCTGCAGAGCTAAGCACCGCTCCCGGGCTTCTTTCGGCAAGAGGCGCACACCGCAGAGCACTGTGAGCGGCAGAATCGTCTTTGCGCGAAGAAGCAGCTTCTTCGTCTCCGGGAGCCGGAGAGAGCGGCAACTTGGCAAACGTGATGAAACAAGCTGTACAACACTGCGATTGTGTGCGCAGCTTGCCAACTGAGAGAAAACAGTACCTGACCACTCTCCTGCCTTTTCTATTCACATGAACATTCGATTGCAAGCTGTTTTGGACAACTTTCTTTCTCTTCTTGCAAAACACTCGGCAGACCTGCGTGCAGCCTCTAGAACACGATGGGAGATGTTTTCTGTGCTGGCACAGTTTCTCCTTGCCAGACAGAGTGGAAAAGCTTTTTGCTAAGATGTAGACGAGAAGAGAGGCTAAAGACGAAGGTACGGTGCTCTGTAGAGCTAAGCACCGCTCCCGGACCTCTTTCGGCAGAAGGCGCACACCGCAGAGCACTGGGAGCAGCAGAATCGTCTTTGCGCGAAGAAGCAGCTTCTTCGTCTCCGGGAGCCGGAGAGAGCGGCAGCTTCGCAAAGGTGAAGAAACAAGCTGTACAACTTTGCGATTGTGTGCGCAGCTTGCCAACTGAGAGAAAACAGTACCTGACCACTCTCCTGCCTTTTCTATTCACATGAACATTCGATTGGAAGCTGTTTTGGACAACTTTCTTTCTCTTCTTGCAAAACACACGGCAGACCTCCGTGCAGCCTCTAGAACACGATGGGAGATGTTTTCTGTGCTGGCACAGTTTCTCCTTGCCAGACAGAGTGGAAAAGCTTTTTGCTAAGATGTAGACGAGAAGAGAGGCTAAAGACGAAGGTACGGTGCTCTGCAGAGCTAAGCACCGCTCCCGGACCTCTTTCGGCAAGAGGCGCACACCGCAGAGCACTGTGAGCGGCAGAATCGTCTTTGCGCGAAGAAGCAGCTTCTTCGTCTCCGGGAGCCGGAGAGAGCGGCAACTTCGCAAAGGTGATGAAACAAGCTGTACAACACTGCTATTGTGTGCGCAGCTTGCCAACTGAGAGAAAACAGTACCTGACCACTCTCCTGCCTTTTCTATTCACATGAACATTCGATTGCAAGCTGTTTTGGACAACTTTCTTTCTCTTCTTGCAAAACACTCGGCAGACCTCCGTGCAGCCTCTAGAACACGATGGGAGATGTTTTCTGTGCTGGCACAGTTTCTCCTTGCCAGACAGAGTGGAAAAGCTTTTTGCTAAGATGTAGACGAGAAGAGAGGCTAAAGACGAAGGTACGGTGCTCTGCAGAGCTAAGCACCGCTCCCGGACCTCTTTCGGCAGAAGGCGCACACCGCAGAGCACTGTGAGCGGCAGAATCGTCTTTGCGCGAAGAAGCAGCTTCTTCGTCTCCGGGAGCCGGAGAGAGCGGCAACTTCGCAAAGGTGATGAAACAAGCTGTACAACACTGTGATTGTGTGCGCAGCTTGCCAACTGAGAGAAAACAGTACCTGACCACTCTCCTGCCTTTTCTATTCAGATGAACATTCGATTGCAAGCTGTTTTGGACAACTTTCTTTCTCTTCTTGCAAAACACTCGGCAGACCTCCGTGCAGCCTCTAGAACACGATGGGAGATGTTTTCTGTGCTGGCACAGTTTCTCCTTGCCAGACAGAGTGGAAAAGCTTTTTGCTAAGATGTAGACGAGAAGAGAGGCTAAAGACGAAGGTACGGTGCTCTGCAGAGTTAAGCACCGCTCCCTGGCGTCTTTCGGCAGAATGCGCACACCGCAGAGCACTGTGAGCGGCAGAATCGTCTTTGCGCGAAGAAGCAGCTTCTTCGTCTCCGGGAGCCGGAGAGAGCGGCAACTTGGCAAACGTGATGAAACAAGCTGTACAACACTGCTATTGTGTGCGCAGCTTGCCAACTGAGAGAAAACAGTACCTGACCACTCTCCTGCCTTTTCTATTCACATGAACATTCGATTGCAAGCTGTTTTGGACAACTTTCTTTCTCTTCTTGCAAAACACTCGGCAGACCTCCGTGCAGCCTCTAGAAGACGATGGGAGATGTTTTCTGTGCTGGCACAGTTTCTCCTTGCCAGACAGAGTGGAAAAGCTTTTTGCTAAGATGTAGACGAGAAGAGACGCTAAAGACGAAGGTACGGTGCTCTGCAGAGCTAAGCACCGCTCCCGGACCTCTTTCGGCAGAAGGCGCACACCGCAGAGCACTGTGAGCGGCAGAATCGTCTTTGCGCGAAGAAGCAGCTTCTTCGTCTCCGGGAGCCGGAGAGAGCGGCAACTTCGCAAAGGTGATGAAACAAGCTGTACGACACTGCGATTGTGTGCGCAGCTTGCCAACTGAGAGAAAACAGTACCTGACCACTCTCCTGCCTTTTCTATTCACATGAACATTCGATTGCAAGCTGTTTTGGACAACTTTCTTTCTCTTCTTGCAAAACACTCGGCAGACCTGCGTGCAGCCTCTAGAACACGATGGGAGATGTTTTTTGTGCTGGCACAGTTTCTCCTTGCCAGACAGAGTGGAAAAGCTTTTTGCTAAGATGTAGACGAGAAGAGAGGCTAAAGACGAAGGTACGGTGCTCTGCAGAGCTAAGCACCGCTCCCGGGCGTCTTTCGGCAGAAGGCGCACACCGCAGAGCACTGTGAGTGGCAGAATCGTCTTTGCGCGAAGAAGCAGCTTCTTCGTCTCCGAGAGCCGGAGAGAGCGGCAACTTCGCAAAGGTGATGAAACAAGCTGTACAACACTGCGATTGTGTGCGCAGCTTGCCAACTGAGAGAAAACAGTACCTGACCACTCTCCTGCCTTTTCTATTGACATGAACATTCGATTGCAAGCTGTTTTGGACAACTTTCCTTCTCTTCTTGCAAAACACTCGGCAGACCTGCGTGCAGCCTCTAGAACACGATGGGAGATGTTTTCTGTGCTGGCACAGTTTCTCCTTGCCAGACAGAGTGGAAAAGCTTTTTGCTAAGATGTAGACGAGAAGAGAGGCTAAAGACGAAGGTACGGTGCTCTGCAGAGCTAAGCACCGCTCCCGGGCCTCTTTCGGCAGAAGGCGCACACAGCAGAGCACTGTGAGCGGCAGAATCGTCTTTGCGCGAAGAAGCAGCTTCTTCGTCTCCGGGAGCCGGAGAGAGCGGCAGCTTCGCAAAGGTGTGAAACAAGCTGTACAACACTGCGATTGTGTGCGCAGCTTGCCAACTGAGAGAAAACAGTACCTGACCACTCTCCTGCCTTTTCTATTCAGATGAACATTCGATTGCAAGCTGTTTTGGACAACTTTCTTTCTCTTCTTGCAAAACACTCGGCAGACCTCCGTGCAGCCTCTAGAACACGATGGGAGATGTTTTCTGTGCTGGCACAGTTTCTCCTTGCCAGACAGAGTGGAAAAGCTTTTTGCTAAGATGTAGACGAGAAGAGAGGCTAAAGACGAAGGTACGGTGCTCTGTAGAGCTAAGCACCGCTCCCGGGCTTCTTTCGGCAGAAGGCGCACACCGCAGAGCACTGTGAGCGGCAGAATCGTCTTTGCGCGAAGAAGCAGCTTCATCGTCTCCGGGAGCCGGAGAGAGCGGCAACTTGGCAAAGGTGATGAAACAAGCTGTACAACACTGCGATTGTGTGCGCAGCTTGCCAACTGAGAGAAAACAGTACCTGACCACTCTCCTGCCTTTTCTATTCACATGAACATTCGATTGCAAGCTGTTTTGGACAACTTTCTTTCTCTTCTTGCAAAACACTCGGCAGACCTCCGTGCAGCCTCTAGAACACGATGGGAGATGTTTTCTGTGCTGGCACAGTTTCTCCTTGCCAGACAGAGTGGAAAAGCTTTTTGCTAAGATGTAGACGAGAAGAGAGGCTAAAGACGAAGGTACGGTGCTCTGCAGAGCTAAGCACCGCTCCCGGGCGTCTTTCGGCAGAAGGCGCACACCGCAGAGCACTGTGAGCGGCAGAATCGTCTTTGCGCGAAGAAGCAGCTTCTTCGTCTCCGGGAGCCGGAGAGAGCGGCAACTTCGCAAAGGTGATGAAACAAGCTGTACAACACTGCGATTGTGTGCGCAGCTTGCCAAGTGAGAGAAAACAGTACCTGACCACTCTCCTGCCTTTTCTATTGACATGAACATTCGATTGCAAGCTGTTTTGGACAACTTTCTTTCTCTTCTTGCAAAACACTCGGCAGACCTGCGTGCAGCCTCTAGAACACGATGGGAGATGTTTTCTGTGCTGGCACAGTTTCTCCTTGCCAGACAGAGTGGAAAAGCTTTTTGCTAAGATGTAGACGAGAAGAGAGGCTAAAGACGAAGGTACGGTGCTCTGCAGAGCTAAGCACCGCTCCCGGGCGTCTTCCGGCAGAAGGCGCACACCGCAGAGCACTGTGAGCGGCAGAATCGTCTTTGCGCGAAGAAGCAGCTTCTTCGTCTCCGGGAGCTGGAGAGAGCGGCAACTTCGCAAAGGTGATGAAACAAGCTGTACAACACTGCGATTGTGTGCGCAGCTTGCCAACTGAGAGCAAACAGTACCTGACCACTCTCCTGCCTTTTCTATTCACGTGAACATTCGATTGGAAGCTGTTTTGGACAACTTTCTTTCTCTTCTTGCAAAACACTCGGCAGACCTCCGTGCAGCCTCTAGAACACGATGGGAGATGTTTTCTGTGCTGGCACAGTTTCTCCTTGCCAGACAGAGTGGAAAAGCTTTTTGCTAAGATGTAGACGAGAAGAGAGGCTAAAGACGAAGGTACGGTGCTCTGCAGAGTTAAGCACCGCTCCCTGGCGTCTTTCGGCAGAAGGCGCACACCGCAGAGCACTGTGAGCGGCAGAATCGTCTTTGCGCGAAGAAGCAGCTTCTTCGTCTCCGGGAGCCGGAGAGAGCGGCAACTTGGCAAACGTGATGAAACAAGCTGTACAACACTGCTATTGTGTGCGCAGCTTGCCAACTGAGAGAAAACAGTACCTGACCACTCTCCTGCCTTTTCTATTCACATGAACATTCGATTGCAAGCTGTTTTGGACAACTTTCTTTCTCTTCTTGCAAAACACTCGGCAGACCTCCGTGCAGCCTCTAGAAGACGATGGGAGATGTTTTCTGTGCTGGCACAGTTTCTCCTTGCCAGACAGAGTGGAAAAGCTTTTTGCTAAGATGTAGACGAGAAGAGACGCTAAAGACGAAGGTACGGTGCTCTGCAGAGCTAAGCACCGCTCCCGGACCTCTTTCGGCAGAAGGCGCACACCGCAGAGCACTGTGAGCGGCAGAATCGTCTTTGCGCGAAGAAGCAGCTTCTTCGTCTCCGGGAGCCGGAGAGAGCGGCAACTTCGCAAAGGTGATGAAACAAGCTGTACGACACTGCGATTGTGTGCGCAGCTTGCCAACTGAGAGAAAACAGTACCTGACCACTCTCCTGCCTTTTCTATTCACATGAACATTCGATTGCAAGCTGTTTTGGACAACTTTCTTTCTCTTCTTGCAAAACACTCGGCAGACCTGCGTGCAGCCTCTAGAACACGATGGGAGATGTTTTTTGTGCTGGCACAGTTTCTCCTTGCCAGACAGAGTGGAAAAGCTTTTTGCTAAGATGTAGACGAGAAGAGAGGCTAAAGACGAAGGTACGGTGCTCTGCAGAGCTAAGCACCGCTCCCGGGCGTCTTTCGGCAGAAGGCGCACACCGCAGAGCACTGTGAGTGGCAGAATCGTCTTTGCGCGAAGAAGCAGCTTCTTCGTCTCCGAGAGCCGGAGAGAGCGGCAACTTCGCAAAGGTGATGAAACAAGCTGTACAACACTGCGATTGTGTGCGCAGCTTGCCAACTGAGAGAAAACAGTACCTGACCACTCTCCTGCCTTTTCTATTGACATGAACATTCGATTGCAAGCTGTTTTGGACAACTTTCCTTCTCTTCTTGCAAAACACTCGGCAGACCTGCGTGCAGCCTCTAGAACACGATGGGAGATGTTTTCTGTGCTGGCACAGTTTCTCCTTGCCAGACAGAGTGGAAAAGCTTTTTGCTAAGATGTAGACGAGAAGAGAGGCTAAAGACGAAGGTACGGTGCTCTGCAGAGCTAAGCACCGCTCCCGGGCCTCTTTCGGCAGAAGGCGCACACAGCAGAGCACTGTGAGCGGCAGAATCGTCTTTGCGCGAAGAAGCAGCTTCTTCGTCTCCGGGAGCCGGAGAGAGCGGCAGCTTCGCAAAGGTGTGAAACAAGCTGTACAACACTGCGATTGTGTGCGCAGCTTGCCAACTGAGAGAAAACAGTACCTGACCACTCTCCTGCCTTTTCTATTCAGATGAACATTCGATTGCAAGCTGTTTTGGACAACTTTCTTTCTCTTCTTGCAAAACACTCGGCAGACCTCCGTGCAGCCTCTAGAACACGATGGGAGATGTTTTCTGTGCTGGCACAGTTTCTCCTTGCCAGACAGAGTGGAAAAGCTTTTTGCTAAGATGTAGACGAGAAGAGAGGCTAAAGACGAAGGTACGGTGCTCTGCAGAGCTAAGCACCGCTCCCGGGCTTCTTTCGGCAGAAGGCGCACACCGCAGAGCACTGTGAGCGGCAGAATCGTCTTTGCGCGAAGAAGCAGCTTCATCGTCTCCGGGAGCCGGAGAGAGCGGCAACTTGGCAAAGGTGATGAAACAAGCTGTACAACACTGCGATTGTGTGCGCAGCTTGCCAACTGAGAGAAAACAGTACCTGACCACTCTCCTGCCTTTTCTATTCACATGAACATTCGATTGCAAGCTGTTTTGGACAACTTTCTTTCTCTTCTTGCAAAACACTCGGCAGACCTCCGTGCAGCCTCTAGAACACGATGGGAGATGTTTTCTGTGCTGGCACAGTTTCTCCTTGCCAGACAGAGTGGAAAAGCTTTTTGCTAAGATGTAGACGAGAAGAGAGGCTAAAGACGAAGGTACGGTGCTCTGCAGAGCTAAGCACCGCTCCCGGGCGTCTTTCGGCAGAAGGCGCACACCGCAGAGCACTGTGAGCGGCAGAATCGTCTTTGCGCGAAGAAGCAGCTTCTTCGTCTCCGGGAGCCGGAGAGAGCGGCAACTTCGCAAAGGTGATGAAACAAGCTGTACAACACTGCGATTGTGTGCGCAGCTTGCCAAGTGAGAGAAAACAGTACCTGACCACTCTCCTGCCTTTTCTATTGACATGAACATTCGATTGCAAGCTGTTTTGGACAACTTTCTTTCTCTTCTTGCAAAACACTCGGCAGACCTGCGTGCAGCCTCTAGAACACGATGGGAGATGTTTTCTGTGCTGGCACAGTTTCTCCTTGCCAGACAGAGTGGAAAAGCTTTTTGCTAAGATGTAGACGAGAAGAGAGGCTAAAGACGAAGGTACGGTGCTCTGCAGAGCTAAGCACCGCTCCCGGGCGTCTTCCGGCAGAAGGCGCACACCGCAGAGCACTGTGAGCGGCAGAATCGTCTTTGCGCGAAGAAGCAGCTTCTTCGTCTCCGGGAGCTGGAGAGAGCGGCAACTTCGCAAAGGTGATGAAACAAGCTGTACAACACTGCGATTGTGTGCGCAGCTTGCCAACTGAGAGCAAACAGTACCTGACCACTCTCCTGCCTTTTCTATTCACGTGAACATTCGATTGGAAGCTGTTTTGGACAACTTTCTTTCTCTTCTTGCAAAACACTCGGCAGACCTCCGTGCAGCCTCTAGAACACGATGGGAGGTGTTTTCTGTGCTGGCACAGTTTCTCCTTGCCAGACAGAGTGGAAAAGCTTTTTGCTAAGATGTAGACGAGAAGAGAGGCTAAAGACGAAGGTACGGTGCTCTGCAGAGCGAAGCACAGCTCCCGGGGCTCTTTCGGCAGAAGGCGCACACCGCAGAGCACTGTGAGCGGCAGAATCGTCTTTGCGCGAAGAAGCAGCTTCTTCGTCTCCGGGAGCCGGAGAGAGCGGCAACTTCGCAAAGGTGATGAAACAAGCTGTACAACACTGCGATTGTGTTCGCAGCTTGCCAACTGAGAGAAAACAGTACCTGACCACTCTCCTGCCTTTTCTATTCACATGAACATTCGATTGGAAGCTGTTTTGGACAACTTTCTTTCTCTTCTTGCAAAACACTCGGCAGACCTCCGTGCAGCCTCTAGAACACGATGGGAGATGTTTTCTGTGCTGGCACAGTTTCTCCTTGCCAGACAGAGTGGAAAAGCTTTTTGCTAAGATGTAGACGAGAAGAGAGGCTAAAGAAGCAGGTACGGTGCTTCTCAGAGCTAAGCACCGTTCCCGGGGCTCTTTCGGCAGAAGGCGCACACCGCAGAGCACTGTGAGCGGCAGAATCGTCTTTGCGCGAAGAAGCAGCTTCTTCGTCTCCGGGAGCCGGAGAGAGCGGCAACTTCGCAAAGGTGATGAAACAAGCTGTACAACACTGCGATTGTGTGCGCAGCTTGCCAACTGAGAGCAAACAGTACCTGACCACTCTCCTGCCTTTTCTATTCACGTGAACATTCGATTGGAAGCTGTTTTGGACAACTTTCTTTCTCTTCTTGCAAAACACTCGGCAGACCTGCGTGCAGCCTCTAGAACACGATGGGAGATGTTTTCTGTGCTGGCACAGTTTCTCCTTGCCAGACAGAGTGGAAAAGCTTTTTGCTAAGATGTAGACGAGAAGAGAGGCTAAAGAAGCACGTATGGTGCTTCTCAGAGCTAAGCACCGCTCCCGGACCTCTTTCGGCAGAAGGCGCACACAGCAGAGCACTGTGAGCGGCAGAATCGTCTTTGCGCGAAGAAGCAGCTTCTTCGTCTCCGGGAGCCGGAGAGAGCGGCAACTTCGCAAAGGTGATGAAACAAGCTGTACAACACTGCGATTGTGTGCGCAGCTTGCCAACTGAGAGAAAACAGTACCTGACCACTCTCCTGCCTTTTCTATTCAGATGAACATTCGATTGCAAGCTGTTTTGGACAACTTTCTTTCTCTTCTTGCAAAACACTCGGCAGACCTCCGTGCAGCCTCTAGAACACGATGGGAGATGTTTTCTGTGCTGGCACAGTTTCTCCTTGCCAGACAGAGTGGAAAAGCTTTTTGCTAAGATGTAGACGAGAAGAGAGGCTAAAGACGAAGGTACGGTGCTCTGCAGAGCTAAGCACCGCTCCCGGACCTCTTTCGGCAGAAGGCGCACACCGCAGAGCACTGTGAGCGGCAGAATCGTCTTTGCGCGAAGAAGCAGCTTCTTCGTCTCCGGGAGCCGGAGAGAGCGGCAACTTCGCAAAGGTGATGAAACAAGCTGTACAACACTGCGATTGTGTGCGCAGCTTGCCAACTGAGAGAAAACAGTACCTGACCACTCTCCTGCCTTTTCTATTCACATGAACATTCGATTGCAAGCTGTTTTGGACAACTTTCTTTCTCTTCTTGCAAAACACTCGGCAGACCTCCGTGCAGCCTCTAGAACACGATGGGAGATGATTTTTGTGCTGGCACAGTTTCTCCTTGCCAGACAGAGTGGAAAAGCTTTTTGCTAAGATGTAGATGAGAAGAGAGGCTAAAGACGAAGGTACGGTGCTCTGCAGAGCTAAGCACCGCTCCCGGGCGTCTTTCGGCAGAAGGCGCACACCGCAGAGCACTGTGAGCGGCAGAATCGTCTTTGCGCGAAGAAGCAGCTTCTTCCTCTCCGGGAGCCGGAGAGAGCGGCAACTTGGCAAAGGTGATGAAACAAGCTGTACAACACTGCGATTGTGTGCGCAGCTTGCCAAGTGAGAGAAAACAGTACCTGACCACTCTCCTGCCTTTTCTATTCACGTGAACATTCGATTGCAAGCTGTTTTGGACAACTTTCTTTCTCTTCTTGCAAAACACTCGGCAGACCTGCGTGCAGCCTCTAGAACACGATGGGAGATGTTTTCTGTGCTGGCACAGTTTCTCCTTGCCAGACAGAGTGGAAAAGCTTTTTGCTAAGATGTAGACGAGAAAAGAGGCTAAAGAAGCAGGTACAGTGCTCTGCAGAGCTAAGCACCGCTCCCGGACCTCTTTCGGCAGAAGCCGCACACCGCAGAGCACTGTGAGCGGCAGAATCGTCTTTGCGCGAAGAAGCAGGTTCTTCGTCTCCGGGAGCCGCAGAGAGCGGCAGCTTCGCAAAGGTGTGAAACAAGCTGTACAACACTGCGATTGTGTGCGCAGCTTGCCAACTGAGAGAAAACAGTACCTGACCACTCTCCTGCCTTTTCTATTCACATGAACATTCGATTGCAAGCTGTTTTGGACAACTTTCTTTCTCTTCTTGCAAAACACTCGGCAGACCTCCGTGCAGCCTCTAGAACACGATGGGAGATGTTTTCTGTGCTGGCACAGTTTCTCCTTGCCAGACAGAGTGGAAAAGCTTTTTGCTAAGATGTAGACGAGAAGAGAGGCTAAAGACGAAGGTACGGTGCTCTGCAGAGCTAAGCACAGCTCCCGGGCGTCTTTCGGCAGAAGGCGCACACAGCAGAGCAGAGTGAGCGGCAGAATCGTCTTTGCGCGAAGAAGCAGCTTCTTCGTCTCCGAGAGCCGGAGAGAGCGGCAACTTCGCAAAGGTGATGAAACAAGCTGTACAACACTGCGATTGTGTGCGCAGCTTGCCAACTGAGAGAAAACAGTACCTGACCACTCTCCTGCCTTTTCTATTCAGATGAACATTCGATTGCAAGCTGTTTTGGACAACTTTCTTTCTCTTCTTGCAAAACACTCGGCAGACCTCCGTGCAGCCTCTAGAACACGATGGGAGATGTTTTTTGTGCTGGCACAGTTTCTCCTTGCCAGACAGAGTGGAAAAGCTTTTTGCTAAGATGTAGACGAGAAGAGAGGCTAAAGACGAAGGTACGGTGCTCTGCAGAGCTAAGCACCGCTCCCGGGCGTCTTTCGGCAGAAGGCGCACACCGCAGAGCACTGTGAGCGGCAGAATCGTCTTTGCGCGAAGAAGCAGCTTCTTCGTCTCCGGGAGCCGGAGAGAGCGGCAACTTGGCAAAGGTGATGAAACAAGCTGTACAACACTGCGATTGTGTGCGCAGCTTGCCAAGTGAGAGAAAACAGTACCTGACCACTCTCCTGCCTTTTCTATTCACGTGAACATTCGATTGCAAGCTGTTTTGGACAACTTTCTTTCTCTTCTTGCAAAACACTCGGCAGACCTGAGTGCAGCCTCTAGAACACGATGGGAGATGTTTTCTGTGCTGGCACAGTTTCTCCTTGCCAGACAGAGTGGAAAAGCTTTTTGCTAAGATGTAGACGAGAAAAGAGGCTAAAGAAGCAGGTACAGTGCTCTGCAGAGCTAAGCACCGCTCCCGGACCTCTTTCGGCAGATGCCGCACACCGCAGAGCACTGTGAGCGGCAGAATCGTCTTTGCGCGAAGAAGCAGCTTCTTCGTCTCCGGGAGCCGCAGAGAGCGGCAGCTTCGCAAAGGTGTGAAACAAGCTGTACAACTTTGCGATTGTGTGCGCAGCTTGCCAACTGAGAGAAAACAGTACCTGACCACTCTCCTGCCTTTTCTATTCACATGAACATTCGATTGCAAGCTGTTTTGGACAACTTTCTTTCTCTTCTTGCAAAACACTCGGCAGACCTCCGTGCAGCCTCTAGAACACGATGGGAGATGTTTTCTGTGCTGGCACAGTTTCTCCTTGCCAGACAGAGTGGAAAAGCTTTTTGCTAAGATGTAGACGAGAAGAGAGGCTAAAGACGAAGGTACGGTGCTCTGCAGAGCTAAGCACCGCTCCCGGGCGTCTTTCGGCAGAAGGCGCACACCGCAGATCACTGTGAGCGGCAGAATCGTCTTTGCGCGAAGAAGCAGCTTCTTCGTCTCCGGGAGCCGGAGAGAGCGGCAACTTCGCAAAGGTGATGAAACAAGCTGTACAACACTGCGATTGTGTGCGCAGCGTGCCAACTGAGAGAAAACAGTACCTGACCACTCTCCTGCCTTTTCTATTGACATGAA
The DNA here is from genome assembly GCF_028551555.1 of Melozone crissalis. Classification (NCBI taxonomy): domain Eukaryota; kingdom Metazoa; phylum Chordata; class Aves; order Passeriformes; family Passerellidae; genus Melozone; species Melozone crissalis. The sequence continues at coordinate 512,144 of NW_026535947.1, read as the reverse complement.
CATTCGATTGCAAGCTGTTTTGGACAACTTTCTTTCTCTTCTTGCAAAACACTCGGCAGACCTGCGTGCAGCCTCTAGAACACGATGGGAGATGTTTTCTGTGCTGGCACAGTTTCTCCTTGCCAGACAGAGTGGAAAAGCTTTTTGCTAAGATGTAGACGAGAAGAGAGGCTAAAGACGAAGGTACGTTGCTCTGCAGAGCTAAGCACCTCTCCCGGGCCTCTTTCGGCAGAAGGCGCACACCGCAGAGCACTGTGAGCGGCAGAATCGTCTTTGCGCGAAGAAGCAGCTTCTTCGTCTCCGGGAGCCGGAGAGAGCGGCAACTTCGCAAAGGTGATGAAACAAGATGTACAACACTGCGATTGTGTGCGCAGCTTGCCAACTGAGAGAAAACAGTACCTGACCACTCTCCTGCCTTTTCTATTCACATGAACATTCGATTGGAAGCTGTTTTGGACAACTTTCTTTCTCTTCTTGCAAAACACTCGGCAGACCTGCGTGCAGCCTCTAGAACACGATGGGAGATGTTTTCTGTGCTGGCACAGTTTCTCCTTGCCAGACAGAGTGGAAAAGCTTTTTGCTAAGATGTAGACGAGAAAAGAGGCTAAAGAAGCAGGTACGGTGCTCTGCAGAGCTAAGCACCGCTCCCGGACCTCTTTCGGCAGAAGGCGCACACCGCAGAGCACTGTGAGCGGCAGAATCGTCTTTGCGCGAAGAAGCAGCTTCTTCGTCTCCGGGAGCCGGAGAGAGCGGCAGCTTCGCAAAGGTGTGAAACAAGCTGTACAACACTGCGATTGTGTGCGCAGCTTGCCAACTGAGAGAAAACAGTACCTGACCACTCTCCTGCCTTTTCTATTCACATGAACATTCGATTGCAAGCTGTTTTGGACAACTTTCTTTCTCTTCTTGCAAAACACTCGGCAGACCTCCGTGCAGCCTCTAGAACACGATGGGAGATGTTTTCTGTGCTGGCACAGTTTCTCCTTGCCAGACAGAGTGGAAAAGCTTTTTGCTAAGATGTAGACGAGAAGAGAGGCTAAAGACGAAGGTACGGTGCTCTGCAGAGCTAAGCACCGCTCCCGGGCTTCTTTCGGCAAGAGGCGCACACCGCAGAGCACTGTGAGCGGCAGAATCGTCTTTGCGCGAAGAAGCAGCTTCTTCGTCTCCGGGAGCCGGAGAGAGCGGCAACTTCGCAAAGGTGATGAAACAAGCTGTACAACACTGCTATTGTGTGCGCAGCTTGCCAAGTGAGAGAAAACAGTACCTGACCACTCTCCTGCCTTTTCTATTCACATGAACATTCGATTGCAAGCTGTTTTGGACAACTTTCTTTCTCTTCTTGCAAAACACTCGGCAGACCTGCGTGCAGCCTCTAGAACACGATGGGAGATGTTTTCTGTGCTGGCACAGTTTCTCCTTGCCAGACAGAGTGGAAAAGCTTTTTGCTAGGATGTAGACGAGAAGAGAGGCTAAAGACGAAGGTACGGTGCTCTGTAGAGCTAAGCACCGCTCCTGGACCTCTTTCGGCAGAAGGCGCACACCGCAGAGCACTGTGAGCGGCAGAATCGTCTTTGCGCGAAGAAGCAGCTTCTTCGTCTCCGCGAGCCGAAGAGAGCGGCAGCTTCGCAAAGGTGATGAAACAAGCTGTACAACACTGCGATTGTGTGCGCAGCGTGCCAACTGAGAGAAAACAGTACCTGACCACTCTCCTGCCTTTTCTATTGACATGAACATTCGATTGCAAGCTGTTTTGGACAACTTTCTTTCTCTTCTTGCAAAACACTCGGCAGACCTGCGTGCAGCCTCTAGAACACGATGGGAGATGTTTTCTGTGCTGGCACAGTTTCTCCTTGCCAGACAGAGTGGAAAAGCTTTTTGCTAAGATGTAGACGAGAAGAGAGGCTAAAGACGAAGGTACGTTGCTCTGCAGAGCTAAGCACCTCTCCCGGGCCTCTTTCGGCAGAAGGCGCACACCGCAGAGCACTGTGAGCGGCAGAATCGTCTTTGCGCGAAGAAGCAGCTTCTTCGTCTCCGGGAGCCGGAGAGAGCGGCAACTTCGCAAAGGTGATGAAACAAGATGTACAACACTGCGATTGTGTGCGCAGCTTGCCAACTGAGAGAAAACAGTACCTGACCACTCTCCTGCCTTTTCTATTCACATGAACATTCGATTGGAAGCTGTTTTGGACAACTTTCTTTCTCTTCTTGCAAAACACTCGGCAGACCTGCGTGCAGCCTCTAGAACACGATGGGAGATGTTTTCTGTGCTGGCACAGTTTCTCCTTGCCAGACAGAGTGGAAAAGCTTTTTGCTAAGATGTAGACGAGAAAAGAGGCTAAAGAAGCAGGTACGGTGCTCTGCAGAGCTAAGCACCGCTCCCGGACCTCTTTCGGCAGAAGGCGCACACCGCAGAGCACTGTGAGCGGCAGAATCGTCTTTGCGCGAAGAAGCAGCTTCTTCGTCTCCGGGAGCCGGAGAGAGCGGCAGCTTCGCAAAGGTGTGAAACAAGCTGTACAACACTGCGATTGTGTGCGCAGCTTGCCAACTGAGAGAAAACAGTACCTGACCACTCTCCTGCCTTTTCTATTCACATGAACATTCGATTGCAAGCTGTTTTGGACAACTTTCTTTCTCTTCTTGCAAAACACTCGGCAGACCTCCGTGCAGCCTCTAGAACACGATGGGAGATGTTTTCTGTGCTGGCACAGTTTCTCCTTGCCAGACAGAGTGGAAAAGCTTTTTGCTAAGATGTAGACGAGAAGAGAGGCTAAAGACGAAGGTACGGTGCTCTGCAGAGCTAAGCACCGCTCCCGGGCTTCTTTCGGCAAGAGGCGCACACCGCAGAGCACTGTGAGCGGCAGAATCGTCTTTGCGCGAAGAAGCAGCTTCTTCGTCTCCGGGAGCCGGAGAGAGCGGCAACTTCGCAAAGGTGATGAAACAAGCTGTACAACACTGCTATTGTGTGCGCAGCTTGCCAAGTGAGAGAAAACAGTACCTGACCACTCTCCTGCCTTTTCTATTCACATGAACATTCGATTGCAAGCTGTTTTGGACAACTTTCTTTCTCTTCTTGCAAAACACTCGGCAGACCTGCGTGCAGCCTCTAGAACACGATGGGAGATGTTTTCTGTGCTGGCACAGTTTCTCCTTGCCAGACAGAGTGGAAAAGCTTTTTGCTAGGATGTAGACGAGAAGAGAGGCTAAAGACGAAGGTACGGTGCTCTGTAGAGCTAAGCACCGCTCCTGGACCTCTTTCGGCAGAAGGCGCACACCGCAGAGCACTGTGAGCGGCAGAATCGTCTTTGCGCGAAGAAGCAGCTTCTTCGTCTCCGCGAGCCGAAGAGAGCGGCAGCTTCGCAAAGGTGAAGAAACAAGCTGTACAACTTTGCGATTGTGTGCGCAGCTTGCCAACTGAGAGAAAACAGTACCTGACCACTCTCCTGCCTTTTCTATTCACATGAACATTCGATTGCAAGCTGTTTTGGACAACTTTCTTTCTCTTCTTGCAAAACACTCGGCAGACCTCCGTGCAGCCTCTAGAACACGATGGGAGATGTTTTCTGTGCTGGCACAGTTTCTCCTTGCCAGACAGAGTGGAAAAGCTTTTTGCTAAGATGTAGACGAGAAGAGAGGCTAAAGACGAAGGTACGGTGCTCTGCAGAGCTAAGCACCGCTCCCGGACCTCTTTCGGCAGAAGGCGCACACCGCAGAGCACTGTGAGCGGCAGAATCGTCTTTGCGCGAAGAAGCAGCTTCTTCGTCTCCGGGAGCCGGAGAGAGCGGCAACTTGGCAAAGGTGATGAAACAAGCTGTACAACACTGCGATTGTGTGCGCAGCTTGCCAACTGAGAGAAAACAGTACCTGACCACTCTCCTGCCTTTTCTATTCAGATGAACATTCGATTGCAAGCTGTTTTGGACAACTTTCTTTCTCTTCTTGCAAAACACTCGGCAGACCTCCGTGCAGCCTCTAGAACACGATGGGAGATGTTTTTTGTGCTGGCACAGTTTCTCCTTGCCAGACAGAGTGGAAAAGCTTTTTGCTAAGATGTAGACGAGAAGAGAGGCTAAAGACGAAGGTACGGTGCTCTGCAGAGCTAAGCACCGCTCCCTGGCGTCTTTCGGCCGAAGGCGCACACCGCAGAGCACTGTGAGCGGCAGAATCGTCTTTGCGCGAAGAAGCAGCTTCTTCGTCTCCGGGAGCCGGAGAGAGCGGCAACTTGGCAAAGGTGATGAAACAAGCTGTACAACACTGCGATTGTGTGCGCAGCTTGCCAAGTGAGAGAAAACAGTACCTGACCACTCTCCTGCCTTATGTAATCACATGAACATTCGATTGCAAGCTGTTTTGGACAACTTTCTTTCTCTTCTTGCAAAACACTCGGCAGACCTGCGTGCAGCCTCTAGAACACGATGGGAGATGTTTTCTGTGCTGGCACAGTTTCTCCTTGCCAGACAGAGTGGAAAAGCTTTTTGCTAAGATGTAGACGAGAAGAGAGGCTAAAGACGAAGGTACGGTGCTCTGCAGAGCTAAGCACCGCTCCCGGACCTCTTTCGGCAGAAGGCGCACACCGCAGAGCACTGTGAGCGGCAGAATCGTCTTTGCGCGAAGAAGCAGCTTCTTCGTCTCCGGGAGCCGGAGAGAGCGGCAACTTGGCAAAGGTGATGAAACAAGCTGTACAACACTGCGATTGTGTGCGCAGCTTGCCAACTGAGAGAAAACAGTACCTGACCACTCTCCTGCCTTTTCTATTCATATGAACATTCGATTGCAAGCTGTTTTGACTACTTTCTTTCTCTTCTTGCAAAACACTCGGCAGACCTCCGTGCAGCCTCTAGAATACGATGGGAGATGTTTTCTGTGCTGGCACAGTTTCTCCTTGCCAGACAGAGTGGAAAAGCTTTTTGCTAAGATGTAGACGAGAAGAGAGGCTAAAGAAGCACGTATGGTGCTTCTCAGAGCTAAGCACAGCTCCCGGGGCTCTTTCGGCAGAAGGCGCACACCGCAGAGCACTGTGAGCGGCAGAATCGTCTTTGCGCGAAGAAGCAGCTTCTTCGTCTCCGGGAGCCGGAGAGAGCGGCAACTTCGCAAAGGTGATGAAACAAGCTGTACAACACTGCGATTGTGTGCGCAGCGTGCCAACTGAGAGAAAACAGTACCTGACCACTCTCCTGCCTTTTCTATTCACATGAACATTCGATTGCAAGCTGTTTTGGACAACTTTCTTTCTCTTCTTGCAAAACACTCGGCAGACCTCCGTGCAGCCTCTAGAACACGATGGGAGATGTTTTCTGTGCTGGCACAGTTTCTCCTTGCCAGACAGAGTGGAAAAGCTTTTTGCTAAGATGTAGACGAGAAGAGAGGCTAAAGACGAAGGTACGGTGCTCTGCAGAGCTAAGTACCGCTCCCTGGCGTCTTTCGGCAGAAGGCGCACACCGCAGAGCACTGTGAGCGGCAGAATCGCCTTTGCGCGAAGAAGCAGCTTCTTCGTCTCCGGGAGCCGGAGAGAGCGGCGGCTTGGCAAAGGTGATGAAACAAGCTGTATAACACTGCGATTGTGTGCGCCGCTTGCCAAGTGAGAGAAAACAGTACCTGACCACTCTCCTGCCTTTTCTATTCACATGAACATTCGAATGCAAGCTGTTTTAGACAACTTTCTTTCTCTTCTTGCAAAACACTCGGCAGACCTCCGTGCAGCCTCTAGAACACGATGGGAGATGTTTTCTGTGCTGCAACAGTTTCTCCTTGCCAGACAGAGTGGAAAAGCTTTTTGCTAAGATGTAGACGAGAAGAGAGGCTAAAGACGAAGGTACGGTGCTCTGCAGAGCTAAGCACCGCTCCCGGACCTCTTTTGGCAGAAGCCGCACACCGCAGAGCACTGTGAGCGGCAGAATCGTCTTTGCGCGAAGAAGCAGCTTCTTCGTCTCCGGGAGCCGGAGAGAGCGGCAGCTTCGCGAAGGTGTGAAACAAGCTGTACAACACTGCGATTGTGTGCGCAGCTTGCCAAGTGAGAGAAAACAGTACCTGACCACTCTCCTGCCTTTTCTATTCACATGAACATTCGATTGCAAGCTGTTTTGGACAACTTTCTTTCTCTTCTTGCAAAACACTCGGCAGACCTCCGTGCAGCCTCTAGAACACGATGGGAGATGTTTTCTGTGCTGGCACAGTTTCTCCTTGCCAGACAGAGTGGAAAAGCTTTTTGCTAAGATGTAGACGAGAAGAGAGGCTAAAGACGAAGGTACGGTGCTCTGCAGAGCTAAGCACCGCTCCCGGGCTTCTTTCGGCAAGAGGCGCACACCGCAGAGCACTGTGAGCGGCAGAATCGTCTTTGCGCGAAGAAGCAGCTTCTTCGTCTCCGGGAGCCGGAGAGAGCGGCAACTTGGCAAACGTGATGAAACAAGCTGTACAACACTGCGATTGTGTGCGCAGCTTGCCAACTGAGAGAAAACAGTACCTGACCACTCTCCTGCCTTTTCTATTCAGATGAACATTCGATTGCAAGCTGTTTTGGACAACTTTATTTCTCTTCTTGCAAAACACTCGGCAGACCTGCGTGCAGCCTCTAGAACACGATGGGAGATGTTTTCTGTGCTGGCACAGTTTCTCCTTGCCAGACAGAGTGGAAAAGCTTTTTGCTAAGATGTAGACGAGAAGAGAGGCTAAAGACGAAGGTACGGTGCTCTGTAGAGCTAAGCACCGCTCCCGGACCTCTTTCGGCAGAAGGCGCACACCGCAGAGCACTGGGAGCAGCAGAATCGTCTTTGCGCGAAGAAGCAGCTTCTTCGTCTCCGGGAGCCGGAGAGAGCGGCAGCTTCGCAAAGGTGAAGAAACAAGCTGTACAACTTTGCGATTGTGTGCGCAGCTTGCCAACTGAGAGAAAACAGTACCTGACCACTCTCCTGCCTTTTCTATTCACATGAACATTCGATTGGAAGCTGTTTTGGACAACTTTCTTTCTCTTCTTGCAAAACACACGGCAGACCTCCGTGCAGCCTCTAGAACACGATGGGAGATGTTTTCTGTGCTGGCACAGTTTCTCCTTGCCAGACAGAGTGGAAAAGCTTTTTGCTAAGATGTAGACGAGAAGAGAGGCTAAAGACGAAGGTACGGTGCTCTGCAGAGCTAAGCACCGCTCCCGGGCCTCTTTCGGCAGAAGGCGCACACCGCAGAGCACTGTGAGCGGCAGAATCGTCTTTGCGCGAAGAAGCAGCTTCTTCGTCTCCGGGAGCCGGAGAGAGCGGCAACTTGGCAAAGGTGATGAAACAAGCTGTACAACACTGCTATTGTGTGCGCAGCTTGCCAACTGAGAGAAAACAGTACCTGACCACTCTCCTGCCTTTTCTATTCAGATGAACATTCGATTGCAAGCTGTTTTGGACAACTTTCTTTCTCTTCTTGCAAAACACTCGGCAGACCTCCGTGCAGCCTCTAGAACACGATGGGAGATGTTTTCTGTGCTGGCACAGTTTCTCCTTGCCAGACAGAGTGGAAAAGCTTTTTGCTAGGATGTAGACGAGAAGAGAGGCTAAAGACGAAGGTACGGTGCTCTGCAGAGTTAAGCACCGCTCCCTGGCGTCTTTCGGCAGAAGGCGCACACCGCAGAGCACTGTGAGCGGCAGAATCGTCTTTGCGCGAAGAAGCAGCTTCTTCGTCTCCGGGAGCCGGAGAGAGCGGCAACTTGGCAAAGGTGATGAAACAAGCTGTACAACACTGCTATTGTGTGCGCAGCTTGCCAACTGAGAGAAAACAGTACCTGACCACTCTCCTGCCTTTTCTATTCACATGAACATTCGATTGCAAGCTGTTTTGGACAACTTTCTTTCTCTTCTTGCAAAACACTCGGCAGACCTGCGTGCAGCCTCTAGAACACGATGGGAGATGTTTTCTGTGCTGGCACAGTTTCTCCTTGCCAGACAGAGTGGAAAAGCTTTTTGCTAAGATGTAGACGAGAAGAGAGGCTAAAGACGAAGGTACGGTGCTCTGCAGAGCTAAGCACCGCTCCCGGACCTCTTTCGGCAGAAGGCGCACACCGCAGAGCACTGTGAGCGGCAGAATCGTCTTTGCGCGAAGAAGCAGCTTCTTCGTCTCCGGGAGCCGGAGAGAGCGGCAACTTGGCAAAGGTGATGAAACAAGCTGTACAACACTGCTATTGTGTGCGCAGCTTGCCAACTGAGAGAAAACAGTACCTGACTACTCTCCTGCCTTTTCTATTCAGATGAACATTCGATTGCAAGCTGTTTTGGACAACTTTCTTTCTCTTCTTGCAAAACACTCGGCAGACCTGCGTGCAGCCTCTAGAACACGATGGGAGATGTTTTCTGTGCTGGCACAGTTTCTCCTTGCCAGACAGAGTGGAAAAGCTTTTTGCTAAGATGTAGACGAGAAGAGAGGCTAAAGACGAAGGTACGGTGCTCTGCAGAGTTAAGCACCGCTCCCTGGCGTCTTTCGGCAGAAGGCGCACACCGCAGAGCACTGTGAGCGGCAGAATCGTCTTTGCGCGAAGAAGCAGCTTCTTCGTCTCCGGGAGCCGGAGAGAGCGGCAACTTCGCAAAGGTGATGAAACAAGCTGTACAACACTGCTATTGTGTGCGCAGCTTGCCAACTGAGAGAAAACAGTACCTGACCACTCTCCTGCCTTTTCTATTCACATGAACATTCGATTGCAAGCTGTTTTGGACAACTTTCTTTCTCTTCTTGCAAAACACTCGGCAGACCTCCGTGCAGCCTCTAGAAGACGATGGGAGATGTTTTCTGTGCTGGCACAGTTTCTCCTTGCCAGACAGAGTGGAAAAGCTTTTTGCTAAGATGTAGACGAGAAGAGAGGCTAAAGACGAAGGTACGGTGCTCTGCAGAGCTAAGCACCGCTCCCGGGCGTCTTTCGGCAGAAGGCGCACACCGCAGAGCACTGTGAGCGGCAGAATCGTCTTTGCGCGAAGAAGCAGCTTCTTCGTCTCCGGGAGCCGGAGAGAGCGGCAACTTCGCAAAGGTGATGAAACAAGCTGTACGTCACTGCGATTGTGTGCGCAGCTTGCCAACTGAGAGAAAACAGTACCTGACCACTCTCCTGCCTTTTCTATTCACATGAACATTCGATTGCAAGCTGTTTTGGACAACTTTCTTTCTCTTCTTGCAAAACACTCGGCAGACCTGCGTGCAGCCTCTAGAACACGATGGGAGATGTTTTTTGTGCTGGCACAGTTTCTCCTTGCCAGACAGAGTGGAAAAGCTTTTTGCTAAGATGTAGACGAGAAGAGAGGCTAAAGACGAAGGTACGGTGCTCTGCATAGCTAAGCACCGCTCCCGGGCGTCTTTCGGCAGAAGGCGCACACCGCAGAGCACTGTGAGTGGCAGAATCGTCTTTGCGCGAAGAAGCAGCTTCTTCGTCTCCGAGAGCCGGAGAGAGCGGCAACTTCGCAAAGGTGATGAAACAAGCTGTACGTCACTGCGATTGTGTGCGCAGCTTGCCAACTGAGAGAAAACAGTACCTTACCACTCTCCTGCCTTTTCTATTGACATGAACATTCGATTGCAAGCTGTTTTGGACAACTTTCCTTCTCTTCTTGCAAAACACTCGGCAGACCTGCGTGCAGCCTCTAGAACACGATGGGAGATGTTTTCTGTGCTGGCACAGTTTCTCCTTGCCAGACAGAGTGGAAAAGCTTTTTGCTAAGATGTAGACGAGAAGAGAGGCTAAAGACGAAGGTACGGTGCTCTGCAGAGCTAAGCACCGCTCCCGGACCTCTTTCGGCAGAAGGCGCACACCGCAGAGCACTGTGAGCGGCAGAATCGTCTTTGCGCGAAGAAGCAGCTTCTTCGTCTCCGGGAGCCGGAGAGAGCGGCAACTTGGCAAAGGTGATGAAACAAGCTGTACAACACTGCGATTGTGTGCGCAGCTTGCCAAGTGAGAGAAAACAGTACCTGACCACTCTCCTGCCTTTTCTATTCAGATGAACATTCGATTGGAAGCTGTTTTGGACAACTTTCTTTCTCTTCTTGCAAAACACTCGGCAGACCTCCGTGCAGCCTCTAGAACACGATGGGAGATGTTTTCTGTGCTGGCACAGTTTCTCCTTGCCAGACAGAGTGGAAAAGCTTTTTGCTAAGATGTAGACGAGAAGAGAGGCTAAAGACGAAGGTACGGTGCTCTGCAGAGCTAAGCACCGCTCCCGGGCGTCTTTCGGCAGAAGGCGCACACCGCAGAGCACTGTGAGCGGCAGAATCGTCTTTGCGCGAAGAAGCAGCTTCTTCGTCTCCGGGAGCCGGAGAGAGCGGCAACTTCGCAAAGGTGATGAAACAAGCTGTACAACACTGCTATTGTGTGCGCAGCTTGCCAACTGAGAGAAAACAGTACCTGACCACTCTCCTGCCTTTTCTATTCAGATGAACATTCGATTGCAAGCTGTTTTGGACAACTTTCTTTCTCTTCTTGCAAAACACTCGGCAGACCTCCGTGCAGCCTCTAGAACACGATGGGAGATGTTTTTTGTGCTGGCACAGTTTCTCCTTGCCAGACAGAGTGGAAAAGCTTTTTGCTAAGATGTAGACGAGAAGAGAGGCTAAAGACGAAGGTACGGTGCTCTGCAGAGCTAACCACCGCTCCCGGGCCTCTTTCGGCAGAAGGCGCACACCGCAGAGCACTGTGAGCGGCAGAATCGTCTTTGCGCGAAGAAGCAGCTTCTTCGTCTCCGGGAGCCGGAGAGAGCGGCAACTTGGCAAAGGTGATGAAACAAGCTGTACAACACTGCTATTGTGTGCGCAGCTTGCCAACTGAGAGAAAACAGTACCTGACCACTCTCCTGCCTTATGTAATCACATGAACATTCGATTGCAAGCTGTTTTGGACAACTTTCTTTCTCTTCTTGCAAAACACTCGGCAGACCTCCGTGCAGCCTCTAGAACACGATGGGAGATGTTTTCTGTGCTGGCAGAGTTTCTCCTTGCCAGACAGAGTGGAAAAGCTTTTTGCTAAGATGTAGACGAGAAGAGAGGCTAAAGACGAAGGTACGGTGCTCTGCAGAGCTAAGCACCGCTCCCGGACCTCTTTCGGCAGAAGGCGCACACCGCAGAGCACTGTGAGCGGCAGAATCGTCTTTGCGCGAAGAAGCAGCTTCTTCGTCTCCGGGAGCCGGAGAGAGCGGCAACTTGGCAAAGGTGATGAAACAAGCTGTACAACACTGCGATTGTGTGCGCAGCTTGCCAACTGAGAGAAAACAGTACCTGACCACTCTCCTGCCTTTTCTATTCATATGAACATTCGATTGCAAGCTGTTTTGACTACTTTCTTTCTCTTCTTGCAAAACACTCGGCAGACCTCCGTGCAGCCTCTAGAATACGATGGGAGATGTTTTCTGTGCTGGCACAGTTTCTCCTTGCCAGACAGAGTGGAAAAGCTTTTTGCTAAGATGTAGACGAGAAGAGAGGCTAAAGAAGCACGTATGGTGCTTCTCAGAGCTAAGCACAGCTCCCGGGGCTCTTTCGGCAGAAGGCGCACACCGCAGAGCACTGTGAGCGGCAGAATCGTCTTTGCGCGAAGAAGCAGCTTCTTCGTCTCCGGGAGCCGGAGAGAGCGGCAACTTCGCAAAGGTGATGAAACAAGCTGTACAACACTGCGATTGTGTGCGCAGCGTGCCAACTGAGAGAAAACAGTACCTGACCACTCTCCTGCCTTTTCTATTCACATGAACATTCGATTGCAAGCTGTTTTGGACAACTTTCTTTCTCTTCTTGCAAAACACTCGGCAGACCTCCGTGCAGCCTCTAGAACACGATGGGAGATGTTTTCTGTGCTGGCACAGTTTCTCCTTGCCAGACAGAGTGGAAAAGCTTTTTGCTAAGATGTAGACGAGAAGAGAGGCTAAAGACGAAGGTACGGTGCTCTGCAGAGCTAAGTACCGCTCCCTGGCGTCTTTCGGCAGAAGGCGCACACCGCAGAGCACTGTGAGCGGCAGAATCGCCTTTGCGCGAAGAAGCAGCTTCTTCGTCTCCGGGAGCCGGAGAGAGCGGCGGCTTGGCAAAGGTGATGAAACAAGCTGTATAACACTGCGATTGTGTGCGCCGCTTGCCAAGTGAGAGAAAACAGTACCTGACCACTCTCCTGCCTTTTCTATTCACATGAACATTCGATTGCAAGCTGTTTTGGACAACTTTCTTTCTCTTCTTGCAAAACACTCGGCAGACCTCCGTGCAGCCTCTAGAACACGATGGGAGATGTTTTCTGTGCTGGCACAGTTTCTCCTTGCCAGACAGAGTGGAAAAGCTTTTTGCTAAGATGTAGACGAGAAGAGAGGCTAAAGACGAAGGTACGGTGCTCTGCAGAGCTAAGCACCGCTCCCGGACCTCTTTTGGCAGAAGCCGCACACCGCAGAGCACTGTGAGCGGCAGAATCGTCTTTGCGCGAAGAAGCAGCTTCTTCGTCTCCGGGAGCCGGAGAGAGCGGCAGCTTCGCGAAGGTGTGAAACAAGCTGTACAACACTGCGATTGTGTGCGCAGCTTGCCAAGTGAGAGAAAACAGTACCTGACCACTCTCCTGCCTTTTCTATTCACATGAACATTCGATTGCAATCTGTTTTAGACAACTTTCTTTCTCTTCTTGCAAAACACTCGGCAGACCTCCGTGCAGCCTCTAGAACACGATGGGAGATGTTTTCTGTGCTGGCACAGTTTCTCCTTGCCAGACAGAGTGGAAAAGCTTTTTGCTAAGATGTAGACGAGAAGAGAGGCTAAAGACGAAGGTACGGTGCTCTGCAGAGCTAAGCACCGCTCCCGGGCTTCTTTCGGCAAGAGGCGCACACCGCAGAGCACTGTGAGCGGCAGAATCGTCTTTGCGCGAAGAAGCAGCTTCTTCGTCTCCGGGAGCCGGAGAGAGCGGCAACTTGGCAAACGTGATGAAACAAGCTGTACAACACTGCGATTGTGTGCGCAGCTTGCCAACTGAGAGAAAACAGTACCTGACCACTCTCCTGCCTTTTCTATTCACATGAACATTCGATTGCAAGCTGTTTTGGACAACTTTCTTTCTCTTCTTGCAAAACACTCGGCAGACCTGCGTGCAGCCTCTAGAACACGATGGGAGATGTTTTCTGTGCTGGCACAGTTTCTCCTTGCCAGACAGAGTGGAAAAGCTTTTTGCTAAGATGTAGACGAGAAGAGAGGCTAAAGACGAAGGTACGGTGCTCTGTAGAGCTAAGCACCGCTCCCGGACCTCTTTCGGCAGAAGGCGCACACCGCAGAGCACTGGGAGCAGCAGAATCGTCTTTGCGCGAAGAAGCAGCTTCTTCGTCTCCGGGAGCCGGAGAGAGCGGCAGCTTCGCAAAGGTGAAGAAACAAGCTGTACAACTTTGCGATTGTGTGCGCAGCTTGCCAACTGAGAGAAAACAGTACCTGACCACTCTCCTGCCTTTTCTATTCACATGAACATTCGATTGGAAGCTGTTTTGGACAACTTTCTTTCTCTTCTTGCAAAACACACGGCAGACCTCCGTGCAGCCTCTAGAACACGATGGGAGATGTTTTCTGTGCTGGCACAGTTTCTCCTTGCCAGACAGAGTGGAAAAGCTTTTTGCTAAGATGTAGACGAGAAGAGAGGCTAAAGACGAAGGTACGGTGCTCTGCAGAGCTAAGCACCGCTCCCGGGCTTCTTTCGGCAAGAGGCGCACACCGCAGAGCACTGTGAGCGGCAGAATCGTCTTTGCGCGAAGAAGCAGCTTCTTCGTCTCCGGGAGCCGGAGAGAGCGGCAACTTGGCAAAGGTGATGAAACAAGCTGTACAACACTGCTATTGTGTGCGCAGCTTGCCAACTGAGAGAAAACAGTACCTGACCACTCTCCTGCCTTTTCTATTCAGATGAACATTCGATTGCAAGCTGTTTTGGACAACTTTCTTTCTCTTCTTGCAAAACACTCGGCAGACCTCCGTGCAGCCTCTAGAACACGATGGGAGATGTTTTCTGTGCTGGCACAGTTTCTCCTTGCCAGACAGAGTGGAAAAGCTTTTTGCTAAGATGTAGACGAGAAGAGAGGCTAAAGACGAAGGTACGGTGCTCTGCAGAGTTAAGCACCGCTCCCTGGCGTCTTTCGGCAGAAGGCGCACACCGCAGAGCACTGTGAGCGGCAGAATCGTCTTTGCGCGAAGAAGCAGCTTCTTCGTCTCCGGGAGCCGGAGAGAGCGGCAACTTCGCAAAGGTGATGAAACAAGCTGTACAACACTGCTATTGTGTGCGCAGCTTGCCAACTGAGAGAAAACAGTACCTGACCACTCTCCTGCCTTTTCTATTCACATGAACATTCGATTGCAAGCTGTTTTGGACAACTTTCTTTCTCTTCTTGCAAAACACTCGGCAGACCTCCGTGCAGCCTCTAGAACACGATGGGAGATGTTTTCTGTGCTGGCACAGTTTCTCCTTGCCAGACAGAGTGGAAAAGCTTTTTGCTAAGATGTAGACGAGAAGAGAGGCTAAAGACGAAGGTACGGTGCTCTGCAGAGCTAAGCACCGCTCCCGGACCTCTTTCGGCAGAAGGCGCACACCGCAGAGCACTGTGAGCGGCAGAATCGTCTTTGCGCGAAGAAGCAGCTTCTTCGTCTCCGGGAGCCGGAGAGAGCGGCAACTTCGCAAAGGTGATGAAACAAGCTGTACAACACTGTGATTGTGTGCGCAGCTTGCCAACTGAGAGAAAACAGTACCTGACCACTCTCCTGCCTTTTCTATTCAGATGAACATTCGATTGGAAGCTGTTTTGGACAACTTTCTTTCTCTTCTTGCAAAACACTCGGCAGACCTCCGTGCAGCCTCTAGAACACGATGGGAGATGTTTTCTGTGCTGGCACAGTTTCTCCTTGCCAGACAGAGTGGAAAAGCTTTTTGCTAAGATGTAGACGAGAAGAGAGGCTAAAGACGAAGGTACGGTGCTCTGCAGAGTTAAGCACCGCTCCCTGGCGTCTTTCGGCAGAAGGCGCACACCGCAGAGCACTGTGAGCGGCAGAATCGTCTTTGCGCGAAGAAGCAGCTTCTTCGTCTCCGGGAGCCGGAGAGAGCGGCAACTTGGCAAACGTGATGAAACAAGCTGTACAACACTGCTATTGTGTGCGCAGCTTGCCAACTGAGAGAAAACAGTACCTGACCACTCTCCTGCCTTTTCTATTCACATGAACATTCGATTGCAAGCTGTTTTGGACAACTTTCTTTCTCTTCTTGCAAAACACTCGGCAGACCTCCGTGCAGCCTCTAGAAGACGATGGGAGATGTTTTCTGTGCTGGCACAGTTTCTCCTTGCCAGACAGAGTGGAAAAGCTTTTTGCTAAGATGTAGACGAGAAGAGACGCTAAAGACGAAGGTACGGTGCTCTGCAGAGCTAAGCACCGCTCCCGGACCTCTTTCGGCAGAAGGCGCACACCGCAGAGCACTGTGAGCGGCAGAATCGTCTTTGCGCGAAGAAGCAGCTTCTTCGTCTCCGGGAGCCGGAGAGAGCGGCAACTTCGCAAAGGTGATGAAACAAGCTGTACGACACTGCGATTGTGTGCGCAGCTTGCCAACTGAGAGAAAACAGTACCTGACCACTCTCCTGCCTTTTCTATTCACATGAACATTCGATTGCAAGCTGTTTTGGACAACTTTCTTTCTCTTCTTGCAAAACACTCGGCAGACCTGCGTGCAGCCTCTAGAACACGATGGGAGATGTTTTTTGTGCTGGCACAGTTTCTCCTTGCCAGACAGAGTGGAAAAGCTTTTTGCTAAGATGTAGACGAGAAGAGAGGCTAAAGACGAAGGTACGGTGCTCTGCAGAGCTAAGCACCGCTCCCGGGCGTCTTTCGGCAGAAGGCGCACACCGCAGAGCACTGTGAGTGGCAGAATCGTCTTTGCGCGAAGAAGCAGCTTCTTCGTCTCCGAGAGCCGGAGAGAGAGGCAACTTCGCAAAGGTGATGAAACAAGCTGTACAACACTGCGATTGTGTGCGCAGCTTGCCAACTGAGAGAAAACAGTACCTGACCACTCTCCTGCCTTTTCTATTGACATGAACATTCGATTGCAAGCTGTTTTGGACAACTTTCCTTCTCTTCTTGCAAAACACTCGGCAGACCTGCGTGCAGCCTCTAGAACACGATGGGAGATGTTTTCTGTGCTGGCACAGTTTCTCCTTGCCAGACAGAGTGGAAAAGCTTTTTGCTAAGATGTAGACGAGAAGAGAGGCTAAAGACGAAGGTACGGTGCTCTGCAGAGCTAAGCACCGCTCCCGGGCCTCTTTCGGCAGAAGGCGCACACAGCAGAGCACTGTGAGCGGCAGAATCGTCTTTGCGCGAAGAAGCAGCTTCTTCGTCTCCGGGAGCCGGAGAGAGCGGCAGCTTCGCAAAGGTGTGAAACAAGCTGTACAACACTGCGATTGTGTGCGCAGCTTGCCAACTGAGAGAAAACAGTACCTGACCACTCTCCTGCCTTTTCTATTCAGATGAACATTCGATTGCAAGCTGTTTTGGACAACTTTCTTTCTCTTCTTGCAAAACACTCGGCAGACCTCCGTGCAGCCTCTAGAACACGATGGGAGATGTTTTCTGTGCTGGCACAGTTTCTCCTTGCCAGACAGAGTGGAAAAGCTTTTTGCTAAGATGTAGACGAGAAGAGAGGCTAAAGACGAAGGTACGGTGCTCTGCAGAGCTAAGCACCGCTCCCGGGCTTCTTTCGGCAGAAGGCGCACACCGCAGAGCACTGTGAGCGGCAGAATCGTCTTTGCGCGAAGAAGCAGCTTCATCGTCTCCGGGAGCCGGAGAGAGCGGCAACTTGGCAAAGGTGATGAAACAAGCTGTACAACACTGCGATTGTGTGCGCAGCTTGCCAACTGAGAGAAAACAGTACCTGACCACTCTCCTGCCTTTTCTATTCACATGAACATTCGATTGCAAGCTGTTTTGGACAACTTTCTTTCTCTTCTTGCAAAACACTCGGCAGACCTCCGTGCAGCCTCTAGAACACGATGGGAGATGTTTTCTGTGCTGGCACAGTTTCTCCTTGCCAGACAGAGTGGAAAAGCTTTTTGCTAAGATGTAGACGAGAAGAGAGGCTAAAGACGAAGGTACGGTGCTCTGCAGAGCTAAGCACCGCTCCCGGGCGTCTTTCGGCAGAAGGCGCACACCGCAGAGCACTGTGAGCGGCAGAATCGTCTTTGCGCGAAGAAGCAGCTTCTTCGTCTCCGGGAGCCGGAGAGAGCGGCAACTTGGCAAAGGTGATGAAACAAGCTGTACAACACTGCGATTGTGTGCGCAGCTTGCCAAGTGAGAGAAAACAGTACCTGACCACTCTCCTGCCTTTTCTATTGACATGAACATTCGATTGCAAGCTGTTTTGGACAACTTTCTTTCTCTTCTTGCAAAACACTCGGCAGACCTCCGTGCAGCCTCTAGAACACGATGGGAGATGTTTTCTGTGCTGGCACAGTTTCTCCTTGCCAGACAGAGTGGAAAAGCTTTTTGCTAAGATGTAGACGAGAAGAGAGGCTAAAGACGAAGGTACGGTGCTCTGCAGAGCTAAGCACCGCTCCCGGGCTTCTTTCGGCAGAAGGCGCACACCGCAGAGCACTGTGAGCGGCAGAATCGTCTTTGCGCGAAGAAGCAGCTTCATCGTCTCCGGGAGCCGGAGAGAGCGGCAACTTGGCAAAGGTGATGAAACAAGCTGTACAACACTGCGATTGTGTGCGCAGCTTGCCAACTGAGAGAAAACAGTACCTGACCACTCTCCTGCCTTTTCTATTCACATGAACATTCGATTGCAAGCTGTTTTGGACAACTTTCTTTCTCTTCTTGCAAAACACTCGGCAGACCTCCGTGCAGCCTCTAGAACACGATGGGAGATGTTTTCTGTGCTGGCACAGTTTCTCCTTGCCAGACAGAGTGGAAAAGCTTTTTGCTAAGATGTAGACGAGAAGAGAGGCTAAAGACGAAGGTACGGTGCTCTGCAGAGCTAAGCACCGCTCCCGGGCGTCTTTCGGCAGAAGGCGCACACCGCAGAGCACTGTGAGCGGCAGAATCGTCTTTGCGCGAAGAAGCAGCTTCTTCGTCTCCGGGAGCCGGAGAGAGCGGCAACTTCGCAAAGGTGATGAAACAAGCTGTACAACACTGCGATTGTGTGCGCAGCTTGCCAAGTGAGAGAAAACAGTACCTGACCACTCTCCTGCCTTTTCTATTGACATGAACATTCGATTGCAAGCTGTTTTGGACAACTTTCTTTCTCTTCTTGCAAAACACTCGGCAGACCTGCGTGCAGCCTCTAGAACACGATGGGAGATGTTTTCTGTGCTGGCACAGTTTCTCCTTGCCAGACAGAGTGGAAAAGCTTTTTGCTAAGATGTAGACGAGAAGAGAGGCTAAAGACGAAGGTACGGTGCTCTGCAGAGCTAAGCACCGCTCCCGGGCGTCTTCCGGCAGAAGGCGCACACCGCAGAGCACTGTGAGCGGCAGAATCGTCTTTGCGCGAAGAAGCAGCTTCTTCGTCTCCGGGAGCTGGAGAGAGCGGCAACTTCGCAAAGGTGATGAAACAAGCTGTACAACACTGCGATTGTGTGCGCAGCTTGCCAACTGAGAGCAAACAGTACCTGACCACTCTCCTGCCTTTTCTATTCACGTGAACATTCGATTGGAAGCTGTTTTGGACAACTTTCTTTCTCTTCTTGCAAAACACTCGGCAGACCTCCGTGCAGCCTCTAGAACACGATGGGAGATGTTTTCTGTGCTGGCACAGTTTCTCCTTGCCAGACAGAGTGGAAAAGCTTTTTGCTAAGATGTAGACGAGAAGAGAGGCTAAAGACGAAGGTACGGTGCTCTGCAGAGTTAAGCACCGCTCCCTGGCGTCTTTCGGCAGAAGGCGCACACCGCAGAGCACTGTGAGCGGCAGAATCGTCTTTGCGCGAAGAAGCAGCTTCTTCGTCTCCGGGAGCCGGAGAGAGCGGCAACTTGGCAAACGTGATGAAACAAGCTGTACAACACTGCTATTGTGTGCGCAGCTTGCCAACTGAGAGAAAACAGTACCTGACCACTCTCCTGCCTTTTCTATTCACATGAACATTCGATTGCAAGCTGTTTTGGACAACTTTCTTTCTCTTCTTGCAAAACACTCGGCAGACCTCCGTGCAGCCTCTAGAAGACGATGGGAGATGTTTTCTGTGCTGGCACAGTTTCTCCTTGCCAGACAGAGTGGAAAAGCTTTTTGCTAAGATGTAGACGAGAAGAGACGCTAAAGACGAAGGTACGGTGCTCTGCAGAGCTAAGCACCGCTCCCGGGCGTCTTTCGGCAGAAGGCGCACACCGCAGAGCACTGTGAGCGGCAGAATCGTCTTTGCGCGAAGAAGCAGCTTCTTCGTCTCCGGGAGCCGGAGAGAGCGGCAACTTCGCAAAGGTGATGAAACAAGCTGTACAACACTGCGATTGTGTGCGCAGCTTGCCAAGTGAGAGAAAACAGTACCTGACCACTCTCCTGCCTTTTCTATTGACATGAACATTCGATTGCAAGCTGTTTTGGACAACTTTCTTTCTCTTCTTGCAAAACACTCGGCAGACCTGCGTGCAGCCTCTAGAACACGATGGGAGATGTTTTCTGTGCTGGCACAGTTTCTCCTTGCCAGACAGAGTGGAAAAGCTTTTTGCTAAGATGTAGACGAGAAGAGAGGCTAAAGACGAAGGTACGGTGCTCTGCAGAGCTAAGCACCGCTCCCGGGCGTCTTCCGGCAGAAGGCGCACACCGCAGAGCACTGTGAGCGGCAGAATCGTCTTTGCGCGAAGAAGCAGCTTCTTCGTCTCCGGGAGCTGGAGAGAGCGGCAACTTCGCAAAGGTGATGAAACAAGCTGTACAACACTGCGATTGTGTGCGCAGCTTGCCAACTGAGAGCAAACAGTACCTGACCACTCTCCTGCCTTTTCTATTCACGTGAACATTCGATTGGAAGCTGTTTTGGACAACTTTCTTTCTCTTCTTGCAAAACACTCGGCAGACCTCCGTGCAGCCTCTAGAACACGATGGGAGGTGTTTTCTGTGCTGGCACAGTTTCTCCTTGCCAGACAGAGTGGAAAAGCTTTTTGCTAAGATGTAGACGAGAAGAGAGGCTAAAGACGAAGGTACGGTGCTCTGCAGAGCGAAGCACAGCTCCCGGGGCTCTTTCGGCAGAAGGCGCACACCGCAGAGCACTGTGAGCGGCAGAATCGTCTTTGCGCGAAGAAGCAGCTTCTTCGTCTCCGGGAGCCGGAGAGAGCGGCAACTTCGCAAAGGTGATGAAACAAGCTGTACAACACTGCGATTGTGTTCGCAGCTTGCCAACTGAGAGAAAACAGTACCTGACCACTCTCCTGCCTTTTCTATTCACATGAACATTCGATTGGAAGCTGTTTTGGACAACTTTCTTTCTCTTCTTGCAAAACACTCGGCAGACCTCCGTGCAGCCTCTAGAACACGATGGGAGATGTTTTCTGTGCTGGCACAGTTTCTCCTTGCCAGACAGAGTGGAAAAGCTTTTTGCTAAGATGTAGACGAGAAGAGAGGCTAAAGAAGCAGGTACGGTGCTTCTCAGAGCTAAGCACCGTTCCCGGGGCTCTTTCGGCAGAAGGCGCACACCGCAGAGCACTGTGAGCGGCAGAATCGTCTTTGCGCGAAGAAGCAGCTTCTTCGTCTCCGGGAGCCGGAGAGAGCGGCAACTTCGCAAAGGTGATGAAACAAGCTGTACAACACTGCGATTGTGTGCGCAGCTTGCCAACTGAGAGCAAACAGTACCTGACCACTCTCCTGCCTTTTCTATTCACGTGAACATTCGATTGGAAGCTGTTTTGGACAACTTTCTTTCTCTTCTTGCAAAACACTCGGCAGACCTGCGTGCAGCCTCTAGAACACGATGGGAGATGTTTTCTGTGCTGGCACAGTTTCTCCTTGCCAGACAGAGTGGAAAAGCTTTTTGCTAAGATGTAGACGAGAAGAGAGGCTAAAGAAGCACGTATGGTGCTTCTCAGAGCTAAGCACCGCTCCCGGACCTCTTTCGGCAGAAGGCGCACACAGCAGAGCACTGTGAGCGGCAGAATCGTCTTTGCGCGAAGAAGCAGCTTCTTCGTCTCCGGGAGCCGGAGAGAGCGGCAACTTCGCAAAGGTGATGAAACAAGCTGTACAACACTGCGATTGTGTGCGCAGCTTGCCAACTGAGAGAAAACAGTACCTGACCACTCTCCTGCCTTTTCTATTCAGATGAACATTCGATTGCAAGCTGTTTTGGACAACTTTCTTTCTCTTCTTGCAAAACACTCGGCAGACCTCCGTGCAGCCTCTAGAACACGATGGGAGATGTTTTCTGTGCTGGCACAGTTTCTCCTTGCCAGACAGAGTGGAAAAGCTTTTTGCTAAGATGTAGACGAGAAGAGAGGCTAAAGACGAAGGTACGGTGCTCTGCAGAGCTAAGCACCGCTCCCGGACCTCTTTCGGCAGAAGGCGCACACCGCAGAGCACTGTGAGCGGCAGAATCGTCTTTGCGCGAAGAAGCAGCTTCTTCGTCTCCGGGAGCCGGAGAGAGCGGCAACTTCGCAAAGGTGATGAAACAAGCTGTACAACACTGCGATTGTGTGCGCAGCTTGCCAACTGAGAGAAAACAGTACCTGACCACTCTCCTGCCTTTTCTATTCACATGAACATTCGATTGCAAGCTGTTTTGGACAACTTTCTTTCTCTTCTTGCAAAACACTCGGCAGACCTCCGTGCAGCCTCTAGAACACGATGGGAGATGATTTTTGTGCTGGCACAGTTTCTCCTTGCCAGACAGAGTGGAAAAGCTTTTTGCTAAGATGTAGATGAGAAGAGAGGCTAAAGACGAAGGTACGGTGCTCTGCAGAGCTAAGCACCGCTCCCGGGCGTCTTTCGGCAGAAGGCGCACACCGCAGAGCACTGTGAGCGGCAGAATCGTCTTTGCGCGAAGAAGCAGCTTCTTCCTCTCCGGGAGCCGGAGAGAGCGGCAACTTGGCAAAGGTGATGAAACAAGCTGTACAACACTGCGATTGTGTGCGCAGCTTGCCAAGTGAGAGAAAACAGTACCTGACCACTCTCCTGCCTTTTCTATTCACGTGAACATTCGATTGCAAGCTGTTTTGGACAACTTTCTTTCTCTTCTTGCAAAACACTCGGCAGACCTGCGTGCAGCCTCTAGAACACGATGGGAGATGTTTTCTGTGCTGGCACAGTTTCTCCTTGCCAGACAGAGTGGAAAAGCTTTTTGCTAAGATGTAGACGAGAAAAGAGGCTAAAGAAGCAGGTACAGTGCTCTGCAGAGCTAAGCACCGCTCCCGGACCTCTTTCGGCAGAAGCCGCACACCGCAGAGCACTGTGAGCGGCAGAATCGTCTTTGCGCGAAGAAGCAGGTTCTTCGTCTCCGGGAGCCGCAGAGAGCGGCAGCTTCGCAAAGGTGTGAAACAAGCTGTACAACACTGCGATTGTGTGCGCAGCTTGCCAACTGAGAGAAAACAGTACCTGACCACTCTCCTGCCTTTTCTATTCACATGAACATTCGATTGCAAGCTGTTTTGGACAACTTTCTTTCTCTTCTTGCAAAACACTCGGCAGACCTCCGTGCAGCCTCTAGAACACGATGGGAGATGTTTTCTGTGCTGGCACAGTTTCTCCTTGCCAGACAGAGTGGAAAAGCTTTTTGCTAAGATGTAGACGAGAAGAGAGGCTAAAGACGAAGGTACGGTGCTCTGCAGAGCTAAGCACAGCTCCCGGGCGTCTTTCGGCAGAAGGCGCACACAGCAGAGCAGAGTGAGCGGCAGAATCGTCTTTGCGCGAAGAAGCAGCTTCTTCGTCTCCGAGAGCCGGAGAGAGCGGCAACTTCGCAAAGGTGATGAAACAAGCTGTACAACACTGCGATTGTGTGCGCAGCTTGCCAACTGAGAGAAAACAGTACCTGACCACTCTCCTGCCTTTTCTATTCAGATGAACATTCGATTGCAAGCTGTTTTGGACAACTTTCTTTCTCTTCTTGCAAAACACTCGGCAGACCTCCGTGCAGCCTCTAGAACACGATGGGAGATGTTTTTTGTGCTGGCACAGTTTCTCCTTGCCAGACAGAGTGGAAAAGCTTTTTGCTAAGATGTAGACGAGAAGAGAGGCTAAAGACGAAGGTACGGTGCTCTGCAGAGCTAAGCACCGCTCCCGGGCGTCTTTCGGCAGAAGGCGCACACCGCAGAGCACTGTGAGCGGCAGAATCGTCTTTGCGCGAAGAAGCAGCTTCTTCGTCTCCGGGAGCCGGAGAGAGCGGCAACTTGGCAAAGGTGATGAAACAAGCTGTACAACACTGCGATTGTGTGCGCAGCTTGCCAAGTGAGAGAAAACAGTACCTGACCACTCTCCTGCCTTTTCTATTCACGTGAACATTCGATTGCAAGCTGTTTTGGACAACTTTCTTTCTCTTCTTGCAAAACACTCGGCAGACCTGAGTGCAGCCTCTAGAACACGATGGGAGATGTTTTCTGTGCTGGCACAGTTTCTCCTTGCCAGACAGAGTGGAAAAGCTTTTTGCTAAGATGTAGACGAGAAAAGAGGCTAAAGAAGCAGGTACAGTGCTCTGCAGAGCTAAGCACCGCTCCCGGACCTCTTTCGGCAGATGCCGCACACCGCAGAGCACTGTGAGCGGCAGAATCGTCTTTGCGCGAAGAAGCAGCTTCTTCGTCTCCGGGAGCCGCAGAGAGCGGCAGCTTCGCAAAGGTGTGAAACAAGCTGTACAACTTTGCGATTGTGTGCGCAGCTTGCCAACTGAGAGAAAACAGTACCTGACCACTCTCCTGCCTTTTCTATTCACATGAACATTCGATTGCAAGCTGTTTTGGACAACTTTCTTTCTCTTCTTGCAAAACACTCGGCAGACCTCCGTGCAGCCTCTAGAACACGATGGGAGATGTTTTCTGTGCTGGCACAGTTTCTCCTTGCCAGACAGAGTGGAAAAGCTTTTTGCTAAGATGTAGACGAGAAGAGAGGCTAAAGACGAAGGTACGGTGCTCTGCAGAGCTAAGCACCGCTCCCGGGCGTCTTTCGGCAGAAGGCGCACACCGCAGATCACTGTGAGCGGCAGAATCGTCTTTGCGCGAAGAAGCAGCTTCTTCGTCTCCGGGAGCCGGAGAGAGCGGCAACTTCGCAAAGGTGATGAAACAAGCTGTACAACACTGCGATTGTGTGCGCAGCGTGCCAACTGAGAGAAAACAGTACCTGACCACTCTCCTGCCTTTTCTATTGACATGAACATTCGATTGCAAGCTGTTTTGGACAACTTTCTTTCTCTTCTTGCAAAACACTCGGCAGACCTGCGTGCAGCCTCTAGAACACGATGGGAGATGTTTTCTGTGCTGGCACAGTTTCTCCTTGCCAGACAGAGTGGAAAAGCTTTTTGCTAAGATGTAGACGAGAAGAGAGGCTAAAGACGAAGGTACGTTGCTCTGCAGAGCTAAGCACCTCTCCCGGGCCTCTTTCGGCAGAAGGCGCACACCGCAGAGCACTGTGAGCGGCAGAATCGTCTTTGCGCGAAGAAGCAGCTTCTTCGTCTCCGGGAGCCGGAGAGAGCGGCAACTTCGCAAAGGTGATGAAACAAGATGTACAACACTGCGATTGTGTGCGCAGCTTGCCAACTGAGAGAAAACAGTACCTGACCACTCTCCTGCCTTTTCTATTCACATGAACATTCGATTGGAAGCTGTTTTGGACAACTTTCTTTCTCTTCTTGCAAAACACTCGGCAGACCTGCGTGCAGCCTCTAGAACACGATGGGAGATGTTTTCTGTGCTGGCACAGTTTCTCCTTGCCAGACAGAGTGGAAAAGCTTTTTGCTAAGATGTAGACGAGAAAAGAGGCTAAAGAAGCAGGTACGGTGCTCTGCAGAGCTAAGCACCGCTCCCGGACCTCTTTCGGCAGAAGGCGCACACCGCAGAGCACTGTGAGCGGCAGAATCGTCTTTGCGCGAAGAAGCAGCTTCTTCGTCTCCGGGAGCCGGAGAGAGCGGCAGCTTCGCAAAGGTGTGAAACAAGCTGTACAACACTGCGATTGTGTGCGCAGCTTGCCAACTGAGAGAAAACAGTACCTGACCACTCTCCTGCCTTTTCTATTCACATGAACATTCGATTGCAAGCTGTTTTGGACAACTTTCTTTCTCTTCTTGCAAAACACTCGGCAGACCTCCGTGCAGCCTCTAGAACACGATGGGAGATGTTTTCTGTGCTGGCACAGTTTCTCCTTGCCAGACAGAGTGGAAAAGCTTTTTGCTAAGATGTAGACGAGAAGAGAGGCTAAAGACGAAGGTACGGTGCTCTGCAGAGCTAAGCACCGCTCCCGGGCTTCTTTCGGCAAGAGGCGCACACCGCAGAGCACTGTGAGCGGCAGAATCGTCTTTGCGCGAAGAAGCAGCTTCTTCGTCTCCGGGAGCCGGAGAGAGCGGCAACTTCGCAAAGGTGATGAAACAAGCTGTACAACACTGCTATTGTGTGCGCAGCTTGCCAAGTGAGAGAAAACAGTACCTGACCACTCTCCTGCCTTTTCTATTCACATGAACATTCGATTGCAAGCTGTTTTGGACAACTTTCTTTCTCTTCTTGCAAAACACTCGGCAGACCTGCGTGCAGCCTCTAGAACACGATGGGAGATGTTTTCTGTGCTGGCACAGTTTCTCCTTGCCAGACAGAGTGGAAAAGCTTTTTGCTAGGATGTAGACGAGAAGAGAGGCTAAAGACGAAGGTACGGTGCTCTGTAGAGCTAAGCACCGCTCCTGGACCTCTTTCGGCAGAAGGCGCACACCGCAGAGCACTGTGAGCGGCAGAATCGTCTTTGCGCGAAGAAGCAGCTTCTTCGTCTCCGCGAGCCGAAGAGAGCGGCAGCTTCGCAAAGGTGAAGAAACAAGCTGTACAACTTTGCGATTGTGTGCGCAGCTTGCCAACTGAGAGAAAACAGTACCTGACCACTCTCCTGCCTTTTCTATTCACATGAACATTCGATTGCAAGCTGTTTTGGACAACTTTCTTTCTCTTCTTGCAAAACACTCGGCAGACCTCCGTGCAGCCTCTAGAACACGATGGGAGATGTTTTCTGTGCTGGCACAGTTTCTCCTTGCCAGACAGAGTGGAAAAGCTTTTTGCTAAGATGTAGACGAGAAGAGAGGCTAAAGACGAAGGTACGGTGCTCTGCAGAGCTAAGCACCGCTCCCGGACCTCTTTCGGCAGAAGGCGCACACCGCAGAGCACTGTGAGCGGCAGAATCGTCTTTGCGCGAAGAAGCAGCTTCTTCGTCTCCGGGAGCCGGAGAGAGCGGCAACTTGGCAAAGGTGATGAAACAAGCTGTACAACACTGCGATTGTGTGCGCAGCTTGCCAACTGAGAGAAAACAGTACCTGACCACTCTCCTGCCTTTTCTATTCAGATGAACATTCGATTGCAAGCTGTTTTGGACAACTTTCTTTCTCTTCTTGCAAAACACTCGGCAGACCTCCGTGCAGCCTCTAGAACACGATGGGAGATGTTTTTTGTGCTGGCACAGTTTCTCCTTGCCAGACAGAGTGGAAAAGCTTTTTGCTAAGATGTAGACGAGAAGAGAGGCTAAAGACGAAGGTACGGTGCTCTGCAGAGCTAAGCACCGCTCCCTGGCGTCTTTCGGCCGAAGGCGCACACCGCAGAGCACTGTGAGCGGCAGAATCGTCTTTGCGCGAAGAAGCAGCTTCTTCGTCTCCGGGAGCCGGAGAGAGCGGCAACTTGGCAAAGGTGATGAAACAAGCTGTACAACACTGCGATTGTGTGCGCAGCTTGCCAAGTGAGAGAAAACAGTACCTGACCACTCTCCTGCCTTATGTAATCACATGAACATTCGATTGCAAGCTGTTTTGGACAACTTTCTTTCTCTTCTTGCAAAACACTCGGCAGACCTGCGTGCAGCCTCTAGAACACGATGGGAGATGTTTTCTGTGCTGGCACAGTTTCTCCTTGCCAGACAGAGTGGAAAAGCTTTTTGCTAAGATGTAGACGAGAAGAGAGGCTAAAGACGAAGGTACGGTGCTCTGCAGAGCTAAGCACCGCTCCCGGACCTCTTTCGGCAGAAGGCGCACACCGCAGAGCACTGTGAGCGGCAGAATCGTCTTTGCGCGAAGAAGCAGCTTCTTCGTCTCCGGGAGCCGGAGAGAGCGGCAACTTGGCAAAGGTGATGAAACAAGCTGTACAACACTGCGATTGTGTGCGCAGCTTGCCAACTGAGAGAAAACAGTACCTGACCACTCTCCTGCCTTTTCTATTCATATGAACATTCGATTGCAAGCTGTTTTGACTACTTTCTTTCTCTTCTTGCAAAACACTCGGCAGACCTCCGTGCAGCCTCTAGAATACGATGGGAGATGTTTTCTGTGCTGGCACAGTTTCTCCTTGCCAGACAGAGTGGAAAAGCTTTTTGCTAAGATGTAGACGAGAAGAGAGGCTAAAGAAGCACGTATGGTGCTTCTCAGAGCTAAGCACAGCTCCCGGGGCTCTTTCGGCAGAAGGCGCACACCGCAGAGCACTGTGAGCGGCAGAATCGTCTTTGCGCGAAGAAGCAGCTTCTTCGTCTCCGGGAGCCGGAGAGAGCGGCAACTTCGCAAAGGTGATGAAACAAGCTGTACAACACTGCGATTGTGTGCGCAGCGTGCCAACTGAGAGAAAACAGTACCTGACCACTCTCCTGCCTTTTCTATTCACATGAACATTCGATTGCAAGCTGTTTTGGACAACTTTCTTTCTCTTCTTGCAAAACACTCGGCAGACCTCCGTGCAGCCTCTAGAACACGATGGGAGATGTTTTCTGTGCTGGCACAGTTTCTCCTTGCCAGACAGAGTGGAAAAGCTTTTTGCTAAGATGTAGACGAGAAGAGAGGCTAAAGACGAAGGTACGGTGCTCTGCAGAGCTAAGTACCGCTCCCTGGCGTCTTTCGGCAGAAGGCGCACACCGCAGAGCACTGTGAGCGGCAGAATCGCCTTTGCGCGAAGAAGCAGCTTCTTCGTCTCCGGGAGCCGGAGAGAGCGGCGGCTTGGCAAAGGTGATGAAACAAGCTGTATAACACTGCGATTGTGTGCGCCGCTTGCCAAGTGAGAGAAAACAGTACCTGACCACTCTCCTGCCTTTTCTATTCACATGAACATTCGATTGCAAGCTGTTTTAGACAACTTTCTTTCTCTTCTTGCAAAACACTCGGCAGACCTCCGTGCAGCCTCTAGAACACGATGGGAGATGTTTTCTGTGCTGCAACAGTTTCTCCTTGCCAGACAGAGTGGAAAAGCTTTTTGCTAAGATGTAGACGAGAAGAGAGGCTAAAGACGAAGGTACGGTGCTCTGCAGAGCTAAGCACCGCTCCCGGACCTCTTTTGGCAGAAGCCGCACACCGCAGAGCACTGTGAGCGGCAGAATCGTCTTTGCGCGAAGAAGCAGCTTCTTCGTCTCCGGGAGCCGGAGAGAGCGGCAGCTTCGCGAAGGTGTGAAACAAGCTGTACAACACTGCGATTGTGTGCGCAGCTTGCCAAGTGAGAGAAAACAGTACCTGACCACTCTCCTGCCTTTTCTATTCACATGAACATTCGATTGCAAGCTGTTTTGGACAACTTTCTTTCTCTTCTTGCAAAACACTCGGCAGACCTCCGTGCAGCCTCTAGAACACGATGGGAGATGTTTTCTGTGCTGGCACAGTTTCTCCTTGCCAGACAGAGTGGAAAAGCTTTTTGCTAAGATGTAGACGAGAAGAGAGGCTAAAGACGAAGGTACGGTGCTCTGCAGAGCTAAGCACCGCTCCCGGGCTTCTTTCGGCAAGAGGCGCACACCGCAGAGCACTGTGAGCGGCAGAATCGTCTTTGCGCGAAGAAGCAGCTTCTTCGTCTCCGGGAGCCGGAGAGAGCGGCAACTTGGCAAACGTGATGAAACAAGCTGTACAACACTGCGATTGTGTGCGCAGCTTGCCAACTGAGAGAAAACAGTACCTGACCACTCTCCTGCCTTTTCTATTCAGATGAACATTCGATTGCAAGCTGTTTTGGACAACTTTATTTCTCTTCTTGCAAAACACTCGGCAGACCTGCGTGCAGCCTCTAGAACACGATGGGAGATGTTTTCTGTGCTGGCACAGTTTCTCCTTGCCAGACAGAGTGGAAAAGCTTTTTGCTAAGATGTAGACGAGAAGAGAGGCTAAAGACGAAGGTACGGTGCTCTGTAGAGCTAAGCACCGCTCCCGGACCTCTTTCGGCAGAAGGCGCACACCGCAGAGCACTGGGAGCAGCAGAATCGTCTTTGCGCGAAGAAGCAGCTTCTTCGTCTCCGGGAGCCGGAGAGAGCGGCAGCTTCGCAAAGGTGAAGAAACAAGCTGTACAACTTTGCGATTGTGTGCGCAGCTTGCCAACTGAGAGAAAACAGTACCTGACCACTCTCCTGCCTTTTCTATTCACATGAACATTCGATTGGAAGCTGTTTTGGACAACTTTCTTTCTCTTCTTGCAAAACACACGGCAGACCTCCGTGCAGCCTCTAGAACACGATGGGAGATGTTTTCTGTGCTGGCACAGTTTCTCCTTGCCAGACAGAGTGGAAAAGCTTTTTGCTAAGATGTAGACGAGAAGAGAGGCTAAAGACGAAGGTACGGTGCTCTGCAGAGCTAAGCACCGCTCCCGGGCCTCTTTCGGCAGAAGGCGCACACCGCAGAGCACTGTGAGCGGCAGAATCGTCTTTGCGCGAAGAAGCAGCTTCTTCGTCTCCGGGAGCCGGAGAGAGCGGCAACTTGGCAAAGGTGATGAAACAAGCTGTACAACACTGCTATTGTGTGCGCAGCTTGCCAACTGAGAGAAAACAGTACCTGACCACTCTCCTGCCTTTTCTATTCAGATGAACATTCGATTGCAAGCTGTTTTGGACAACTTTCTTTCTCTTCTTGCAAAACACTCGGCAGACCTCCGTGCAGCCTCTAGAACACGATGGGAGATGTTTTCTGTGCTGGCACAGTTTCTCCTTGCCAGACAGAGTGGAAAAGCTTTTTGCTAGGATGTAGACGAGAAGAGAGGCTAAAGACGAAGGTACGGTGCTCTGCAGAGTTAAGCACCGCTCCCTGGCGTCTTTCGGCAGAAGGCGCACACCGCAGAGCACTGTGAGCGGCAGAATCGTCTTTGCGCGAAGAAGCAGCTTCTTCGTCTCCGGGAGCCGGAGAGAGCGGCAACTTGGCAAAGGTGATGAAACAAGCTGTACAACACTGCTATTGTGTGCGCAGCTTGCCAACTGAGAGAAAACAGTACCTGACCACTCTCCTGCCTTTTCTATTCACATGAACATTCGATTGCAAGCTGTTTTGGACAACTTTCTTTCTCTTCTTGCAAAACACTCGGCAGACCTGCGTGCAGCCTCTAGAACACGATGGGAGATGTTTTCTGTGCTGGCACAGTTTCTCCTTGCCAGACAGAGTGGAAAAGCTTTTTGCTAAGATGTAGACGAGAAGAGAGGCTAAAGACGAAGGTACGGTGCTCTGCAGAGCTAAGCACCGCTCCCGGACCTCTTTCGGCAGAAGGCGCACACCGCAGAGCACTGTGAGCGGCAGAATCGTCTTTGCGCGAAGAAGCAGCTTCTTCGTCTCCGGGAGCCGGAGAGAGCGGCAACTTGGCAAAGGTGATGAAACAAGCTGTACAACACTGCTATTGTGTGCGCAGCTTGCCAACTGAGAGAAAACAGTACCTGACTACTCTCCTGCCTTTTCTATTCAGATGAACATTCGATTGCAAGCTGTTTTGGACAACTTTCTTTCTCTTCTTGCAAAACACTCGGCAGACCTGCGTGCAGCCTCTAGAACACGATGGGAGATGTTTTCTGTGCTGGCACAGTTTCTCCTTGCCAGACAGAGTGGAAAAGCTTTTTGCTAAGATGTAGACGAGAAGAGAGGCTAAAGACGAAGGTACGGTGCTCTGCAGAGTTAAGCACCGCTCCCTGGCGTCTTTCGGCAGAAGGCGCACACCGCAGAGCACTGTGAGCGGCAGAATCGTCTTTGCGCGAAGAAGCAGCTTCTTCGTCTCCGGGAGCCGGAGAGAGCGGCAACTTCGCAAAGGTGATGAAACAAGCTGTACAACACTGCTATTGTGTGCGCAGCTTGCCAACTGAGAGAAAACAGTACCTGACCACTCTCCTGCCTTTTCTATTCACATGAACATTCGATTGCAAGCTGTTTTGGACAACTTTCTTTCTCTTCTTGCAAAACACTCGGCAGACCTCCGTGCAGCCTCTAGAAGACGATGGGAGATGTTTTCTGTGCTGGCACAGTTTCTCCTTGCCAGACAGAGTGGAAAAGCTTTTTGCTAAGATGTAGACGAGAAGAGAGGCTAAAGACGAAGGTACGGTGCTCTGCAGAGCTAAGCACCGCTCCCGGGCGTCTTTCGGCAGAAGGCGCACACCGCAGAGCACTGTGAGCGGCAGAATCGTCTTTGCGCGAAGAAGCAGCTTCTTCGTCTCCGGGAGCCGGAGAGAGCGGCAACTTCGCAAAGGTGATGAAACAAGCTGTACGTCACTGCGATTGTGTGCGCAGCTTGCCAACTGAGAGAAAACAGTACCTGACCACTCTCCTGCCTTTTCTATTCACATGAACATTCGATTGCAAGCTGTTTTGGACAACTTTCTTTCTCTTCTTGCAAAACACTCGGCAGACCTCCGTGCAGCCTCTAGAACACGATGGGAGATGTTTTTTGTGCTGGCACAGTTTCTCCTTGCCAGACAGAGTGGAAAAGCTTTTTGCTAAGATGTAGACGAGAAGAGAGGCTAAAGACGAAGGTACGGTGCTCTGCATAGCTAAGCACCGCTCCCGGGCGTCTTTCGGCAGAAGGCGCACACCGCAGAGCACTGTGAGTGGCAGAATCGTCTTTGCGCGAAGAAGCAGCTTCTTCGTCTCCGAGAGCCGGAGAGAGCGGCAACTTCGCAAAGGTGATGAAACAAGCTGTACGTCACTGCGATTGTGTGCGCAGCTTGCCAACTGAGAGAAAACAGTACCTTACCACTCTCCTGCCTTTTCTATTGACATGAACATTCGATTGCAAGCTGTTTTGGACAACTTTCCTTCTCTTCTTGCAAAACACTCGGCAGACCTGCGTGCAGCCTCTAGAACACGATGGGAGATGTTTTCTGTGCTGGCACAGTTTCTCCTTGCCAGACAGAGTGGAAAAGCTTTTTGCTAAGATGTAGACGAGAAGAGAGGCTAAAGACGAAGGTACGGTGCTCTGCAGAGCTAAGCACCGCTCCCGGACCTCTTTCGGCAGAAGGCGCACACCGCAGAGCACTGTGAGCGGCAGAATCGTCTTTGCGCGAAGAAGCAGCTTCTTCGTCTCCGGGAGCCGGAGAGAGCGGCAACTTGGCAAAGGTGATGAAACAAGCTGTACAACACTGCGATTGTGTGCGCAGCTTGCCAAGTGAGAGAAAACAGTACCTGACCACTCTCCTGCCTTTTCTATTCAGATGAACATTCGATTGGAAGCTGTTTTGGACAACTTTCTTTCTCTTCTTGCAAAACACTCGGCAGACCTCCGTGCAGCCTCTAGAACACGATGGGAGATGTTTTCTGTGCTGGCACAGTTTCTCCTTGCCAGACAGAGTGGAAAAGCTTTTTGCTAAGATGTAGACGAGAAGAGAGGCTAAAGACGAAGGTACGGTGCTCTGCAGAGCTAAGCACCGCTCCCGGGCGTCTTTCGGCAGAAGGCGCACACCGCAGAGCACTGTGAGCGGCAGAATCGTCTTTGCGCGAAGAAGCAGCTTCTTCGTCTCCGGGAGCCGGAGAGAGCGGCAACTTCGCAAAGGTGATGAAACAAGCTGTACAACACTGCTATTGTGTGCGCAGCTTGCCAACTGAGAGAAAACAGTACCTGACCACTCTCCTGCCTTTTCTATTCAGATGAACATTCGATTGCAAGCTGTTTTGGACAACTTTCTTTCTCTTCTTGCAAAACACTCGGCAGACCTCCGTGCAGCCTCTAGAACACGATGGGAGATGTTTTTTGTGCTGGCACAGTTTCTCCTTGCCAGACAGAGTGGAAAAGCTTTTTGCTAAGATGTAGACGAGAAGAGAGGCTAAAGACGAAGGTACGGTGCTCTGCAGAGCTAACCACCGCTCCCGGGCCTCTTTCGGCAGAAGGCGCACACCGCAGAGCACTGTGAGCGGCAGAATCGTCTTTGCGCGAAGAAGCAGCTTCTTCGTCTCCGGGAGCCGGAGAGAGCGGCAACTTGGCAAAGGTGATGAAACAAGCTGTACAACACTGCTATTGTGTGCGCAGCTTGCCAACTGAGAGAAAACAGTACCTGACCACTCTCCTGCCTTATGTAATCACATGAACATTCGATTGCAAGCTGTTTTGGACAACTTTCTTTCTCTTCTTGCAAAACACTCGGCAGACCTCCGTGCAGCCTCTAGAACACGATGGGAGATGTTTTCTGTGCTGGCAGAGTTTCTCCTTGCCAGACAGAGTGGAAAAGCTTTTTGCTAAGATGTAGACGAGAAGAGAGGCTAAAGACGAAGGTACGGTGCTCTGCAGAGCTAAGCACCGCTCCCGGACCTCTTTCGGCAGAAGGCGCACACCGCAGAGCACTGTGAGCGGCAGAATCGTCTTTGCGCGAAGAAGCAGCTTCTTCGTCTCCGGGAGCCGGAGAGAGCGGCAACTTGGCAAAGGTGATGAAACAAGCTGTACAACACTGCGATTGTGTGCGCAGCTTGCCAACTGAGAGAAAACAGTACCTGACCACTCTCCTGCCTTTTCTATTCATATGAACATTCGATTGCAAGCTGTTTTGACTACTTTCTTTCTCTTCTTGCAAAACACTCGGCAGACCTCCGTGCAGCCTCTAGAATACGATGGGAGATGTTTTCTGTGCTGGCACAGTTTCTCCTTGCCAGACAGAGTGGAAAAGCTTTTTGCTAAGATGTAGACGAGAAGAGAGGCTAAAGAAGCACGTATGGTGCTTCTCAGAGCTAAGCACAGCTCCCGGGGCTCTTTCGGCAGAAGGCGCACACCGCAGAGCACTGTGAGCGGCAGAATCGTCTTTGCGCGAAGAAGCAGCTTCTTCGTCTCCGGGAGCCGGAGAGAGCGGCAGCTTCGCGAAGGTGTGAAACAAGCTGTACAACACTGCGATTGTGTGCGCAGCTTGCCAAGTGAGAGAAAACAGTACCTGACCACTCTCCTGCCTTTTCTATTCACATGAACATTCGATTGCAATCTGTTTTAGACAACTTTCTTTCTCTTCTTGCAAAACACTCGGCAGACCTCCGTGCAGCCTCTAGAACACGATGGGAGATGTTTTCTGTGCTGGCACAGTTTCTCCTTGCCAGACAGAGTGGAAAAGCTTTTTGCTAAGATGTAGACGAGAAGAGAGGCTAAAGACGAAGGTACGGTGCTCTGCAGAGCTAAGCACCGCTCCCGGGCTTCTTTCGGCAAGAGGCGCACACCGCAGAGCACTGTGAGCGGCAGAATCGTCTTTGCGCGAAGAAGCAGCTTCTTCGTCTCCGGGAGCCGGAGAGAGCGGCAACTTGGCAAACGTGATGAAACAAGCTGTACAACACTGCGATTGTGTGCGCAGCTTGCCAACTGAGAGAAAACAGTACCTGACCACTCTCCTGCCTTTTCTATTCACATGAACATTCGATTGCAAGCTGTTTTGGACAACTTTCTTTCTCTTCTTGCAAAACACTCGGCAGACCTGCGTGCAGCCTCTAGAACACGATGGGAGATGTTTTCTGTGCTGGCACAGTTTCTCCTTGCCAGACAGAGTGGAAAAGCTTTTTGCTAAGATGTAGACGAGAAGAGAGGCTAAAGACGAAGGTACGGTGCTCTGTAGAGCTAAGCACCGCTCCCGGACCTCTTTCGGCAGAAGGCGCACACCGCAGAGCACTGGGAGCAGCAGAATCGTCTTTGCGCGAAGAAGCAGCTTCTTCGTCTCCGGGAGCCGGAGAGAGCGGCAGCTTCGCAAAGGTGAAGAAACAAGCTGTACAACTTTGCGATTGTGTGCGCAGCTTGCCAACTGAGAGAAAACAGTACCTGACCACTCTCCTGCCTTTTCTATTCACATGAACATTCGATTGGAAGCTGTTTTGGACAACTTTCTTTCTCTTCTTGCAAAACACACGGCAGACCTCCGTGCAGCCTCTAGAACACGATGGGAGATGTTTTCTGTGCTGGCACAGTTTCTCCTTGCCAGACAGAGTGGAAAAGCTTTTTGCTAAGATGTAGACGAGAAGAGAGGCTAAAGACGAAGGTACGGTGCTCTGCAGAGCTAAGCACCGCTCCCGGGCTTCTTTCGGCAAGAGGCGCACACCGCAGAGCACTGTGAGCGGCAGAATCGTCTTTGCGCGAAGAAGCAGCTTCTTCGTCTCCGGGAGCCGGAGAGAGCGGCAACTTGGCAAAGGTGATGAAACAAGCTGTACAACACTGCTATTGTGTGCGCAGCTTGCCAACTGAGAGAAAACAGTACCTGACCACTCTCCTGCCTTTTCTATTCAGATGAACATTCGATTGCAAGCTGTTTTGGACAACTTTCTTTCTCTTCTTGCAAAACACTCGGCAGACCTCCGTGCAGCCTCTAGAACACGATGGGAGATGTTTTCTGTGCTGGCACAGTTTCTCCTTGCCAGACAGAGTGGAAAAGCTTTTTGCTAAGATGTAGACGAGAAGAGAGGCTAAAGACGAAGGTACGGTGCTCTGCAGAGTTAAGCACCGCTCCCTGGCGTCTTTCGGCAGAAGGCGCACACCGCAGAGCACTGTGAGCGGCAGAATCGTCTTTGCGCGAAGAAGCAGCTTCTTCGTCTCCGGGAGCCGGAGAGAGCGGCAACTTCGCAAAGGTGATGAAACAAGCTGTACAACACTGCTATTGTGTGCGCAGCTTGCCAACT
This sequence comes from Melozone crissalis, assembly GCF_028551555.1. NCBI lineage: Eukaryota > Metazoa > Chordata > Aves > Passeriformes > Passerellidae > Melozone > Melozone crissalis. The sequence goes on along the minus strand of NW_026535947.1, from coordinate 476,268 downwards.
GAGAGAAAACAGTACCTGACCACTCTCCTGCCTTTTCTATTCACATGAACATTCGATTGCAAGCTGTTTTGGACAACTTTCTTTCTCTTCTTGCAAAACACTCGGCAGACCTCCGTGCAGCCTCTAGAACACGATGGGAGATGTTTTCTGTGCTGGCACAGTTTCTCCTTGCCAGACAGAGTGGAAAAGCTTTTTGCTAAGATGTAGACGAGAAGAGAGGCTAAAGACGAAGGTACGGTGCTCTGCAGAGCTAAGCACCGCTCCCGGACCTCTTTCGGCAGAAGGCGCACACCGCAGAGCACTGTGAGCGGCAGAATCGTCTTTGCGCGAAGAAGCAGCTTCTTCGTCTCCGGGAGCCGGAGAGAGCGGCAACTTCGCAAAGGTGATGAAACAAGCTGTACAACACTGTGATTGTGTGCGCAGCTTGCCAACTGAGAGAAAACAGTACCTGACCACTCTCCTGCCTTTTCTATTCAGATGAACATTCGATTGGAAGCTGTTTTGGACAACTTTCTTTCTCTTCTTGCAAAACACTCGGCAGACCTCCGTGCAGCCTCTAGAACACGATGGGAGATGTTTTCTGTGCTGGCACAGTTTCTCCTTGCCAGACAGAGTGGAAAAGCTTTTTGCTAAGATGTAGACGAGAAGAGAGGCTAAAGACGAAGGTACGGTGCTCTGCAGAGTTAAGCACCGCTCCCTGGCGTCTTTCGGCAGAAGGCGCACACCGCAGAGCACTGTGAGCGGCAGAATCGTCTTTGCGCGAAGAAGCAGCTTCTTCGTCTCCGGGAGCCGGAGAGAGCGGCAACTTGGCAAACGTGATGAAACAAGCTGTACAACACTGCTATTGTGTGCGCAGCTTGCCAACTGAGAGAAAACAGTACCTGACCACTCTCCTGCCTTTTCTATTCACATGAACATTCGATTGCAAGCTGTTTTGGACAACTTTCTTTCTCTTCTTGCAAAACACTCGGCAGACCTCCGTGCAGCCTCTAGAAGACGATGGGAGATGTTTTCTGTGCTGGCACAGTTTCTCCTTGCCAGACAGAGTGGAAAAGCTTTTTGCTAAGATGTAGACGAGAAGAGACGCTAAAGACGAAGGTACGGTGCTCTGCAGAGCTAAGCACCGCTCCCGGACCTCTTTCGGCAGAAGCCGCACACCGCAGAGCACTGTGAGCGGCAGAATCGTCTTTGCGCGAAGAAGCAGCTTCTTCGTCTCCGGGAGCCGGAGAGAGCGGCAACTTCGCAAAGGTGATGAAACAAGCTGTACGACACTGCGATTGTGTGCGCAGCTTGCCAACTGAGAGAAAACAGTACCTGACCACTCTCCTGCCTTTTCTATTCACATGAACATTCGATTGCAAGCTGTTTTGGACAACTTTCTTTCTCTTCTTGCAAAACACTCGGCAGACCTGCGTGCAGCCTCTAGAACACGATGGGAGATGTTTTTTGTGCTGGCACAGTTTCTCCTTGCCAGACAGAGTGGAAAAGCTTTTTGCTAAGATGTAGACGAGAAGAGAGGCTAAAGACGAAGGTACGGTGCTCTGCAGAGCTAAGCACCGCTCCCGGGCGTCTTTCGGCAGAAGGCGCACACCGCAGAGCACTGTGAGTGGCAGAATCGTCTTTGCGCGAAGAAGCAGCTTCTTCGTCTCCGAGAGCCGGAGAGAGAGGCAACTTCGCAAAGGTGATGAAACAAGCTGTACAACACTGCGATTGTGTGCGCAGCTTGCCAACTGAGAGAAAACAGTACCTGACCACTCTCCTGCCTTTTCTATTGACATGAACATTCGATTGCAAGCTGTTTTGGACAACTTTCCTTCTCTTCTTGCAAAACACTCGGCAGACCTGCGTGCAGCCTCTAGAACACGATGGGAGATGTTTTCTGTGCTGGCACAGTTTCTCCTTGCCAGACAGAGTGGAAAAGCTTTTTGCTAAGATGTAGACGAGAAGAGAGGCTAAAGACGAAGGTACGGTGCTCTGCAGAGCTAAGCACCGCTCCCGGGCCTCTTTCGGCAGAAGGCGCACACAGCAGAGCACTGTGAGCGGCAGAATCGTCTTTGCGCGAAGAAGCAGCTTCTTCGTCTCCGGGAGCCGGAGAGAGCGGCAGCTTCGCAAAGGTGTGAAACAAGCTGTACAACACTGCGATTGTGTGCGCAGCTTGCCAACTGAGAGAAAACAGTACCTGACCACTCTCCTGCCTTTTCTATTCAGATGAACATTCGATTGCAAGCTGTTTTGGACAACTTTCTTTCTCTTCTTGCAAAACACTCGGCAGACCTCCGTGCAGCCTCTAGAACACGATGGGAGATGTTTTCTGTGCTGGCACAGTTTCTCCTTGCCAGACAGAGTGGAAAAGCTTTTTGCTAAGATGTAGACGAGAAGAGAGGCTAAAGACGAAGGTACGGTGCTCTGCAGAGCTAAGCACCGCTCCCGGGCTTCTTTCGGCAGAAGGCGCACACCGCAGAGCACTGTGAGCGGCAGAATCGTCTTTGCGCGAAGAAGCAGCTTCATCGTCTCCGGGAGCCGGAGAGAGCGGCAACTTGGCAAAGGTGATGAAACAAGCTGTACAACACTGCGATTGTGTGCGCAGCTTGCCAACTGAGAGAAAACAGTACCTGACCACTCTCCTGCCTTTTCTATTCACATGAACATTCGATTGCAAGCTGTTTTGGACAACTTTCTTTCTCTTCTTGCAAAACACTCGGCAGACCTCCGTGCAGCCTCTAGAACACGATGGGAGATGTTTTCTGTGCTGGCACAGTTTCTCCTTGCCAGACAGAGTGGAAAAGCTTTTTGCTAAGATGTAGACGAGAAGAGAGGCTAAAGACGAAGGTACGGTGCTCTGCAGAGCTAAGCACCGCTCCCGGGCGTCTTTCGGCAGAAGGCGCACACCGCAGAGCACTGTGAGCGGCAGAATCGTCTTTGCGCGAAGAAGCAGCTTCTTCGTCTCCGGGAGCCGGAGAGAGCGGCAACTTGGCAAAGGTGATGAAACAAGCTGTACAACACTGCGATTGTGTGCGCAGCTTGCCAAGTGAGAGAAAACAGTACCTGACCACTCTCCTGCCTTTTCTATTGACATGAACATTCGATTGCAAGCTGTTTTGGACAACTTTCTTTCTCTTCTTGCAAAACACTCGGCAGACCTCCGTGCAGCCTCTAGAACACGATGGGAGATGTTTTCTGTGCTGGCACAGTTTCTCCTTGCCAGACAGAGTGGAAAAGCTTTTTGCTAAGATGTAGACGAGAAGAGAGGCTAAAGACGAAGGTACGGTGCTCTGCAGAGCTAAGCACCGCTCCCGGGCTTCTTTCGGCAGAAGGCGCACACAGCAGAGCACTGTGAGCGGCAGAATCGTCTTTGCGCGAAGAAGCAGCTTCATCGTCTCCGGGAGCCGGAGAGAGCGGCAACTTGGCAAAGGTGATGAAACAAGCTGTACAACACTGCGATTGTGTGCGCAGCTTGCCAACTGAGAGAAAACAGTACCTGACCACTCTCCTGCCTTTTCTATTCACATGAACATTCGATTGCAAGCTGTTTTGGACAACTTTCTTTCTCTTCTTGCAAAACACTCGGCAGACCTCCGTGCAGCCTCTAGAACACGATGGGAGATGTTTTCTGTGCTGGCACAGTTTCTCCTTGCCAGACAGAGTGGAAAAGCTTTTTGCTAAGATGTAGACGAGAAGAGAGGCTAAAGACGAAGGTACGGTGCTCTGCAGAGCTAAGCACCGCTCCCGGGCGTCTTTCGGCAGAAGGCGCACACCGCAGAGCACTGTGAGCGGCAGAATCGTCTTTGCGCGAAGAAGCAGCTTCTTCGTCTCCGGGAGCCGGAGAGAGCGGCAACTTCGCAAAGGTGATGAAACAAGCTGTACAACACTGCGATTGTGTGCGCAGCTTGCCAAGTGAGAGAAAACAGTACCTGACCACTCTCCTGCCTTTTCTATTGACATGAACATTCGATTGGAAGCTGTTTTGGACAACTTTCTTTCTCTTCTTGCAAAACACTCGGCAGACCTCCGTGCAGCCTCTAGAACACGATGGGAGATGTTTTCTGTGCTGGCACAGTTTCTCCTTGCCAGACAGAGTGGAAAAGCTTTTTGCTAAGATGTAGACGAGAAGAGAGGCTAAAGACGAAGGTACGGTGCTCTGCAGAGCTAAGCACCGCTCCCGGGCGTCTTCCGGCAGAAGGCGCACACCGCAGAGCACTGTGAGCGGCAGAATCGTCTTTGCGCGAAGAAGCAGCTTCTTCGTCTCCGGGAGCTGGAGAGAGCGGCAACTTCGCAAAGGTGATGAAACAAGCTGTACAACACTGCGATTGTGTGCGCAGCTTGCCAACTGAGAGCAAACAGTACCTGACCACTCTCCTGCCTTTTCTATTCACGTGAACATTCGATTGGAAGCTGTTTTGGACAACTTTCTTTCTCTTCTTGCAAAACACTCGGCAGACCTCCGTGCAGCCTCTAGAACACGATGGGAGGTGTTTTCTGTGCTGGCACAGTTTCTCCTTGCCAGACAGAGTGGAAAAGCTTTTTGCTAAGATGTAGACGAGAAGAGAGGGTAAAGAAGCACGTATGGTGCTTCTCAGAGCTAAGCACCGCTCCCGGACCTCTTTCGGCAGAAGGCGCACACAGCAGAGCACTGTGAGCGGCAGAATCGTCTTTGCGCGAAGAAGCAGCTTCTTCGTCTCCGGGAGCCGGAGAGAGCGGCAACTTCGCAAAGGTGATGAAACAAGCTGTACAACACTGTGATTGTGTGCGCAGCTTGCCAACTGAGAGAAAACAGTACCTGACCACTCTCCTGCCTTTTCTATTCAGATGAACATTCGATTGGAAGCTGTTTTGGACAACTTTCTTTCTCTTCTTGCAAAACACTCGGCAGACCTCCGTGCAGTTCTAGAACACGATGGGAGATGTTTTTTGTGCTGGCACAGTTTCTCCTTGCCAGACAGAGTGGAAAAGCTTTTTGCTAAGATGTAGACGAGAAGAGAGGCTAAAGACGAAGGTACGGTGCTCTGCAGAGCGAAGCACAGCTCCCGGGGCTCTTTCGGCAGAAGGCGCACACCGCAGAGCACTGTGAGCGGCAGAATCGTCTTTGCGCGAAGAAGCAGCTTCTTCGTCTCCGGGAGCCGGAGAGAGCGGCAACTTCGCAAAGGTGATGAAACAAGCTGTACAACACTGCGATTGTGTTCGCAGCTTGCCAACTGAGAGAAAACAGTACCTGACCACTCTCCTGCCTTTTCTATTCACATGAACATTCGATTGGAAGCTGTTTTGGACAACTTTCTTTCTCTTCTTGCAAAACACTCGGCAGACCTCCGTGCAGCCTCTAGAACACGATGGGAGATGTTTTCTGTGCTGGCACAGTTTCTCCTTGCCAGACAGAGTGGAAAAGCTTTTTGCTAAGATGTAGACGAGAAGAGAGGCTAAAGAAGCAGGTACGGTGCTTCTCAGAGCTAAGCACCGTTCCCGGGGCTCTTTCGGCAGAAGGCGCACACCGCAGAGCACTGTGAGCGGCAGAATCGTCTTTGCGGGAAGAAGCAGCTTCTTCGTCTCCGGGAGCCGGAGAGAGCGGCAACTTCGCAAAGGTGATGAAACAAGCTGTACAACACTGCGATTGTGTGCGCAGCTTGCCAACTGAGAGCAAACAGTACCTGACCACTCTCCTGCCTTTTCTATTCACGTGAACATTCGATTGGAAGCTGTTTTGGACAACTTTCTTTCTCTTCTTGCAAAACACTCGGCAGACCTCCGTGCAGCCTCTAGAACACGATGGGAGATGTTTTCTGTGCTGGCACAGTTTCTCCTTGCCAGACAGAGTGGAAAAGCTTTTTGCTAAGATGTAGACGAGAAGAGAGGCTAAAGAAGCACGTATGGTGCTTCTCAGAGCTAAGCACCGCTCCCGGACCTCTTTCGGCAGAAGGCGCACACAGCAGAGCACTGTGAGCGGCAGAATCGTCTTTGCGCGAAGAAGCAGCTTCTTCGTCTCCGGGAGCCGGAGAGAGCGGCAACTTCGCAAAGGTGATGAAACAAGCTGTACAACACTGCGATTGTGTGCGCAGCTTGCCAACTGAGAGAAAACAGTACCTGACCACTCTCCTGCCTTTTCTATTCAGATGAACATTCGATTGCAAGCTGTTTTGGACAACTTTCTTTCTCTTCTTGCAAAACACTCGGCAGACCTCCGTGCAGCCTCTAGAACACGATGGGAGATGTTTTCTGTGCTGGCACAGTTTCTCCTTGCCAGACAGAGTGGAAAAGCTTTTTGCTAAGATGTAGACGAGAAGAGAGGCTAAAGACGAAGGTACGGTGCTCTGCAGAGCTAAGCACCGCTCCCGGACCTCTTTCGGCAGAAGGCGCACACCGCAGAGCACTGTGAGCGGCAGAATCGTCTTTGCGCGAAGAAGCAGCTTCTTCGTCTCCGGGAGCCGGAGAGAGCGGCAACTTCGCAAAGGTGATGAAACAAGCTGTACAACACTGCGATTGTGTGCGCAGCTTGCCAACTGAGAGAAAACAGTACCTGACCACTCTCCTGCCTTTTCTATTCACATGAACATTCGATTGCAAGCTGTTTTGGACAACTTTCTTTCTCTTCTTGCAAAACACTCGGCAGACCTCCGTGCAGCCTCTAGAACACGATGGGAGATGATTTTTGTGCTGGCACAGTTTCTCCTTGCCAGACAGAGTGGAAAAGCTTTTTGCTAAGATGTAGATGAGAAGAGAGGCTAAAGACGAAGGTACGGTGCTCTGCAGAGCTAAGCACCGCTCCCGGGCGTCTTTCGGCAGAAGGCGCACACCGCAGAGCACTGTGAGCGGCAGAATCGTCTTTGCGCGAAGAAGCAGCTTCTTCCTCTCCGGGAGCCGGAGAGAGCGGCAACTTGGCAAAGGTGATGAAACAAGCTGTACAACACTGCGATTGTGTGCGCAGCTTGCCAAGTGAGAGAAAACAGTACCTGACCACTCTCCTGCCTTTTCTATTCACGTGAACATTCGATTGCAAGCTGTTTTGGACAACTTTCTTTCTCTTCTTGCAAAACACTCGGCAGACCTGCGTGCAGCCTCTAGAACACGATGGGAGATGTTTTCTGTGCTGGCACAGTTTCTCCTTGCCAGACAGAGTGGAAAAGCTTTTTGCTAAGATGTAGACGAGAAAAGAGGCTAAAGAAGCAGGTACAGTGCTCTGCAGAGCTAAGCACCGCTCCCGGACCTCTTTCGGCAGAAGCCGCACACCGCAGAGCACTGTGAGCGGCAGAATCGTCTTTGCGCGAAGAAGCAGGTTCTTCGTCTCCGGGAGCCGCAGAGAGCGGCAGCTTCGCAAAGGTGTGAAACAAGCTGTACAACACTGCGATTGTGTGCGCAGCTTGCCAACTGAGAGAAAACAGTACCTGACCACTCTCCTGCCTTTTCTATTCAGATGAACATTCGATTGCAAGCTGTTTTGGACAACTTTCTTTCTCTTCTTGCAAAACACTCGGCAGACCTCCGTGCAGCCTCTAGAACACGATGGGAGATGTTTTCTGTGCTGGCACAGTTTCTCCTTGCCAGACAGAGTGGAAAAGCTTTTTGCTAAGATGTAGACGAGAAGAGAGGCTAAAGACGAAGGTACGGTGCTCTGCAGAGCTAAGCACAGCTCCCGGGCGTCTTTCGGCAGAAGGCGCACACAGCAGAGCAGAGTGAGCGGCAGAATCGTCTTTGCGCGAAGAAGCAGCTTCTTCGTCTCCGAGAGCCGGAGAGAGCGGCAACTTCGCAAAGGTGATGAAACAAGCTGTACAACACTGCGATTGTGTGCGCAGCTTGCCAACTGAGAGAAAACAGTACCTGACCACTCTCCTGCCTTTTCTATTCAGATGAACATTCGATTGGAAGCTGTTTTGGACAACTTTCTTTCTCTTCTTGCAAAACACTCGGCAGACCTCCGTGCAGCCTCTAGAACACGATGGGAGATGTTTTCTGTGCTGGCACAGTTTCTCCTTGCCAGACAGAGTGGAAAAGCTTTTTGCTAAGATGTAGACGAGAAGAGAGGCTAAAGACGAAGGTACGGTGCTCTGCAGAGTTAAGCACCGCTCCCTGGCGTCTTTCGGCAGAAGGCGCACACCGCAGAGCACTGTGAGCGGCAGAATCGTCTTTGCGCGAAGAAGCAGCTTCTTCGTCTCCGGGAGCCGGAGAGAGCGGCAACTTGGCAAACGTGATGAAACAAGCTGTACAACACTGCTATTGTGTGCGCAGCTTGCCAACTGAGAGAAAACAGTACCTGACCACTCTCCTGCCTTTTCTATTCACATGAACATTCGATTGCAAGCTGTTTTGGACAACTTTCTTTCTCTTCTTGCAAAACACTCGGCAGACCTCCGTGCAGCCTCTAGAAGACGATGGGAGATGTTTTCTGTGCTGGCACAGTTTCTCCTTGCCAGACAGAGTGGAAAAGCTTTTTGCTAAGATGTAGACGAGAAGAGACGCTAAAGACGAAGGTACGGTGCTCTGCAGAGCTAAGCACCGCTCCCGGACCTCTTTCGGCAGAAGGCGCACACCGCAGAGCACTGTGAGCGGCAGAATCGTCTTTGCGCGAAGAAGCAGCTTCTTCGTCTCCGGGAGCCGGAGAGAGCGGCAACTTCGCAAAGGTGATGAAACAAGCTGTACGACACTGCGATTGTGTGCGCAGCTTGCCAACTGAGAGAAAACAGTACCTGACCACTCTCCTGCCTTTTCTATTCACATGAACATTCGATTTGCAAGCTGTTTTGGACAACTTTCTTTCTCTTCTTGCAAAACACTCGGCAGACCTCCGTGCAGCCTCTAGAACACGCAGGGAGATGTTTTCTGTGCTGGCACAGTTTCTCCTTGCCAGACAGAGTGGAAAAGCTTTTTGCTAAGATGTAGACGAGAAGAGAGGCTAAAGACGAAGGTACGGTGCTCTGCAGAGCTAAGCACCGCTCCCTGGCGTCTTTCGGCAGAAGGCGCACACCGCAGAGCACTGTGAGCGGCAGAATCGTCTTTGCGCGAAGAAGCAGCTTCTTCGTCTCCGGGAGCCGGAGAGAGCGGCGGCTTGGCAAAGGTGATGAAACAAGCTGTACAACACTGCGATTGTGTGCGCAGCTTGCCAACTGAGAGAAAACAGTACCTGACCACTCTCCTGCCTTTTCTATTCACATGAACATTCGATTGCAAGCTGTTTTGGACAACTTTCTTTCTCTTCAGCAAAACACTCGTCAGACCTCCGTGCAGCCTCTAGAACACGATGGGAGATGTTTTCTGTGCTGGCACAGTTTCTCCTTGCCAGACAGAGTGGAAAAGCTTTTTGCTAAGATGTAGACGAGAAGAGAGGCTAAAGACGAAGGTACGGTGCTCTGCAGAGCTAAGCACCGCTCCCGGGCGTCTTTCGGCAGAAGGCGCACACAGCAGAGCACTGTGAGCGGCAGAATCGTCTTTGCGCGAAGAAGCAGCTTCTTCGTCTCCGGGAGCCGGAGAGAGCGGCAACTTCGCAAAGGTGATGAAACAAGCTGTACAACACTGCGATTGTGTGCGCAGCTTGCCAACTGAGAGAAAACAGTACCTGACCAGTCTCCTGCCTTTTCTATTCAGATGAACATTCGATTGCAAGCTGTTTTGGACAACTTTCTTTCTCTTCTTGCAAAACACTCGGCAGACCTCCGTGCAGCCTCTAGAACACGATGGGAGATGTTTTTTGTGCTGGCACAGTTTCTCCTTGCCAGACAGAGTGGAAAAGCTTTTTGCTAAGATGTAGACGAGAAGAGAGGCTAAAGACGAAGGTACGGTGCTCTGCAGAGCTAAGCACCGCTCCCGGGCGTCTTTCGGCAGAAGGCGCACACCGCAGATCACTGTGAGCGGCAGAATCGTCTTTGCGCGAAGAAGCAGCTTCTTCGTCTCCGGGAGCCGGAGAGAGCGGCAACTTCGCAAAGGTGATGAAACAAGCTGTACAACACTGCGATTGTGTGCGCAGCGTGCCAACTGAGAGAAAACAGTACCTGACCACTCTCCTGTCTTTTCTATTCACATGAACATTCGATTGCAAGCTGTTTTGGACAACTTTCTTTCTCTTCTTGCAAAACACTCGGCAGACCTGCGTGCAGCCTCTAGAACACGATGGGAGATGTTTTCTGTGCTGGCACAGTTTCTCCTTGCCAGACAGAGTGGAAAAGCTTTTTGCTAAGATGTAGACGAGAAGAGAGGCTAAAGAAGCAGGTACGGTGCTCTGCAGAGCTAAGCACCGCTCCCGGGGCTCTTTCGGCAGAAGGCGCACACAGCAGAGCACTGTGAGCGGCAGAATCGTCTTTGCGCGAAGAAGCAGCTTCTTCGTCTCCGGGAGCCGGAGAGAGCGGCAACTTCGCAAAGGTGATGAAACAAGCTGTACAACACTGCGATTGTGTGCGCAGCTTGCCAACTGAGAGAAAACAGTACCTGACCACTCTCCTGCCTTTTCTATTCAGATGAACATTCGATTGCAAGCTGTTTTGGACAACTTTCTTTCTCTTCTTGCAAAACACTCGGCAGACCTGCGTGCAGCCTCTAGAACACGATGGGAGATGTTTTCTGTGCTGGCACAGTTTCTCCTTGCCAGACAGAGTGGAAAAGCTTTTTGCTAAGATGTAGACGAGAAGAGAGGCTAAAGACGAAGGTACGGTGCTCTGCAGAGCTAAGCACCGCTCCCGGGCGTCTTTCGGCAGAAGGCGCACACCGCAGAGCACTGTGAGCGGCAGAATCGTCTTTGCGCGAAGAAGCAGCTTCTTCGTCTCCGGGAGCCGGAGAGAGCGGCAACTTCGCAAAGGTGATGAAACAAGCTGTACAACACTGCGATTGTGTGCGCAGCTTGCCAACTGAGAGAAAACAGTACCTGACCACTCTCCTGCCTTTTCTATTGACATGAACATTCGATTGCAAGCTGTTTTGGACAACTTTCTTTCTCTTCTTGCAAAACACTCGGCAGACCTGCGTGCAGCCTCTAGAACACGATGGGAGATGTTTTTTGTGCTGGCACAGTTTCTCCTTGCCAGACAGAGTGGAAAAGCTTTTTGCTAAGATGTAGACGAGAAGAGAGGCTAAAGACGAAGGTACGGTGCTCTGCAGAGCTAAGCACCGCTCCCGGGGCTCTTTCGGCAGAAGGCGCACACCGCAGAGCACTGTGAGCGGCAGAATCGTCTTTGCGCGAAGAAGCAGCTTCTTCGTCTCCGGGAGCCGGAGAGAGCGGCAACTTGGCAAAGGTGATGAAACAAGCTGTACAACACTGCGATTGTGTGCGCAGCTTGCCAACTGAGAGAAAACAGTACCTGACCACTCTCCTGCCTTTTCTATTCAGATGAACATTCGATTGCAAGCTGTTTTGGACAACTTTCTTTCTCTTCTTGCAAAACACTCGGCAGACCTGCGTGCAGCCTCTAGAACACGATGGGAGATGTTTTTTGTGCTGGCACAGTTTCTCCTTGCCAGACAGAGTGGAAAAGCTTTTTGCTAAGATGTAGACGAGAAGAGAGGCTAAAGACGAAGGTACGGTGCTCTGCAGAGCTAAGCACCGCTCCCGGGGCTCTTTCGGCAGAAGGCGCACACCGCAGAGCACTGTGAGTGGCAGAATCGTCTTTGCGCGAAGAAGCAGCTTCTTCGTCTCCGGGAGCCGGAGAGAGCGGCAACTTCGCAAAGATGATGAAACAAGCTGTACAACACTGCGATTGTGTGCGCAGCTTGCCAACTGAGAGCAAACAGTACCTGACCACTCTCCTGCCTTTTATATTCACGTGAACATTCGATTGGAAGCTGTTTTGGACAACTTTCTTTCTCTTCTTGCAAAACACTCGGCAGACCTCCGTGCAGCCTCTAGAACACGATGGGAGATGTTTTCTGTGCTGGCACAGTTTCTCCTTGCCAGACAGAGTGGAAAAGCTTTTTGCTAAGATGTAGACGAGAAGAGAGGCTAAAGACGAAGGTACGGTGCTCTGCAGAGCTAAGCACCGCTCCCGGGCGTCTTTCGGCAGAAGGCGCACACCGCAGAGCACTGTGAGCGGCAGAATCGTCTTTGCGCGAAGAAGCAGCTTCTTCGTCTCCGGGAGCCGGAGAGAGCGGCAACTTCGCAAAGGTGATGAAACAAGCTGTACAACACTGCGATTGTGTGCGCAGCTTGCCAACTGAGAGAAAACAGTACCTGACCACTCTCCTGCCTTTTCTATTCAGATGAACATTCGATTGCAAGCTGTTTTGGACAACTTTCTTTCTCTTCTTGCAAAACACTCGGCAGACCTGCGTGCAGCCTCTAGAACACGATGGGAGATGTTTTTTGTGCTGGCACAGTTTCTCCTTGCCAGACAGAGTGGAAAAGCTTTTTGCTAAGATGTAGACGAGAAGAGAGGCTAAAGACGAAGGTACGGTGCTCTGCAGAGCTAAGCACCGCTCCCGGACCTCTTTCAGCAGAAGGCGCACGCCGCAGAGCACTGTGAGCGGCAGAATCGTCTTTGCGCGAAGAAGCAGCTTCTTCGTCTCCGGGAGCCGGAGAGAGCGGCAACTTCGCAAAGGTGATGAAACAAGCTGTACAACACTGCGATTGTGTGCGCAGCTTGCCAACTGAGAGAAAACAGTACCTGACCACTCTCCTGCCTTTTCTATTCACATGAACATTCGATTGCAAGCTGTTTTGGACAACTTTCTTTCTCTTCTTGCAAAACACTCGGCAGACCTGCGTGCAGCCTCTAGAACACGATGGGAGATGTTTTCTGTGCTGGCAAAGTTTCTCCTTGCCAGACAGAGTGGAAAAGCTTTTTGCTAAGATGTAGACGAGAAGAGAGGCTAAAGACGAAGGTACGGTGCTCTGCAGAGCTAAGCACCGCTCCCGGGCGTCTTCCGGCAGAAGGCGCACACCGCAGAGCACTGTGAGCGGCAGAATCGTCTTTGCGCGAAGAAGCAGCTTCTTCGTCTCCGGGAGCTGGAGAGAGCGGCAACTTCGCAAAGGTGATGAAACAAGCTGTACAACACTGCGATTGTGTGCGCAGCTTGCCAACTGAGAGCAAACAGTACCTGACCACTCTCCTGCCTTTTCTATTCACGTGAACATTCGATTGGAAGCTGTTTTGGACAACTTTCTTTCTCTTCTTGCAAAACACTCGGCAGACCTCCGTGCAGCCTCTAGAACACGATGGGAGGTGTTTTCTGTGCTGGCACAGTTTCTCCTTGCCAGACAGAGTGGAAAAGCTTTTTGCTAAGATGTAGACGAGAAGAGAGGCTAAAGAAGCACGTATGGTGCTTCTCAGAGCTAAGCACCGCTCCCGGACCTCTTTCGGCAGAAGGCGCACACCGCAGAGCACTGTGAGCGGCAGAATCGTCTTTGCGCGAAGAAGCAGCTTCTTCGTCTCCGGGAGCCGGAGAGAGCGGCAACTTCGCAAAGGTGATGAAACAAGCTGTACAACACTGCGATTGTGTGCGCAGCTTGCCAAGTGAGAGAAAACAGTACCTGACCACTCTCCTGCCTTTTCTATTCAGATGAACATTCGATTGCAAGCTGTTTTGGACAACTTTCTTTCTCTTCTTGCAAAACACTCGGCAGACCTCCGTGCAGCCTCTAGAACACGATGGGAGATGTTTTTTGTGCTGGCACAGTTTCTCCTTGCCAGACAGAGTGGAAAAGCTTTTTGCTAAGATGTAGACGAGAAGAGAGGCTAAAGACGAAGGTACGGTGCTCTGCAGAGCTAAGCACAGCTCCCGGGGCTCTTTCGGCAGAAGGCGCACACCGCAGAGCACTGTGAGCGGCAGAATCGTCTTTGCGCGAAGAAGCAGCTTCTTCGTCTCCGGGAGCCGGAGAGAGCGGCAACTTCGCAAAGGTGATGAAACAAGCTGTACAACACTGCGATTGTGTGCGCAGCTTGCCAACTGAGAGAAAACAGTACCTGACCACTCTCCTGCCTTTTCTATTCACATGAACATTCGATTGGAAGCTGTTTTGGACAACTTTCTTTCTCTTCTTGCAAAACACTCGGCAGACCTCCGTGCAGCCTCTAGAACACGATGGGAGATGTTTTCTGTGCTGGCACAGTTTCTCCTTGCCAGACAGAGTGGAAAAGCTTTTTGCTAAGATGTAGACGAGAAGAGAGGCTAAAGAAGCAGGTACGGTGCTTCTCAGAGCTAAGCACCGTTCCCGGGGCTCTTTCGGCAGAAGGCGCACACCGCAGAGCACTGTGAGCGGCAGAATCGTCTTTGCGCGAAGAAGCAGCTTCTTCGTCTCCGGGAGCCGGAGAGAGCGGCAACTTCGCAAAGGTGATGAAACAAGCTGTACAACACTGCGATTGTGTGCGCAGCTTGCCAACTGAGAGCAAACAGTACCTGACCACTCTCCTGCCTTTTCTATTCACGTGAACATTCGATTGGAAGCTGTTTTGGACAACTTTCTTTCTCTTCTTGCAAAACACTCGGCAGACCTCCGTGCAGCCTCTAGAACACGATGGGAGATGTTTTCTGTGCTGGCACAGTTTCTCCTTGCCAGACAGAGTGGAAAAGCTTTTTGCTAAGATGTAGACGAGAAGAGAGGCTAAAGACGAAGGTACGGTGCTCTCCAGAGCTAAGCACAGCTCCCGGGGCTCTTTCGGCAGAAGGCGCACACAGCAGAGCACTGTGAGCGGCAGAATCGTCTTTGCGCGAAGAAGCAGCTTCTTCGTCTCCGGGAGCCGGAGAGAGCGGCAACTTCGCAAAGGTGATGAAACAAGCTGTACAACACTGTGATTGTGTGCGCAGCTTGCCAACTGAGAGAAAACAGTACCTGACCACTCTCCTGCCTTATGTAATCACATGAACATTCGATTGCAAGCTGTTTTGGACAACTTTCTTTCTCTTCTTGCAAAACACTCGGCAGACCTGCGTGCAGCCTCTAGAACACGATGGGAGATGTTTTCTGTGCTGGCACAGTTTCTCCTTGCCAGACAGAGTGGAAAAGCTTTTTGCTAAGATGTAGACGAGAAGAGAGGCTAAAGACGAAGGTACGGTGCTCTGCAGAGCTAAGCACCGCTCCCGGGCGTCTTTCGGCAGAAGGCGCACACAGCAGAGCACTGTGAGCGGCAGAATCGTCTTTGCGCGAAGAAGCAGCTTCTTCGTCTCCGGGAGCCGGAGAGAGCGGCAACTTCGCAAAGGTGATGAAACAAGCTGTACAACACTGCGATTGTGTGCGCAGCTTGCCAACTGAGAGAAAACAGTACCTGACCACTCTCCTGCCTTTTCTATTCAGATGAACATTCGATTGGAAGCTGTTTTGGACAACTTTCTTTCTCTTCTTGCAAAACACTCGGCAGACCTCCGTGCAGCCTCTAGAACACGATGGGAGATGTTTTCTGTGCTGGCACAGTTTCTCCTTGCCAGACAGAGTGGAAAAGCTTTTTGCTAAGATGTAGACGAGAAGAGAGGCTAAAGAAGCAGGTATGGTGCTCTGCAGAGCTAAGCACAGCTCCCAGGGCTCTTTCGGCAGAAGGCGCACACCGCAGAGCACTGTGAGCGGCAGAATCGTCTTTGCGCGAAGAAGCAGCTTCTTCGTCTCCTGGAGCCGGAGAGAGCGGCAACTTCGCAAAGGTGATGAAACAAGCTGTACAACACTGCGATTGTGTGGGCAGCTTGCCAAGTGAGAGAAAACAGTACCTGACCACTCTCCTGCCTTTTCTATTCAGATGAACATTCGATTGCAAGCTGTTTTGGACAACTTTCTTTCTCTTCTTGCAAAACACTCGGCAGACCTGCGTGCAGCCTCTAGAACACGATGGGAGATGTTTTCTGTGCTGGCACAGTTTCTCCTTGCCAGACAGAGTGGAAAAGCTTTTTGCTAAGATGTAGACGAGAAGAGAGGCTAAAGAAGCAGGTACGGTGCTTCTCAGAGCTAAGCACCGCTCCCGGGCGTCTTTCGGCAGAAGGCGCACACAGCAGAGCACTGTGAGCGGCAGAATCGTCTTTGCGCGAAGAAGCAGCTTCTTCGTCTCCGGGAGCCGGAGAGAGCGGCAACTTCGCAAAGGTGATGAAACAAGCTGTACAACACTGCGATTGTGTGCGCAGCTTGCCAACTGAGAGAAAACAGTACCTGACCACTCTCCTGCCTTTTCTATTCAGATGAACATTCGAATGGAAGCTGTTTTGGACAACTTTCTTTCTCTTCTTGCAAAACACTCGGCAGACCTCCGTGCAGCCTCTAGAACACGATGGGAGATGTTTTCTGTGCTGGCACAGTTTCTCCTTGCCAGACAGAGTGGAAAAGCTTTTTGCTAAGATGTAGACGAGAAGAGAGGCTAAAGAAGCAGGTATGGTGCTCTGCAGAGCTAAGCACAGCTCCCAGGGCTCTTTCGGCAGAAGGCGCACACCGCAGAGCACTGTGAGCGGCAGAATCGTCTTTGCGCGAAGAAGCAGCTTCTTCGTCTCCTGGAGCCGGAGAGAGCGGCAACTTCGCAAAGGTGATGAAACAAGCTGTACAACACTGCGATTGTGTGGGCAGCTTGCCAAGTGAGAGAAAACAGTACCTGACCACTCTCCTGCCTTTTCTATTCAGATGAACATTCGATTGCAAGCTGTTTTGGACAACTTTCTTTCTCTTCTTGCAAAACACTCGGCAGACCTGCGTGCAGCCTCTAGAACACGATGGGAGATGTTTTCTGTGCTGGCACAGTTTCTCCTTGCCAGACAGAGTGGAAAAGCTTTTTGCTAAGATGTAGACGAGAAGAGAGGCTAAAGAAGCAGGTACGGTGCTTCTCAGAGCTAAGCACCGCTCCCGGGCGTCTTTCGGCAGAAGGCGCACACCGCAGAGCACTGTGAGCGGCAGAATCGTCTTTGCGCGAAGAAGCAGCTTCTTCGTCTCCGGGAGCCGGAGAGAGCGGCAACTTCGCAAAGGTGATGAAACAAGCTGTACAACACTGTGATTGTGTGCGCAGCTTGCCAACTGAGAGAAAACAGTACCTGACCACTCTCCTGCCTTATGTAATCACATGAACATTCGATTGCAAGCTGTTTTGGACAACTTTCTTTCTCTTCTTGCAAAACACTCGGCAGATCTCCGTGCAGCCTCTAGAACACGATGGGAGATGTTTTCTGTGCTGGCAAAGTTTCTCCTTGCCAGACAGAGTGGAAAAGCTTTTTGCTAAGATGTAGACGAGAAGAGAGGCTAAAGACGAAGGTACGGTGCTCTGCAGAGCTAAGCACCGCTCCCGGGCGTCTTTCGGCAGAAGGCGCACACCGCAGAGCACTGTGAGCGGCAGAATCGTCTTTGCGCGAAGAAGCAGCTTCTTCGTCTCCGGGAGCCGGAGAGAGCGGCAACTTCGCAAAGGTGATGAAACAAGCTGTACAACACTGCGATTGTGTGCGCAGCGTGCCAACTGAGAGAAA
Organism: Melozone crissalis; assembly: GCF_028551555.1. Taxonomy (NCBI): domain Eukaryota; kingdom Metazoa; phylum Chordata; class Aves; order Passeriformes; family Passerellidae; genus Melozone; species Melozone crissalis. Next base: position 458,943 of record NW_026535947.1, on the reverse strand, counting down.
ACAGTTCCTGACCACTCTCCTGCCTTTTCTATTCACATGAACATTCGATTGCAAGCTGTTTTGGACAACTTTCTTTCTCTTCTTGCAAAACACTCGGCAGACCTCCGTGCAGCCTCTAGAACACGATGGGAGATGTTTTCTGTGCTGGCACAGTTTCTCCTTGCCAGACAGAGTGGAAAAGCTTTTTGCTAAGATGTAGACGAGAAGAGAGGCTAAAGACGAAGGTACGGTGCTCTGCAGAGCTAAGCACCGCTCCCGGGCGTCTTTCGGCAGAAGGCGCACACAGCAGAGCACTGTGAGCGGCAGAATCGTCTTTGCGCGAAGAAGCAGCTTCTTCGTCTCCGGGAGCCGGAGAGAGCGGCAACTTCGCAAAGGTGATGAAACAAGCTGTACAACACTGTGATTGTGTGCGCAGCTTGCCAACTGAGAGAAAACAGTACCTGACCACTCTCCTGCCTTTTCTATTCAGATGAACATTCGATTGGAAGCTGTTTGGGACAACTTTCTTTCTCTTCTTGCAAAACACTCGGCAGACCTCCGTGCAGCCTCTAGAACACGATGGGAGATGTTTTCTGTGCTGGCACAGTTTCTCCTTGCCAGACAGAGTGGAAAAGCTTTTTGCTAAGATGTAGACGAGAAGAGAGGCTAAAGAAGCAGGTATGGTGCTCTGCAGAGCTAAGCACAGCTCCCGGGGCTCTTTCGGCAGAAGGCGCACACCGCAGAGCACTGTGAGCGGCAGAATCGTCTTTGCGCGAAGAAGCAGCTTCTTCGTCTCCGGGAGCCGGAGAGAGCGGCAACTTCGCAAAGGTGATGAAACAAGCTGTACAACACTGCGATTGTGTGCGCAGCTTGCCAACTGAGAGAAAACAGTACCTGACCACTCTCCTGCCTTATGTAATCACATGAACATTCGATTGCAAGCTGTTTTGGACAACTTTCTTTCTCTTCTTGCAAAACACTCGGCAGACCTCCGTGCAGCCTCTAGAACACGATGGGAGATGTTTTCTGTGCTGGCAAAGTTTCTCCTTGCCAGACAGAGTGGAAAAGCTTTTTGCTAAGATGTAGACGAGAAGAGAGGCTAAAGACGAAGGTACGGTGCTCTGCAGAGCTAAGCACCGCTCCCGGACCTCTTTCGGCAGAAGGCGCACACAGCAGAGCACTGTGAGCGGCAGAATCGTCTTTGCGCGAAGAAGCAGCTTCTTCGTCTCCGGGAGCCGGAGAGAGCGGCAACTTCGCAAAGGTGATGAAACAAGCTGTACAACACTGCGATTGTGTGCGCAGCTTGCCAACTGAGAGAAAACAGTACCTGACCACTCTCCTGCCTTTTCTATTCACATGAACATTCGATTGCAAGCTGTTTTGGACAACTTTCTTTCTCTTCTTGCAAAACACTCGGCAGACCTGCGTGCAGCCTCTAGAACACGATGGGAGATGTTTTTTGTGCTGGCACAGTTTCTCCTTGCCAGACAGAGTGGAAAAGCTTTTTGCTAAGATGTAGACGAGAAGAGAGGCTAAAGACGAAGGTACGGTGCTCTGCAGAGCTAAGCACCGCTCCCGGGCGTCTTTCGGCAGAAGGCGCACACCGCAGAGCACTGTGAGTGGCAGAATCGTCTTTGCGCGAAGAAGCAGCTTCTTCGTCTCCGAGAGCCGGAGAGAGCGGCAACTTCGCAAAGGTGATGAAACAAGCTGTACAACACTGCGATTGTGTGCGCAGCTTGCCAACTGAGAGAAAACAGTACCTGACCACTCTCCTGCCTTTTCTATTGACATGAACATTCGATTGCAAGCTGTTTTGGACAACTTTCTTTCTCTTCTTGCAAAACACTCGGCAGACCTGCGTGCAGCCTCTAGAACACGATGGGAGATGTTTTTTGTGCTGGCACAGTTTCTCCTTGCCAGACAGAGTGGAAAAGCTTTTTGCTAAGATGTAGACGAGAAGAGAGGCTAAAGACGAAGGTACGGTGCTCTGCAGAGCTAAGCACCGCTCCCGGGCCTCTTTCGGCAGAAGGCGCACACCGCAGAGCACTGTGAGCGGCAGAATCGTCTTTGCGCGAAGAAGCAGCTTCTTCGTCTCCGGGAGCCGGAGAGAGCGGCAACTTCGCAAAGGTGATGAAACAAGCTGTACAACACTGCGATTGTGTGCGCAGCTTGCCAAGTGAGAGAAAACAGTACCTGACCACTCTCCTGCCTTTTCTATTGACATGAACATTCGATTGCAAGCTGTTTTGGACAACTTTCTTTCTCTTCTTGCAAAACACTCGGCAGACCTGCGTGCAGCCTCTAGAACACGATGGGAGATGTTTTTTGTGCTGGCACAGTTTCTCCTTGCCAGACAGAGTGGAAAAGCTTTTTGCTAAGATGTAGACGAGAAGAGAGGCTAAAGACGAAGGTACGGTGCTCTGCAGAGCTAAGCACCGCTCCCGGACCTCTTTCGGCAGAAGGCGCACACCGCAGAGCACTGTGAGCGGCAGAATCGTCTTTGCGCGAAGAAGCAGCTTCTTCGTCTCCGGGAGCCGGAGAGAGCGGCAACTTCGCAAAGGTGATGAAACAAGCTGTACAACACTGCGATTGTGTGCGCAGCTTGCCAAGTGAGAGAAAACAGTACCTGACCACTCTCCTGCCTTTTCTATTCACATGAACATTCGATTGCAAGCTGTTTTGGACAACTTTCTTTCTCTTCTTGCAAAACACTCGGCAGACCTGCGTGCAGCCTCTAGAACACGATGGGAGATGTTTTCTGTGCTGGCAAAGTTTCTCCTTGCCAGACAGAGTGGAAAAGCTTTTTGCTAAGATGTAGACGAGAAGAGAGGCTAAAGACGAAGGTACGGTGCTCTGCAGAGCTAAGCACCGCTCCCGGGCGTCTTCCGGCAGAAGGCGCACACCGCAGAGCACTGTGAGCGGCAGAATCGTCTTTGCGCGAAGAAGCAGCTTCTTCGTCTCCGGGAGCTGGAGAGAGCGGCAACTTCGCAAAGGTGATGAAACAAGCTGTACAACACTGCGATTGTGTGCGCAGCTTGCCAACTGAGAGCAAACAGTACCTGACCACTCTCCTGCCTTTTCTATTCACGTGAACATTCGATTGGAAGCTGTTTTGGACAACTTTCTTTCTCTTCTTGCAAAACACTCGGCAGACCTCCGTGCAGCCTCTAGAACACGATGGGAGGTGTTTTCTGTGCTGGCACAGTTTCTCCTTGCCAGACAGAGTGGAAAAGCTTTTTGCTAAGATGTAGACGAGAAGAGAGGCTAAAGAAGAACGTATGGTGCTTCTCAGAGCTAAGCACCGCTCCCGGACCTCTTTCGGCAGAAGGCGCACACCGCAGAGCACTGTGAGCGGCAGAATCGTCTTTGCGCGAAGAAGCAGCTTCTTCGTCTCCGGGAGCCGGAGAGAGCGGCAACTTCGCAAAGGTGATGAAACAAGCTGTACAACACTGCGATTGTGTGCGCAGCTTGCCAAGTGAGAGAAAACAGTACCTGACCACTCTCCTGCCTTTTCTATTCACATGAACATTCGATTGCAAGCTGTTTTGGACAACTTTCTTTCTCTTCTTGCAAAACACTCGGCAGACCTCCGTGCAGCCTCTAGAACACGATGGGAGATGTTTTGTGTGCTGGCACAGTTTCTCCTTGCCAGACAGAGTGGAAAAGCTTTTTGCTAAGATGTAGACGAGAAGAGAGGCTAAAGACGAAGGTACGGTGCTCTGCAGAGCTAAGCACAGCTCCCGGGGCTCTTTCGGCAGAAGGCGCACACCGCAGAGCACTGTGAGCGGCAGAATCGTCTTTGCGCGAAGAAGCAGCTTCTTCGTCTCCGGGAGCCGGAGAGAGCGGCAACTTCGCAAAGGTGATGAAAAAAGCTGTACAACACTGCGATTGTGTGCGCAGCTTGCCAAGTGAGAGAAAACAGTACCTGACCACTCTCCTGCCTTTTCTATTCACATGAACATTCGATTGGAAGCTGTTTTGGACAACTTTCTTTCTCTTCTTGCAAAACACTCGGCAGACCTCCGTGCAGCCTCTAGAACACGATGGGAGATGTTTTCTGTGCTGGCACAGTTTCTCCTTGCCAGACAGAGTGGAAAAGCTTTTTGCTAAGATGTAGACGAGAAGAGAGGCTAAAGAAGCAGGTACGGTGCTTCTCAGAGCTAAGCACCGTTCCCGGGGCTCTTTCGGCAGAAGGCGCACACCGCAGAGCACTGTGAGCGGCAGAATCGTCTTTGCGCGAAGAAGCAGCTTCTTCGTCTCCGGGAGCCGGAGAGAGCGGCAACTTGGCAAAGGTGATGAAACAAGCTGTACAACACTGCGATTGTGTGCGCAGCTTGCCAACTGAGAGCAAACAGTACCTGACCACTCTCCTGCCTTTTCTATTCACGTGAACATTCGATTGGAAGCTGTTTTGGACAACTTTCTTTCTCTTCTTGCAAAACAGTCGGCAGACCTCCGTGCAGCCTCTAGAACACGATGGGAGATGTTTTCTGTGCTGGCACAGTTTCTCCTTGCCAGACAGAGTGGAAAAGCTTTTTGCTAAGATGTAGACGAGAAGAGAGGCTAAAGAAGCACGTATGGTGCTTCTCAGAGCTAAGCACCGCTCCCGGACCTCTTTCGGCAGAAGGCGCACACCGCAGAGCACTGTGAGCGGCAGAATCGTCTTTGCGCGAAGAAGCAGCTTCTTCGTCTCCGGGAGCCGGAGAGAGCGGCAACTTCGCAAAGGTGATGAAACAAGCTGTACAACACTGCGATTGTGTGCGCAGCTTGCCAACTGAGAGCAAACAGTACCTGACCACTCTCCTGCCTTTTCTATTCACGTGAACATTCGATTGGAAGCTGTTTTGGACAACTTTCTTTCTCTTCTTGCAAAACACTCGGCAGACCTCCGTGCAGCCTCTAGAACACGATGGGAGATGTTTTCTGTGCTGGCACAGTTTCTCCTTGCCAGACAGAGTGGAAAAGCTTTTTGCTAAGATGTAGACGAGAAGAGAGGCTAAAGACGAAGGTACGGTGCTCTGCAGAGCTAAGCACAGCTCCCGGGGCTCTTTCGGCAGAAGGCGCACACAGCAGAGCACTGTGAGCGGCAGAATCGTCTTTGCGCGAAGAAGCAGCTTCTTCGTCTCCGGGAGCCGGAGAGAGCGGCAACTTCGCAAAGGTGATGAAACAAGCTGTACGACATTGTGATTGTGTGCGCAGCTTGCCACCTGAGAGAAAACAGTACCTGACCACTCTCCTGCCTTATGTAATCACATGAACATTCGATTGCAAGCTGTTTTGGACAACTTTCTTTCTCTTCTTGCAAAACACTCGGCAGACCTGCGTGCAGCCTCTAGAACACGATGGGAGATGTTTTCTGTGCTGGCACAGTTTCTCCTTGCCAGACAGAGTGGAAAAGCTTTTTGCTAAGATGTAGACGAGAAGAGAGGCTAAAGACGAAGGTACGGTGCTCTGCAGAGCTAAGCACCGCTCCCGGGCGTCTTTCGGCAGAAGGCGCACACCGCAGAGCACTGTGAGCGGCAGAATCGTCTTTGCGCGAAGAAGCAGCTTCTTCGTCTCCGGGAGCCGGAGAGAGCGGCAACTTCGCAAAGGTGATGAAACAAGCTGTACAACACTGCGATTGTGTGCGCAGCGTGCCAACTGAGAGAAAACAGTTCCTGACCACTCTCCTGCCTTTTCTATTCACATGAACATTCGATTGCAAGCTGTTTTGGACAACTTTCTTTCTCTTCTTGCAAAACACTCGGCAGACCTGCGTGCAGCCTCTAGAACACGATGGGAGATGTTTTCTGTGCTGGCACAGTTTCTCCTTGCCAGACAGAGTGGAAAAGCTTTTTGCTAAGATGTAGACGAGAAGAGAGGCTAAAGACGAAGGTACGGTGCTCTGCAGAGCTAAGCACCGCTCCCGGGCCTCTTTCGGCAGAAGGCGCACACCGCAGAGCACTGTGAGCGGCAGAATCGTCTTTGCGCGAAGAAGCAGCTTCTTCGTCTCCGGGAGCCGGAGAGAGCGGCAACTTCGCAAAGGTGATGAAACAAGCTGTACAACACTGCGATTGTGTGCGCAGCTTGCCAACTGAGAGAAAACAGTACCTGACCACTCTCCTGCCTTTTCTATTCAGATGAACATTCGATTGGAAGCTGTTTTGGACAACTTTCTTTCTCTTCTTGCAAAACACTCGGCAGACCTCCGTGCAGCCTCTAGAACACGATGGGAGATGTTTTCTGTGCTGGCACAGTTTCTCCTTGCCAGACAGAGTGGAAAAGCTTTTTGCTAAGATGTAGACGAGAAGAGAGGCTAAAGAAGCACGTATGGTGCTTCTCAGAGCTAAGCACCGCTCCCGGACCTCTTTCGGCAGAAGGCGCACACCGCAGAGCACTGTGAGCGGCAGAATCGTCTTTGCGCGAAGAAGCAGCTTCTTCGTCTCCGGGAGCCGGAGAGAGCGGCAACTTCGCAAAGGTGATGAAACAAGCTGTACAACACTGCGATTGTGTGCGCAGCTTGCCAACTGAGAGCAAACAGTACCTGACCACTCTCCTGCCTTTTCTATTCACGTGAACATTCGATTGGAAGCTGTTTTGGACAACTTTCTTTCTCTTCTTGCAAAACACTCGGCAGACCTCCGTGCAGCCTCTAGAACACGATGGGAGATGTTTTCTGTGCTGGCACAGTTTCTCCTTGCCAGACAGAGTGGAAAAGCTTTTTGCTAAGATGTAGACGAGAAGAGAGGCTAAAGACGAAGGTACGGTGCTCTGCAGAGCTAAGCACAGCTCCCGGGGCTCTTTCGGCAGAAGGCGCACACAGCAGAGCACTGTGAGCGGCAGAATCGTCTTTGCGCGAAGAAGCAGCTTCTTCGTCTCCGGGAGCCGGAGAGAGCGGCAACTTCGCAAAGGTGATGAAACAAGCTGTACAACACTGCGATTGTGTGCGCAGCTTGCCAACTGAGAGAAAACAGTACCTGACCACTCTCCTGCCTTATGTAATCACATGAAAATTCGATTGCAAGCTGTTTTGGACAACTTTCTTTCTCTTCTTGCAAAACACTCGGCAGACCTGCGTGCAGCCTCTAGAACACGATGGGAGATGTTTTCTGTGCTGGCAAAGTTTCTCCTTGCCAGACAGAGTGGAAAAGCTTTTTGCTCAGATGTAGACGAGAAGAGAGGCTAAAGACGAAGGTACGGTGCTCTGCAGAGCTAAGCACCGCTCCCGGGCATCTTTCGGCAGAAGGCGCACACCGCAGAGCACTGTGAGCGGCAGAATCGTCTTTGCGCGAAGAAGCAGCTTCTTCGTCTCCGGGAGCCGGAGAGAGCGGCAACTTCGCAAAGGTGATGAAACAAGCTGTACAACACTGCGATTGTGTGCGCAGCGTGCCAACTGAGAGAAAACAGTTCCTGACCACTCTCCTGCCTTTTCTATTCACATGAACATTCGATTGCAAGCTGTTTTGGACAACTTTCTTTCTCTTCTTGCAAAACACTCGGCAGACCTGCGTGCAGCCTCTAGAACACGATGGGAGATGTTTTTTGTGCTGGCACAGTTTCTCCTTGCCAGACAGAGTGGAAAAGCTTTTTGCTAAGATGTAGACGAGAAGAGAGGCTAAAGACGAAGGTACGGTGCTCTGCAGAGCTAAGCACCGCTCCCGGGCGTCTTTCGGCAGAAGGCGCACACAGCAGAGCACTGTGAGCGGCAGAATCGTCTTTGCGCGAAGAAGCAGCTTCTTCGTCTCCGGGAGCCGGAGAGAGCGGCAACTTCGCAAAGGTGATGAAACAAGCTGTACAACACTGCGATTGTGTGCGCAGCTTGCCAACTGAGAGAAAACAGTACCTGACCACTCTCCTGCCTTTTCTATTCACATGAACATTCGATTGGAAGCTGTTTTGGACAACTTTCTTTCTCTTCTTGCAAAACACTCGGCAGACCTCCGTGCAGCCTCTAGAACACGATGGGAGATGTTTTCTGTGCTGGCACAGTTTCTCCTTGCCAGACAGAGTGGAAAAGCTTTTTGCTAAGATGTAGACGAGAAGAGAGGCTAAAGAAGCAGGTATGGTGCTCTGCAGAGCTAAGCACAGCTCCCAGGGCTCTTTCGGCAGAAGGCGCACACCGCAGAGCACTGTGAGCGGCAGAATCGTCTTTGCGCGAAGAAGCAGCTTCTTCGTCTCCTGGAGCCGGAGAGAGCGGCAACTTCGCAAAGGTGATGAAACAAGCTGTACAACACTGCGATTGTGTGGGCAGCTTGCCAACTGAGAGAAAACAGTACCTGACCACTCTCCTGCCTTTTCTATTCACATGAACATTCGATTGCAAGCTGTTTTGGACAACTTTCTTTCTCTTCTTGCAAAACACTCGGCAGACCTCCGTGCAGCCTCTAGAACACGATGGGAGATGTTTTCTGTGCTGGCACAGTTTCTCCTTGCCAGACAGAGTGGAAAAGCTTTTTGCTAAGATGTAGACGAGAAGAGAGGCTAAAGACGAAGGTACGGTGCTCTGCAGAGCTAAGCACCGCTCCCGGGCGTCTTTCGGCAGAAGGCGCACACAGCAGAGCACTGTGAGCGGCAGAATCGTCTTTGCGCGAAGAAGCAGCTTCTTCGTCTCCGGGAGCCGGAGAGAGCGGCAACTTCGCAAAGGTGATGAAACAAGCTGTACAACACTGTGATTGTGTGCGCAGCTTGCCAACTGAGAGAAAACAGTACCTGACCACTCTCCTGCCTTATGTAATCACATGAACATTCGATTGCAAGCTGTTTTGGACAACTTTCTTTCTCTTCTTGCAAAACACTCGGCAGATCTCCGTGCAGCCTCTAGAACACGATGGGAGATGTTTTCTGTGCTGGCAAAGTTTCTCCTTGCCAGACAGAGTGGAAAAGCTTTTTGCTAAGATGTAGACGAGAAGAGAGGCTAAAGACGAAGGTACGGTGCTCTGCAGAGCTAAGCACCGCTCCCGGGCGTCTTTCGGCAGAAGGCGCACACCGCAGAGCACTGTGAGCGGCAGAATCGTCTTTGCGCGAAGAAGCAGCTTCTTCGTCTCCGGGAGCCGGAGAGAGCGGCAACTTCGCAAAGGTGATGAAACAAGCTGTACAACACTGCGATTGTGTGCGCAGCGTGCCAACTGAGAGAAAACAGTTCCTGACCACTCTCCTGCCTTTTCTATTCACATGAACATTCGATTGCAAGCTGTTTTGGACAACTTTCTTTCTCTTCTTGCAAAACACTCGGCAGACCTCCGTGCAGCCTCTAGAACACGATGGGAGATGTTTTCTGTGCTGGCACAGTTTCTCCTTGCCAGACAGAGTGGAAAAGCTTTTTGCTAAGATGTAGACGAGAAGAGAGGCTAAAGACGAAGGTACGGTGCTCTGCAGAGCTAAGCACCGCTCCCGGGCGTCTTTCGGCAGAAGGCGCACACAGCAGAGCACTGTGAGCGGCAGAAGCGTCTTTGCGCGAAGAAGCAGGTTCTTCGTCTCCGGGAGCCGGAGAGAGCGGCAACTTCGCAAAGGTGATGAAACAAGCTGTACAACACTGTGATTGTGTGCGCAGCTTGCCAACTGAGAGAAAACAGTACCTGACCACTCTCCTGCCTTTTCTATTCAGATGAACATTCGATTGGAAGCTGTTTGGGACAACTTTCTTTCTCTTCTTGCAAAACACTCGGCAGACCTCCGTGCAGCCTCTAGAACACGATGGGAGATGTTTTCTGTGCTGGCACAGTTTCTCCTTGCCAGACAGAGTGGAAAAGCTTTTTGCTAAGATGTAGACGAGAAGAGAGGCTAAAGAAGCAGGTATGGTGCTCTGCAGAGCTAAGCTCAGCTCCCGGGGCTCTTTCGGCAGAAGGCGCACACCGCAGAGCACTGTGAGCGGCAGAATCGTCTTTGCGCGAAGAAGCAGCTTCTTCGTCTCCGGGAGCCGGAGAGAGCGGCAACTTCGCAAAGGTGATGAAACAAGCTGTACAACACTGCGATTGTGTGCGCAGCTTGCCAACTGAGAGAAAACAGTACCTGACCACTCTCCTGCCTTTTCTATTCACATGAACATTCGATTGCAAGCTGTTTTGGACAACTTTCTTTCTCTTCTTGCAAAACACTCGGCAGACCTCCGTGCAGCCTCTAGAACACGATGGGAGATGTTTTCTGTGCTGGCACAGTTTCTCCTTGCCAGACAGAGTGGAAAAGCTTTTTGCTAAGATGTAGACGAGAAGAGAGGCTAAAGAAGCAGGTACGGTGCTTCTCAGAGCTAAGCACCGCTCCCGGGCGTCTTTCGGCAGAAGGCGCACACAGCAGAGCACTGTGAGCGGCAGAATCGTCTTTGCGCGAAGAAGCAGCTTCTTCGTCTCCGGGAGCCGGAGAGAGCGGCAACTTCGCAAAGGTGATGAAACAAGCTGTACAACACTGCGATTGTGTGCGCAGCTTGCCAACTGAGAGAAAACAGTACCTGACCACTCTCCTGCCTTATGTAATCACATGAACATTCGATTGCAAGCTGTTTTGGACAACTTTCTTTCTCTTCTTGCAAAACACTCGGCAGACCTGCGTGCAGCCTCTAGAACACGATGGGAGATGTTTTCTGTGCTGGCAAAGTTTCTCCTTGCCAGACAGAGTGGAAAAGCTTTTTGCTAAGATGTAGACGAGAAGAGAGGCTAAAGACGAAGGTACGGTGCTCTGCAGAGCTAAGCACCGCTCCCGGGGCTCTTTCGGCAGAAGGCGCACACAGCAGAGCACTGTGAGCGGCAGAATCGTCTTTGCGCGAAGAAGCAGCTTCTTCGTCTCCGGGAGCCGGAGAGAGCGGCAACTTCGCAAAGGTGATGAAACAAGCTGTACAACACTGCGATTGTGTGCGCAGCTTGCCAACTGAGAGAAAACAGTACCTGACCACTCTCCTGCCTTTTCTATTCACATGAACATTCGATTGGAAGCTGTTTTGGACAACTTTCTTTCTCTTCTTGCAAAACACTCGGCAGACCTGCGTGCAGCCTCTAGAACACGATGGGAGATGTTTTTTGTGCTGGCACAGTTTCTCCTTGCCAGACAGAGTGGAAAAGCTTTTTGCTAAGATGTAGACGAGAAGAGAGGCTAAAGACGAAGGTACGGTGCTCTGCAGAGCTAAGCACCGCTCCCGGGCCTCTTTCGGCAGAAGGCGCACACCGCAGAGCACTGTGAGTGGCAGAATCGTCTTTGCGCGAAGAAGCAGCTTCTTCGTCTCCGAGAGCCGGAGAGAGCGGCAACTTCGCAAAGGTGATGAAACAAGCTGTACAACACTGCGATTGTGTGCGCAGCTTGCCAACTGAGAGAAAACAGTACCTGACCACTCTCCTGCCTTTTCTATTGACATGAACATTCGATTGGAAGCTGTTTTGGACAACTTTCTTTCTCTTCTTGCAAAACACTCGGCAGACCTGCGTGCAGCCTCTAGAACACGATGGGAGATGTTTTTTGTGCTGGCACAGTTTCTCCTTGCCAGACAGAGTGGAAAAGCTTTTTGCTAAGATGTAGACGAGAAGAGAGGCTAAAGACGAAGGTACGGTGCTCTGCAGAGCTAAGCACCGCTCCCGGGGCTCTTTCGGCAGAAGGCGCACACCGCAGAGCACTGTGAGCGGCAGAATCGTCTTTGCGCGAAGAAGCAGCTTCTTCGTCTCCGGGAGCCGGAGAGAGCGGCAACTTCGCAAAGGTGATGAAACAAGCTGTACAACACTGCGATTGTGTGCGCAGCTTGCCAAGTGAGAGAAAACAGTACCTGACCACTCTCCTGCCTTTTCTATTGACATGAACATTCGATTGCAAGCTGTTTTGGACAACTTTCTTTCTCTTCTTGCAAAACACTCGGCAGACCTGCGTGCAGCCTCTAGAACACGATGGGAGATGTTTTTTGTGCTGGCACAGTTTCTCCTTGCCAGACAGAGTGGAAAAGCTTTTTGCTAAGATGTAGACGAGAAGAGAGGCTAAAGACGAAGGTACGGTGCTCTGCAGAGCTAAGCACCGCTCCCGGGCGTCTTTCGGCAGAAGGCGCACACCGCAGAGCACTGTGAGCGGCAGAATCGTCTTTGCGCGAAGAAGCAGCTTCTTCGTCTCCGGGAGCCGGAGAGAGCGGCAACTTGGCAAAGGTGATGAAACAAGCTGTACAACACTGCGATTGTGTGCGCAGCTTGCCAACTGAGAGAAAACAGTACCTGACCACTCTCCTGCCTTTTCTATTCAGATGAACATTCGATTGCAAGCTGTTTTGGACAACTTTCTTTCTCTTCTTGCAAAACACTCGGCAGACCTCCGTGCAGCCTCTAGAACACGATGGGAGATGTTTTCTGTGCTGGCACAGTTTCTCCTTGCCAGACAGAGTGGAAAAGCTTTTTGCTAAGATGTAGACGAGAAGAGAGGCTAAAGACGAAGGTACGGTGCTCTGCAGAGCTAAGCACCGCTCCCGGGCCTCTTTCGGCAGAAGGCGCACACAGCAGAGCACTGTGAGCGGCAGAATCGTCTTTGCGCGAAGAAGCAGCTTCTTCGTCTCCGGGAGCCGGAGAGAGCGGCAACTTGGCAAAGGTGATGAAACAAGCTGTACAACACTGCGATTGTGTGCGCAGCTTGCCAACTGAGAGAAAACAGTACCTGACCACTCTCCTGCCTTTTCTATTCACATGAACATTCGATTGCAAGCTGTTTTGGACAACTTTCTTTCTCTTCTTGCAAAACACTCGGCAGACCTGCGTGCAGCCTCTAGAACACAATGGGAGATGTTTTCTGTGCTGGCACAGTTTCTCCTTGCCAGACAGAGTGGAAAAGCTTTTTGCTAAGATGTAGACGAGAAGAGAGGCTAAAGACGAAGGTACGGTGCTCTGCAGAGCTAAGCACCGCTCCCGGGCGTCTTTCGGCAGAAGGCGCACACCGCAGAGCACTGTGAGCGGCAGAATCGTCTTTGCGCGAAGAAGCAGCTTCTTCGTCTCCGGGAGCCGGAGAGAGCGGCAACTTCGCAAAGGTGATGAAACAAGCTGTACAACACTGTGATTGTGTGCACAGCTTGCCAACTGAGAGAAAACAGTACCTGACCACTCTCCTGCCTTATGTAATCACATGAACATTCGATTGCAAGCTGTTTTGGACAACTTTCTTTCTCTTCTTGCAAAACACTCGGCAGACCTCCGTGCAGCCTCTAGAACACGATGGGAGATGTTTTCTGTGCTGGCAAAGTTTCTCCTTGCCAGACAGAGTGGAAAAGCTTTTTGCTAAGATGTAGACGAGAAGAGAGGCTAAAGACGAAGGTACGGTGCTCTGCAGAGCTAAGCACCGCTCCCGGGCGTCTTTCGGCAGAAGGCGCACACCGCAGAGCACTGTGAGCGGCAGAATCGTCTTTGCGCGAAGAAGCAGCTTCTTCGTCTCCGGGAGCCGGAGAGAGCGGCAACTTGGCAAAGGTGATGAAACAAGCTGTACAACACTGCGATTGTGTGCGCAGCTTGCCAAGTGAGAGAGAACAGTACCTGACCACTCTCCTGCCTTTTCTATTCAGATGAACATTCGATTGCAAGCTGTTTTGGACAACTTTCTTTCTCTTCTTGCAAAACACTCGTCAGACCTCCGTGCAGCCTCTAGAACACGATGGGAGATGTTTTCTGTGCTGGCACAGTTTCTCCTTGCCAGACAGAGTGGAAAAGCTTTTTGCTAAGATGTAGACGAGAAGAGAGGCTAAAGACGAAGGTACGGTTCTCTGCAGAGCTAAGCACCGCTCCCTGACCTCTTTCGTCAGAAGGCGCACACAGCAGAGCACTGTGAGCGGCAGAATCGTCTTTGCGCGAAGAAGCAGCTTCTTCGTCTCCGGGAGCCGGAGAGAGCGGCAACTTCGCAAAGGTGATGAAACAAGCTGTACAACACTGCGATTGTGTGCGCAGCTTGCCAACTGAGAGCAAACAGTACCTGACCACTCTCCTGCCTTTTCTATTCACGTGAACATTCGATTGGAAGCTGTTTTGGACAACTTTCTTTCTCTTCTTGCAAAACACTCGGCAGACCTCCGTGCAGCCTCTAGAACACGATGGGAGATGTTTTCTGTGCTGGCACAGTTTCTCCTTGCCAGACAGAGTGGAAAAGCTTTTTGCTAAGATGTAGACGAGAAGAGAGGCTAAAGACGAAGGTACGGTGCTCTGCAGAGCTAAGCACCGCTCCCGGGCGTCTTTCGGCAGAAGGCGCACACCGCAGAGCACTGTGAGCGGCAGAATCGTCTTTGCGCGAAGAAGCAGCTTCTTCGTCTCCGGGAGCCGGAGAGAGCGGCAACTTCGCAAAGGTGATGAAACAAGCTGTACAACACTGCGATTGTGTGCGCAGCTTGCCAACTGAGAGAAAACAGTACCTGACCACTCTCCTGCCTTTTCTATTCACATGAACATTCGATTGCAAGCTGTTTTGGAAGACTTTCTTTCTCTTCTTGCAAAACACTCGGCAGACCTGCGTGCAGCCTCTAGAACACGATGGGAGATGTTTTTTGTGCTGGCACAGTTTCTCCTTGCCAGACAGAGTGGAAAAGCTTTTTGCTAAGATGTAGACGAGAAGAGAGGCTAAAGACGAAGGTACGGTGCTCTGCAGAGCTAAGCACCGCTCCCGGGCCTCTTTCGGCAGAAGGCGCACACCGCAGAGCACTGTGAGCGGCAGAATCGTCTTTGCGCGAAGAAGCAGCTTCTTCGTCTCCGGGAGCCGGAGAGAGCGGCAACTTCGCAAAGGTGATGAAACAAGCTGTACAACACTGCGATTGTGTGCGCAGCTTGCCAACTGAGAGAAAACAGTACCTGACCACTCTCCTGCCTTATGTAATCACATGAACATTCGATTGCAAGCTGTTTTGGACAACTTTCTTTCTCTTCTTGCAAAACACTCGGCAGACCTCCGTGCAGCCTCTAGAACACGATGGGAGATGTTTTCTGTGCTGGCAAAGTTTCTCCTTGCCAGACAGAGTGGAAAAGCTTTTTGCTAAGATGTAGACGAGAAGAGAGGCTAAAGACGAAGGTACGGTGCTCTGCAGAGATAAGCACAGCTCCCGGGGCTCTTTCGGCAGAAGGCGCACACCGCAGAGCACTGTGAGCGGCAGAATCGTCTTTGCGCGAAGAAGCAGCTTCTTCGTCTCCGGGAGCCGGAGAGAGCGGCAACTTCGCAAAGGTGATGAAACAAGCTGTACAACACTGCAATTGTGTGCGCAGCTTGCCAACTGAGAGAAAACAGTACCTGACCACTCTCCTGCCTTTTCTATTCACATGAACATTCGATTGCAAGCTGTTTTGGACAACTTTCTTTCTCTTCTTGCAAAACACTCGGCAGACCTCCGTGCAGCCTCTAGAACACGATGGGAGATGTTTTCTGTGCTGGCACAGTGTCTCCTTGCCAGACAGAGTGGAAAAGCTTTTTGCTAAGATGTAGACGAGAAAAGAGGCTAAAGAAGCAGGTACGGTGCTTCTCAGAGCTAAGCACCGCTCCCGGGCCTCTTTCGGCAGAAGGCGCACACCGCAGAGCACTGTGAGCGGCAGAATCGTCTTTGCGCGAAGAAGCAGCTTCTTCGTCTCCGGGAGCCGGAGAGAGCGGCAACTTCGCAAAGGTGATGAAACAAGCTGTACAACACTGTGATTGTGTGCGCAGCTTGCCAACTGAGAGAAAACAGTACCTGACCACTCTCCTGCCTTATGTAATCACATGAACATTCGATTGCAAGCTGTTTTAGACAACTTTCTTTCTCTTCTTGCAAAACACTCGGCAGACCTCCGTGCAGCCTCTAGAACACGATGGGAGATGTTTTCTGTGCTGGCAAAGTTTCTCCTTGCCAGACAGAGTGGAAAAGCTTTTTGCTAAGATGTAGACGAGAAGAGAGGCTAAAGACGAAGGTACGGTGCTCTGCAGAGCTAAGCACCGCTCCCGGGCGTCTTTCGGCAGAAGGCGCACACCGCAGAGCACTGTGAGCGGCAGAATCGTCTTTGCGCGAAGAAGCAGCTTCTTCGTCTCCGGGAGCCGGAGAGAGCGGCAACTTCGCAAAGGTGATGAAACAAGCTGTACAACACTGCGATTGTGTGCGCAGCGTGCCAAGTGAGAGAAAACAGTACCTGACCACTCTCCTGCCTTTTCTATTCACATGAACATTCGATTGCAAGCTGTTTTGGACAACTTTCTTTCTCTTCTTGCAAAACACTCGGCAGACCTGCGTGCAGCCTCTAGAACACGATGGGAGATGTTTTCTGTGCTGGCACAGTTTCTCCTTGCCAGACAGAGTGGAAAAGCTTTTTGCTAAGATGTAGACGAGAAGAGAGGCTAAAGACGAAGGTACGGTGCTCTGCAGAGCTAAGCACCGCTCCCGGGCGTCTTTCGGCAGAAGGCGCACACCGCAGAGCACTGTGAGCGGCAGAATCGTCTTTGCGCGAAGAAGCAGCTTCTTCGTCTCCGGGAGCCGGAGAGAGCGGCAACTTCGCAAAGGTGATGAAACAAGCTGTACAACACTGCGATTGTGTGCGCAGCTTGCCAACTGAGAGAAAACAGTACCTGACCACTCTCCTGCCTTTTCTATTCACATGAACATTCGATTGCAAGCTGTTTTGGACAACTTTCTTTCTCTTCTTGCAAAACACTCGGCAGACCTCCGTGCAGCCTCTAGAACACGATGGGAGATGTTTTTTGTGCTGGCACAGTTTCTCCTTGCCAGACAGAGTGGAAAAGCTTTTTGCTAAGATGTAGACGAGAAGAGAGGCTAAAGAAGCAGGTATGGTGCTCTGCAGAGCTAAGCACAGCTCCCGGGGCTCTTTCGGCAGAAGGCGCACACCGCAGAGCACTGTGAGCGGCAGAATCGTCTTTGCGCGAAGAAGCAGCTTCTTCGTCTCCGGGAGCCGGAGAGAGCGGCAACTTCGCAAAGGTGATGAAACAAGCTGTACAACACTGCGATTGTGTGCGCAGCTTGCCAAATGAGAGCAAACAGTACCTGACCACTCTCCTGCCTTTTCTATTCACGTGAACATTCGATTGGAAGCTGTTTTGGACAACTTTCTTTCTCTTCTTGCAAAACACTCGGCAGACCTGCGTGCAGCCTCTAGAACACGATGGGAGATGTTTTCTGTGCTGGCACAGTTTCTCCTTGCCAGACAGAGTGGAAAAGCTTTTTGCTAAGATGTAGACGAGAAGAGAGGCTAAAGAAGCAGGTACGGTGCTCTGCAGAGCTAAGCACCGCTCCCGGGGCTCTTTCGGCAGAAGGCGCACACCGCAGAGCACTGTGAGCGGCAGAATCGTCTTTGCGCGAAGAAGCAGCTTCTTCGTCTCCGGGAGCCGGAGAGAGCGGCAACTTCGCAAAGGTGATGAAACAAGCTGTACAACACTGCGATTGTGTGCGCAGCTTGCCAACTGAGAGAAAACAGTACCTGACCACTCTCCTGCCTTTTCTATTCACATGAACATTCGATTGCAAGCTGTTTTGGACAACTTTCTTTCTCTTCTTGCAAAACACTCGGCAGACCTCCGTGCAGCCTCTAGAACACGATGGGAGATGTTTTTTGTGCTGGCACAGTTTCTCCTTGCCAGACAGAGTGGAAAAGCTTTTTGCTAAGATGTAGACGAGAAGAGAGGCTAAAGACGAAGGTACGGTGCTCTGCAGAGCTAAGCACCGCTCCCGGGCGTCTTTCGGCAGAAGGCGCACACCGCAGAGCACTGTGAGCGGCAGAATCGTCTTTGCGCGAAGAAGCAGCTTCTTCGTCTCCGGGAGCCGGAGAGAGCGGCAACTTCGCAAAGGTGATGAAACAAGCTGTACAACACTGCGATTGTGTGCGCAGCTTGCCAACTGAGAGAAAACAGTACCTGACCACTCTCCTGCCTTTTCTATTCACATGAACATTCGATTGCAAGCTGTTTTGGACAACTTTCTTTCTCTTCTTGCAAAACACTCGGCAGACCTGCGTGCAGCCTCTAGAACACGATGGGAGATGTTTTTTGTGCTGGCACAGTTTCTCCTTGCCAGACAGAGTGGAAAAGCTTTTTGCTAAGATGTAGACGAGAAGAGAGGCTAAAGACGAAGGTACGGTGCTCTGCAGAGCTAAGCACCGCTCCCGGGGCTCTTTCGGCAGAAGGCGCACACCGCAGAGCACTGTGAGCGGCAGAATCGTCTTTGCGCGAAGAAGCAGCTTCTTCGTCTCCGGGAGCCGGAGAGAGAGGCAACTTCGCAAAGGTGATGAAACAAGCTGTGCAACACTGCGATTGTGTGCGCAGCTTGCCAACTGAGAGCAAACAGTACCTGACCACTCTCCTGCCTTTTCTATTCACGTGAACATTCGATTGGAAGCTGTTTTGGACAACTTTCTTTCTCTTCTTGCAAAACACTCGGCAGACCTCCGTGCAGCCTCTAGAACACGATGGGAGATGTTTTCTGTGCTGGCACAGTTTCTCCTTGCCAGACAGAGTGGAAAAGCTTTTTGCTAAGATGTAGACGAGAAGAGAGGCTAAAGAAGGACGTATGGTGCTTCTCAGAGCTAAGCACCGCTCCCGGGGCTCTTTCGGCAGAAGGCGCACACCGCAGAGCACTGTGAGCGGCAGAATCGTCTTTGCGCGAAGAAGCAGCTTCTTCGTCTCCGGGAGCCGGAGAGAGCGGCAACTTCGCAAAGGTGATGAAACAAGCTGTACAACACTGCGATTGTGTGCGCAGCTTGCCAACTGAGAGAAAACAGTACCTGACCACTCTCCTGCCTTTTCTATTCACATGAACATTCGATTGCAAGCTGTTTTGGACAACTTTCTTTCTCTTCTTGCAAAACACTCGGCATACCTCCGTGCAGACTCTAGAACACGATGGGAGATGTTTTCTGTGCTGGCACAGTTTCTCCTTGCCAGACAGAGTGGAAAAGCTTTTTGCTAAGATGTAGACGAGAAGAGAGGCTAAAGACGAAGGTACGGTGCTCTGCAGAGCTAAGCACAGCTCCCGGGGCTCTTTCGGCAGAAGGCGCACACCGCAGAGCACTGTGAGCGGCAGAATCGTCTTTGCGCGAAGAAGCAGCTTCTTCGTCTCCGGGAGCCGGAGAGAGCGGCAACTTCGCAAAGGTGATGAAACAAGCTGTACAACACTGCGATTGTGTGCGCAGCTTGCCAACTGAGAGAAAACAGTACCTGACCACTCTCCTGCCTTTTCTATTCACATGAACATTCGATTGCAAGCTGTTTTGGACAACTTTCTTTCTCTTCTTGCAAAACACTCGGCAGACCTCCGTGCAGCCTCTAGAACACGATGGGAGATGTTTTCTGTGCTGGCACAGTTTCTCCTTGCCAGACAGAGTGGAAAAGCTTTTTGCTAAGATGTAGACGAGAAGAGAGGCTAAAGACGAAGGTACGGTGCTCTGCAGAGCTAAGCACCGCTCCCGGACCTCTTTCGGCAGAAGGCGCACACAGCAGAGCACTGTGAGCGGCAGAATCGTCTTTGCGCGAAGAAGCAGCTTCTTCGTCTCCGGGAGCCGGAGAGAGCGGCAACTTCGCAAAGGTGATGAAACAAGCTGTACAACACTGCGATTGTGTGCGCAGCTTGCCAACTGAGAGAAAACAGTACCTGACCACTCTCCTGCCTTTTCTATTCAGATGAACATTCGATTGCAAGCTGTTTTGGACAACTTTCTTTCTCTTCTTGCAAAACACTCGGCAGACCTCCGTGCAGCCTCTAGAACACGATGGGAGATGTTTTCTGTGCTGGCACAGTTTCTCCTTGCCAGACAGAGTGGAAAAGCTTTTTGCTAAGATGTAGACGAGAAGAGAGGCTAAAGACGAAGGTACGGTGCTCTGCAGAGCTAAGCACCGCTCCCGGGCTTCTTTCGGCAGAAGGCGCACACCGCAGAGCACTGTGAGCGGCAGAATCGTCTTTGCGCGAAGAAGCAGCTTCTTCGTCTCCGGGAGCCGGAGAGAGCGGCAACTTCGCAAAGGTGATGAAACAAGCTGTACAACACTGTGATTGTGTGCGCAGCTTGCCAAGTGAGAGAAAACAGTACCTGACCACTCTCCTGCCTTTTCTATTCTGATGAACATTCGATTGCAAGCTGTTTTGGACAACTTTCTTTCTCTTCTTGCAAAACACTCGGCAGACCTCCGTGCAGCCTCTAGAACACGATGGGAGATGTTTTCTGTGCTGGCAAAGTTTCTCCTTGCCAGACAGAGTGGAAAAGCTTTTTGCTAAGATGTAGACGAGAAGAGAGGCTAAAGACGAAGGTACGGTGCTCTGCAGAGCTAAGCACCGCTCCCGGGCGTCTTTCGGCAGAAGGCGCACACCGCAGATCACCGTGAGCGGCAGAATCGTCTTTGCGCGAAGAAGCAGCTTCTTCGTCTCCGGGAGCCGGAGAGAGCGGCAACTTCGCAAAGGTGAAGAAACAAGCTGTACAACACTGCGATTGTGTGCGCAGCGTGCCAACTGAGAGAAAACAGTACCTGACCACTCTCCTGCCTTTCCTATTCACATGAACATTCGATTGGAAGCTGTTTTGGACAACTTTCTTTCTCTTCTTGCAAAACACTCGGCAGACCTCCGTGCAGCCTCTAGAACACGATGGGAGATGTTTTCTGTGCTGGCACAGTTTCTCCTTGCCAGACAGAGTGGAAAAGCTTTTTGCTAAGATGTAGACGAGAAGAGAGGCTAAAGACGAAGGTACGGTGCTCTGCAGAGCAAAGCACCGCTCCCGGACCTCTTTCGGCAGAAGGCGCACACCGCAGAGCACTGTGAGCGGCAGAATCGTCTTTGCGCGAAGAAGCAGCTTCTTCGTCTCCGGGAGCCGGAGAGAGCGGCAACTTCGCAAAGGTGATGAAACAAGCTGTACAACACTGCGATTGTGTGCGTAGCGTGCCAACTGAGAGAAAACAGTACCTGACCACTCTCCTGCCTTTTCTATTCACATGAACATTCGATTGCAAGCTGTTTTGGACAACTTTCTTTCTCTTCTTGCAAAACACTCGGCAGACCTGCGTGCAGCCTCTAGAACACGATGGGAGATGTTTTCTGTGCTGGCACAGTTTCTCCTTGCCAGACAGAGTGGAAAAGCTTTTTGCTAAGATGTAGACGAGAAGAGAGGCTAAAGACGAAGGTACGGTGCTCTGCAGAGCTAAGCACCGCTCCCGGGCCTCTTTCGGCAGAAGGCGCACACAGCAGAGCACTGTGAGCGGCAGAATCGTCTTTGCGCGAAGAAGCAGCTTCTTCGTCTCCGGGAGCCGGAGAGAGTGGCAACTTCGCAAAGGTGATGAAACAAGCTGTACAACACTGCGATTGTGTGCGCAGCTTGCCAACTGAGAGAAAACAGTACCTGACCACTCTCCTGCCTTTTCTATTCACATGAACATTCGATTGCAAGCTGTTTTGGACAACTTTCTTTCTCTTCTTGCAAAACACTCGGCAGACCTGCGTGCAGCCTCTAGAACACGATGGGAGATGTTTTTTGTGCTGGCACAGTTTCTCCTTGCCAGACAGAGTGGAAAAGCTTTTTGCTAAGATGTAGACGAGAAGAGAGGCTAAAGACGAAGGTACGGTGCTCTGCAGAGCTAAGCACCGCTCCCGGGGCTCTTTCGGCAGAAGGCGCACACCGCAGAGCACTGTGAGCGGCAGAATCGTCTTTGCGCGAAGAAGCAGCTTCTTCGTCTCCGGGAGCCGGAGAGAGCGGCAACTTCGCAAAGGTGATGAAACAAGCTGTACAACACTGCGATTGTGTGCGCAGCTTGCCAACTGAGAGCAAACAGTACCTGACCACTCTCCTGCCTTTTCTATTGACATGAACATTCGATTGCAAGCTGTTTTGGACAACTTTCTTTCTCTTCTTGCAAAACACTCGGCAGACCTCCGTGCAGCCTCTAGAACACGATGGGAGATGTTTTCTGTGCTGGCACAGTTTCTCCTTGCCAGACAGAGTGGAAAAGCTTTTTGCTAAGATGTAGACGAGAAGAGAGGCTAAAGAAGCACGTATGGTGCTTCTCAGAGCTAAGCACAGCTCCCGGACCTCTTTCGGCAGAAGGCGCACACCGCAGAGCACTGTGAGCGCAGAATCGTCTTTGCGCGAAGAAGCAGCTTCTTCGTCTCCGGGAGCCGGAGAGAGCGGCAACTTCGCAAAGGTGATGAAACAAGCTGTACAACACTGCGATTGTGTGCGCAGCTTGCCAACTGAGAGAAAACAGTACCTGACCACTCTCCTGCCTTATGTAATCACATGAACATTCGATTGCAAGCTGTTTTGGACAACTTTCTTTCTCTTCTTGCAAAACACTCGGCAGACCTCCGTGCAGCCTCTAGAACACGATGGGAGATGTTTTCTGTGCTGGCAAAGTTTCTCCTTGCCAGACAGAGTGGAAAAGCTTTTTGCTAAGATGTAGACGAGAAGAGAGGCTAAAGACGAAGGTACGGTGCTCTGCAGAGCTAAGCACCGCTCCCGGGCGTCTTTCGGCAGAAGGCGCACACCGCAGAGCACTGTGAGCGGCAGAATCGTCTTTGCGCGAAGAAGCAGCTTCTTCGTCTCCGGGAGCCGGAGAGAGCGGCAACTTCGCAAAGGTGATGAAACAAGCTGTACAACACTGCGATTGTGTGCGCAGCGTGCCAACTGAGAGAAAACAGTACCTGACCACTCTCCTGCCTTTTCTATTCACATGAACATTCGATTGCAAGCTGTTTTGGACAACTTTCTTTCTCTTCTTGCAAAACACTCGGCAGACCTCCGTGCAGCCTCTAGAACACGATGGGAGATGTTTTCTGTGCTGGCACAGTTTCTCCTTGCCAGACAGAGTGGAAAAGCTTTTTGCTAAGATGTAGACGAGAAGAGAGGCTAAAGACGAAGGTACGGTGCTCTGCAGAGCAAAGCACCGCTCCCGGACCTCTTTCGGCAGAAGGCGCACACCGCAGAGCACTGTGAGCGGCAGAATCGTCTTTGCGCGAAGAAGCAGCTTCTTCGTCTCCGGGAGCCGGAGAGAGCGGCAACTTCGCAAAGGTGATGAAACAAGCTGTACAACACTGCGATTGTGTGCGCAGCGTGCCAACTGAGAGAAAACAGTACCTGACCACTCTCCTGCCTTTTCTATTCACATGAACATTCAAATGCAAGCTGTTTTGGACAACTTTCTTTCTCTTCTTGCAAAACACTCGGCAGACCTCCGTGCAGCCTCTAGAACACGATGGGAGATGTTTTCTGTGCTGGCACAGTTTCTCCTTGCCAGACAGAGTGGAAAAGCTTTTTGCTAAGATGTAGACGAGAAGAGAGGCTAAAGACGAAGGTACGGTGCTCTGCAGAGCTAAGCACCGCTCCCGGGCGTCTTTCGGCAGAAGGCGCACACAGCAGAGCACTGTGAGCGGCAGAATCGTCTTTGCGCGAAGAAGCAGCTTCTTCGTCTCCGGGAGCCGGAGAGAGCGGCAACTTCGCAAAGGTGATGAAACAAGCTGTACAACACTGCGATTGTGTGCGCAGCTTGCCAACTGAGAGAAAACAGTACCTGACCACTCTCCTGCCTTTTCTATTCACATGAACATTCGATTGCAAGCTGTTTTGGACAACTTTCTTTCTCTTCTTGCAAAACACTCGGCAGACCTGCGTGCAGCCTCTAGAACACGATGGGAGATGTTTTTTGTGCTGGCACAGTTTCTCCTTGCCAGACAGAGTGGAAAAGCTTTTTGCTAAGATGTAGACGAGAAGAGAGGCTAAAGACGAAGGTACGGTGCTCTGCAGAGCTAAGCACCGTTCCCGGGGCTCTTTCGGTAGAAGGCGCACACCGCAGAGCACTGTGAGCGGCAGAATCGTCTTTGCGCGAAGAAGCAGCTTCTTCGTCTCCGGGAGCCGGAGAGAGCGGCAACTTCGCAAAGGTGATGAAACAAGCTGTACAACACTGCGATTGTGTGCGCAGCTTGCCAACTGAGAGAAAACAGTACCTGACCACTCTCCTGCCTTTTCTATTCACATGAACATTCGATTGCAAGCTGTTTTGGACAACTTTCTTTCTCTTCTTGCAAAACACTCGGCAGACCTCCGTGCAGCCTCTAGAACACGATGGGAGATGTTTTCTGTGCTGGCACAGTTTCTCCTTGCCAGACAGAGTGGAAAAGCTTTTTGCTAAGATGTAGACGAGAAGAGAGGCTAAAGAAGCACGTATGGTGCTTCTCAGAGCTAAGCACAGCTCCCGGACCTCTTTCGGCAGAAGGCGCACACCGCAGAGCACTGTGAGCGGCAGAATCGTCTTTGCGCGAAGAAGCAGCTTCTTCGTCTCCGGGAGCCGGAGAGAGCGGCAACTTCGCAAAGGTGATGAAACAAGCTGTACAACACTGCGATTGTGTGCGCAGCTTGCCAACTGAGAGAAAACAGTACCTGACCACTCTCCTGCCTTTTCTATTCACATGAACATTCTATTGGAAGCTGTTTTGGACAACTTTCTTTCTCTTCTTGCAAAACACTCGGCAGACCTCCGTGCAGCCTCTAGAACACGATGGGAGATGTTTTCTGTGCTGGCAAAGTTTCTCCTTGCCAGACAGAGTGGAAAAGCTTTTTGCTAAGATGTAGACGAGAAGAGAGGCTAAAGACGAAGGTACGGTGCTCTGCAGAGCTAAGCACCGCTCCCGGGCGTCTTTCGGCAGAAGGCGCACACCGCAGAGCACTGTGAGCGGCAGAATCGTCTTTGCGCGAAGAAGCAGCTTCTTCGTCTCCGGGAGCCGGAGAGAGCGGCAACTTCGCAAAGGTGATGAAACAAGCTGTACAACACTGCGATTGTGTGCGCAGCGTGCCAACTGAGAGAAAACAGTATCTGACCACTCTCCTGCCTTTTCTATTCACGTGAACATTCGATTGCAAGCTGTTTTGGACAACTTTCTTTCTCTTCTTGCAAAACACTCGGCAGACCTCCGTGCAGCCTCTAGAACACGATGGGAGATGTTTTCTGTGCTGGCACAGTTTCTCCTTGCCAGACAGAGTGGAAAAGCTTTTTGCTAAGATGTAGACGAGAAGAGAGGCTAAAGACGAAGGTACGGTGCTCTGCAGAGCTAAGCACCGCTCCCGGGCTTCTTTCGGCAGAAGGCGCACACAGCAGAGCACTGTGAGCAGCAGAATCGTCTTTGCGCGAAGAAGCAGCTTCTTCGTCTCCGGGAGCCGGAGAGAGCGGCAACTTCGCAAAGGTGATGAAACAAGCTGTACAACACTGCGATTGTGTGCGCAGCTTGCCAACTGAGAGAAAACAGTACCTGACCACTCTCCTGCCTTTTCTATTCACATGAACATTCGATTGCAAGCTGTTTTGGACAACTTTCTTTCTCTTCTTGCAAAACACTCGGCAGACCTCCGTGCAGCCTCTAGAACACGATGGGAGATGTTTTCTGTGCTGGCACAGTTTCTCCTTGCCAGACAGAGTGGAAAAGCTTTTTGCTAAGATGTAGACGAGAAGAGAGGCTAAAGAAGCGCGTATGGTGCTTCTCAGAGCTAAGCACCGCTCCCGGACCTCTTTCGGCAGAAGGCGCACACCGCAGAGCACTGTGAGCGGCAGAATCGTCTTTGCGCGAAGAAGCAGCTTCTTCGTCTCCGGGAGCCGGAGAGAGCGGCAACTTGGCAAAGGTGATGAAACAAGCTGTACAACACTGCGATTGTGTGCGCAGCTTGCCAACTGAGAGAAAACAGTACCTGACCACTCTCCTGCCTTTTCTATTCAGATGAACATTCGATTGCAAGCTGTTTTGGACAACTTTCTTTCTCTTCTTGCAAAACACTCGGCAGACCTGCGTGCAGCCTCTAGAACACGATGGGAGATGTTTTCTGTGCTGGCACAGTTTCTCCTTGCCAGACAGAGTGGAAAAGCTTTTTGCTAAGATGTAGACGAGAAGAGAGGCTAAAGACGAAGGTACGGTGCTCTGCAGAGCTAAGCACCGCTCCCGGGCGTCTTTCGGCAGAAGGCGCACACCGCAGAGCACTGTGAGCGGCAGAATCGTCTTTGCGCGAAGAAGCAGCTTCTTCGTCTCCGGGAGCCGGAGAGAGCGGCAACTTCGCAAAGGTGATGAAACAAGCTGTACAACACTGCGATTGTGTGCGCAGCTTGCCAACTGAGAGAAAACAGTACCTGACCACTCTCCTGCCTTATGTAATCACATGAACATTCGATTGGAAGCTGTTTTGGACAACTTTCTTTCTCTTCTTGCAAAACACTCGGCAGACCTCCGTGCAGCCTCTAGAACACGATGGGAGATGTTTTCTGTGCTGGCACAGTTTCTCCTTGCCAGACAGAGTGGAAAAGCTTTTTGCTAAGATGTAGACGAGAAGAGAGGCTAAAGACGAAGGTACGGTGCTCTGCAGAGCTAAGCACAGCTCCCGGGGCTCTTTCGGCAGAAGGCGCACACCGCAGAGCACTGTGAGCGGCAGAATCGTCTTTGCGCGAAGAAGCAGCTTCTTCGTCTCCGGGAGCCGGAGAGAGCGGCAACTTCGCAAAGGTGATGAAACAAGCTGTACAACACTGCGATTGTGTGCGCAGCTTGCCAACTGAGAGAAAACAGTACCTGACCACTCTCCTGCCTTTTCTATTCACATGAACATTCGATTGGAAGCTGATTTGGACAACTTTCTTTCTCTTCTTGCAAAACACTCGGCAGACCTCCGTGCAGCCTCTAGAACACGATGGGAGATGTTTTCTGTGCTGGCACAGTTTCTCCTTGCCAGACAGAGTGGAAAAGCTTTTTGCTAAGATGTAGACGAGAAGAGAGGCTAAAGAAGCAGGTGCGGTGCTTCTCAGAGCTAAGCACCGCTCCCGGGCCTCTTTCGGCAGAAGGCGCACACCGCAGAGCACTGTGAGCGGCAGAATCGTCTTTGCGCGAAGAAGCAGCTTCTTCGTCTCCGGGAGCCGGAGAGAGCGGCAACTTGGCAAAGGTGATTAAACAAGCTGTACAACACTGTGATTGTGTGCACAGCTTGCCAACTGAGAGAAAACAGTACCTGACCACTCTCCTGCCTTATGTAATCACATGAACATTCGATTGCAAGCTGTTTTGGACAACTTTCTTTCTCTTCTTGCAAAACACTTGGCAGACCTGCGTGCAGCATCTAGAACACGATGGGAGATGTTTTCTGTGCTGGCACAGTTTCTCCTTGCCAGACAGAGTGGAAAAGCTTTTTGCTAAGATGTAGACGAGAAGAGAGGCTAAAGACGAAGGTACGGTGCTCTGCAGAGCTAAGCACCGCTCCCGGGCGTCTTTCGGCAGAAGGCGCACACCGCAGAGCACTGTGAGCGGCAGAATCGTCTTTGCGCGAAGAAGCAGCTTCTTCGTCTCCGGGAGCCGGAGAGAGCGGCAACTTCGCAAAGGTGATGAAACAAGCTGTACAACACTGCGATTGTGTGCGCAGCTTGCCAACTGAGAGAAAACAGTACCTGACCACTCTCCTGCCTTTTCTATTCACATGAACATTCGATTGCAAGCTGTTTTGGACAACTTTCTTTCTCTTCTTGCAAAACACTCGGCAGACCTCCGTGCAGCCTCTAGAACACGATGGGCGATGTTTTCTGTGCTGGCACAGTTTCTCCTTGCCAGACAGAGTGGAAAAGATTTTGCTAAGATGTAGACGAGAAGAGAGGCTAAAGAAGCAGGTACGGTGCTCTGCAGAGCTAAGCACAGCTCCCGGGGCTCTTTCGGCAGAAGGCGCACACCGCAGAGCACTGTGAGCGGCAGAATCGTCTTTGCGCGAAGAAGCAGCTTCTTCGTCTCCGGGAGCCGGAGAGAGCGGCAACTTCGCAAAGGTGATGAAACAAGCTGTACAACACTGCGATTGTGTGCGCAGCTTGCCAACTGAGAGAAAACAGTACCTGACCACTCTCCTGCCTTTTCTATTCACATGAACATTCGATTGCAAGCTGTTTTGGACAACTTTCTTTCTCTTCTTGCAAAACACTCGGCAGACCTCCGTGCAGCCTCTAGAACACGATGGGAGATGTTTTCTGTGCTGGCAAAGTTTCTCCTTGCCAGACAGAGTGGAAAAGCTTTTTGCTAAGATGTAGACGAGAAGAGAGGCTAAAGAAGCAGGTACGGTGCTTCTCAGAGCTAAGCACCGCTCCCGGGGCTCTTTCGGCAGAAGGCGCACACCGCAGAGCACTGTGAGCGGCAGAATCGTCTTTGCGCGAAGAAGCAGCTTCTTCGTCTCCGGGAGCCGGAGAGAGCGGCAACTTCGCAAAGGTGATGAAACAAGCTGTACAACACTGCGATTGTGTGCGCAGCTTGCCAACTGAGAGAAAACAGTACCTGACCACTCTCCTGCCTTTTCTATTCACATGAACATTCGATTGCAAGCTGTTTTGGACAACTTTCTTTCTCTTCTTGCAAAACACTCGGCAGACCTCCGTGCAGCCTCTAGAACACGATGGGAGATGTTTTCTGTGCTGGCACAGTTTCTCCTTGCCAGACAGAGTGGAAAAGCTTTTTGCTAAGATGTAGACGAGAAGAGAGGCTAAAGACGAAGGTACGGTGCTCTGCAGAGCTAAGCACCGCTCCCGGGCGTCTTTCGGCAGAAGGCGCACACCGCAGAGCACTGTGAGCGGCAGAATCGTCTTTGCGCGAAGAAGCAGCTTCTTCGTCTCCGGGAGCCGGAGAGAGCGGCAACTTCGCAAAGGTGATGAAACAAGCTGTACAACACTGCGATTGTGTGCGCAGCTTGCCAACTGAGAGAAAACAGTACCTGACCACTCTCCTGCCTTTTCTATTCACATGAACATTCGATTGCAAGCTGTTTTGGACAACTTTCTTTCTCTTCTTGCAAAACACTCGGCAGACCTCCGTGCAGCCTCTAGAACACGATGGGAGATGTTTTCTGTGCTGGCACAGTTTCTCCTTGCCAGACAGAGTGGAAAAGCTTTTTGCTAAGATGTAGACGAGAAGAGAGGCTAAAGAAGCACGTATGGTGCTTCTCAGAGCTAAGCACCGCTCCCGGACCTCTTTCGGCAGAAGGCGCACACCGCAGAGCACTGTGAGCGGCAGAATCGTCTTTGCGCGAAGAAGCAGCTTCTTCGTCTCCGGGAGCCGGAGAGAGCGGCAACTTCGCAAAGGTGATGAAACAAGCTGTACAACACTGTGATTGTGTGCGCAGCTTGCCAACTGAGAGAAAACAGTACCTGACCACTCTCCTGCCTTTTCTATTCACGTGAACATTCGATTGCAAGCTGTTTTGGACAACTTTCTTTCTCTTCTTGCAAAACACTCGGCAGACCTCCGTGCAGCCTCTAGAACACGATGGGAGATGTTTTCTGTGCTGGCACAGTTTCTCCTTGCCAGACAGAGTGGAAAAGATTTTTGCTAAGATGTAGACGAGAAGAGAGGCTAAAGACGAAGGTACGGTGCTCTGCAGAGCTAAGCACCGCTCCCGGGGCTCTTTCGGCAGAAGGCGCACACCGCAGAGCACTGTGAGCGGCAGAATCGTCTTTGCGCGAAGAAGCAGCTTCTTCGTCTCCGGGAGCCGGAGAGAGCGGCAACTTCGCAAAGGTGATGAAACAAGCTGTACAACACTGCGATTGTGTGCGCAGCTTGCCAACTGAGAGAAAACAGTACCTGACCACTCTCCTGCCTTTTCTATTCACATGAACATTCGATTGGAAGCTGATTTGGACAACTTTCTTTCTCTTCTTGCAAAACACTCGGCAGACCTCCGTGCAGCCTCTAGAACACGATGGGAGATGTTTTCTGTGCTGGCACAGTTTCTCCTTGCCAGACAGTGTGGAAAAGCTTTTTGCTAAGATGTAGACGAGAAGAGAGGCTAAAGAAGCAGGTACGGTGCTTCTCAGAGCTAAGCACCGCTCCCGGGCCTCTTTCGGCAGAAGGCGCACACCGCAGAGCACTGTGAGCGGCAGAATCGTCTTTGCGCGAAGAAGCAGCTTCTTCGTCTCCGGGAGCCGGAGAGAGCGGCAACTTGGCAAAGGTGATTAAACAAGCTGTACAACACTGTGATTGTGTGCACAGCTTGCCAACTGAGAGAAAACAGTACCTGACCACTCTCCTGCCTTATGTAATCACATGAACATTCGATTGCAAGCTGTTTTGGACAACTTTCTTTCTCTTCTTGCAAAACACTTGGCAGACCTGCGTGCAGCATCTAGAACACGATGGGAGATGTTTTCTGTGCTGGCACAGTTTCTCCTTGCCAGACAGAGTGGAAAAGCTTTTTGCTAAGATGTAGACGAGAAGAGAGGCTAAAGACGAAGGTACGGTGCTCTGCAGAGCTAAGCACCGCTCCCGGGCGTCTTTCGGCAGAAGGCGCACACCGCAGAGCACTGTGAGCGGCAGAATCGTCTTTGCGCGAAGAAGCAGCTTCTTCGTCGCCGGGAGCCGGAGAGAGCGGCAACTTCGCAAAGGTGATGAAACAAGCTGTACAACACTGCGATTGTGTGCGCAGCGTGCCAACTGAGAGAAAACAGTACCTGACCACTCTCCTGCCTTTTCTATTCACATGAACATTCGATTGCAAGCTGTTTTGGACAACTTTCTTTCTCTTCTTGCAAAACACTCGGCAGACCTCCGTGCAGCCTCTAGAACACGATGGGAGATGTTTTCTGTGCTGGCACAGTTTCTCCTTGCCAGACAGAGTGGAAAAGCTTTTTGCTAAGATGTAGACGAGAAGAGAGGCTAAAGACGAAGGTACGGTGCTCTGCAGAGCTAAGCACCGCTCCCGGACCTCTTTCGGCAGAAGGCGCACACCGCAGAGCACTGTGAGCGGCAGAATCGTCTTTGCGCGAAGAAGCAGCTTCTTCGTCTCCGGGAGCCGGAGAGAGCGGCAACTTGGCAAAGGTGATGAAACAAGCTGTACAACACTGCGATTGTGTGCGCAGCTTGCCAACTGAGAGAAAACAGTACCTGACCACTCTCCTGCCTTTTCTATTCAGATGAACATTCGATTGGAAGCTGTTTTGGACAACTTTCTTTCTCTTCTTGCAAAACACTCGGCAGACCTGCGTGCAGCCTCTAGAACACGATGGGAGATGTTTTCTGTGCTGGCACAGTTTCTCCTTGCCAGACAGAGTGGAAAAGATTTTTGCTAAGATGTAGACGAGAAGAGAGGCTAAAGACGAAGGTACGGTGCTCTGCAGAGCTAAGCACAGCTCCCGGGGCTCTTTCGGCAGAAGGCGCACACCGCAGAGCACTGTGAGCGGCAGAATCGTCTTTGCGCGAAGAAGCAGCTTCTTCGTCTCCGGGAGCCGGAGAGAGCGGCAACTTCGCAAAGGTGATGAAACAAGCTGTACAACACTGCGATTGTGTGCGCAGCTTGCCAACTGAGAGAAAACAGTACCTGACCACTCTCCTGCCTTTTCTATTCACATGAACATTCGATTGGAAGCTGATTTGGACAACTTTCTTTCTCTTCTTGCAAAACACTCGGCAGACCTCCGTGCAGCCTCTAGAACACGATGGGAGATGTTTTCTGTGCTGGCACAGTTTCTCCTTGCCAGACAGAGTGGAAAAGCTTTTTGCTAAGATGTAGACGAGAAGAGAGGCTAAAGAAGCAGGTACGGTGCTTCTCAGAGCTAAGCACCGCTCCCGGGCCTCTTTCGGCAGAAGGCGCACACCGCAGAGCACTGTGAGCGGCAGAATCGTCTTTGCGCGAAGAAGCAGCTTCTTCGTCTCCGGGAGCCGGAGAGAGCGGCAACTTGGCAAAGGTGATTAAACAAGCTGTACAACACTGTGATTGTGTGCACAGCTTGCCAACTGAGAGAAAACAGTACCTGACCACTCTCCTGCCTTATGTAATCACATGAACATTCGATTGCAAGCTGTTTTGGACAACTTTCTTTCTCTTCTTGCAAAACACTTGGCAGACCTGCGTGCAGCATCTAGAACACGATGGGAGATGTTTTCTGTGCTGGCACAGTTTCTCCTTGCCAGACAGAGTGGAAAAGCTTTTTGCTAAGATGTAGACGAGAAGAGAGGCTAAAGACGAAGGTACGGTGCTCTGCAGAGCTAAGCACCGCTCCCGGGCGTCTTTCGGCAGAAGGCGCACACCGCAGAGCACTGTGAGCGGCAGAATCGTCTTTGCGCGAAGAAGCAGCTTCTTCGTCGCCGGGAGCCGGAGAGAGCGGCAACTTCGCAAAGGTGATGAAACAAGCTGTACAACACTGCGATTGTGTGCGCAGCGTGCCAACTGAGAGAAAACAGTACCTGACCACTCTCCTGCCTTTTCTATTCACATGAACATTCGATTGCAAGCTGTTTTGGACAACTTTCTTTCTCTTCTTGCAAAACACTCGGCAGACCTGCGTGCAGCCTCTAGAACACGATGGGAGATGTTTTCTGTGCTGGCACAGTTTCTCCTTGCCAGACAGAGTGGAAAAGCTTTTTGCTAAGATGTAGACGAGAAGAGAGGCTAAAGACGAAGGTACGGTGCTCTGCAGAGCTAAGCACCGCTCCCGACCTCTTTCGGCAGAAGGCGCACACCGCAGAGCACTGTGAGCGGCAGAATCGTCTTTGCGCGAAGAAGCAGCTTCTTCGTCTCCGGGAGCGGAGAGAGCGGCAACTTGGCAAAGGTGATGAAACAAGCTGTACAACACTGCGATTGTGTGCGCAGCTTGCCAACTGAGAGAAAACAGTACCTGACCACTCTCCTGCCTTTTCTATTCAGATGAACATTCGATTGGAAGCTGTTTTGGACAACTTTCTTTCTCTTCTTGCAAAACACTCGGCAGACCTGCGTGCAGCCTCTAGAACACGATGGGAGATGTTTTCTGTGCTGGCACAGTTTCTCCTTGCCAGACAGAGTGAAAAGCTTTTTGCTAAGATGTAGACGAGAAGAGAGGCTAAAGACGAAGGTACGGTGCTCTGCAGAGCTAAGCACCGCTCCCGGGCCTCTTTCGGCAGAAGGCGCACACCGCAGAGCACTGTGAGCGGCAGAATCGTCTTTGCGCGAAGAAGCAGCTTCTTCGTCTCCGGGAGCCGGAGAGAGCGGCAACTTCGCAAAGGTGATGAAACAAGCTGTACAACACTGCGATTGTATGCGCAGTTTGCCAACTGAGAGAAAACAGTACCTGACCACTCTCCTGCCTTTTCTATTCACATGAACATTCGATTGGAAGCTGTTTTGGACAACTTTCTTTCTCTTCTTGCAAAACACTCGGCAGACCTGCGTGCAGCCTCTAGAACACGATGGGAGATGTTTTTTGTGCTGGCACAGTTTCTCCTTGCCAGACAGAGTGGAAAAGCTTTTTGCTAAGATGTAGACGAGAAGAGAGGCTAAAGACGAAGGTACGGTGCTCTGCAGAGCTAAGCACCGCTCCCGGGCCTCTTTCGGGCAGAAGGCGCACACCGCAGAGCACTGTGAGCGGCAGAATCGTCTTTGCGCGAAGAAGCAGCTTCTTCGTCTCCGGGAGCCGGAGAGAGCGGCAACTTCGCAAAGGTGATGAAACAAGCTGTACAACACTGCGATTGTGTGCGCAGCTTGCCAACTGAGAGAAAACAGTACCTGACCACTCTCCTGCCTTTTCTATTCACATGAACATTCGATTGCAAGCTGTTTTGGACAACTTTCTTTCTCTTCTTGCAAAACACTCGGCAGACCTCCGTGCAGCCTCTAGAACACGATGGGAGATGTTTTCTGTGCTGGCAAAGTTTCTCCTTGCCAGACAGAGTGGAAAAGCTTTTTGCTAAGATGTAGACGAGAAGAGAGGCTAAAGAAGCAGGTACGGTGCTTCTCAGAGCTAAGCACCGCTCCCGGGGCTCTTTCGGCAGAAGGCGCACACCGCAGAGCACTGTGAGCGGCAGAATCGTCTTTGCGCGAAGAAGCAGCTTCTTCGTCTCCGGGAGCCGGAGAGAGCGGCAACTTCGCAAAGGTGATGAAACAAGCTGTACAACACTGCGATTGTGTGCGCAGCTTGCCAACTGAGAGAAAACAGTACCTGACCACTCTCCTGCCTTTTCTATTCACATGAACATTCGATTGCAAGCTGTTTTGGACAACTTTCTTTCTCTTCTTGCAAAACACTCGGCAGACCTCCGTGCAGCCTCTAGAACACGATGGGAGATGTTTTCTGTGCTGGCACAGTTTCTCCTTGCCAGACAGAGTGGAAAAGCTTTTTGCTAAGATGTAGACGAGAAGAGAGGCTAAAGACGAAGGTACGGTGCTCTGCAGAGCTAAGCACCGCTCCCGGGCGTCTTTCGGCAGAAGGCGCACACCGCAGAGCACTGTGAGCGGCAGAATCGTCTTTGCGCGAAGAAGCAGCTTCTTCGTCTCCGGGAGCCGGAGAGAGCGGCAACTTTCGCAAAGGTGATGAAACAAGCTGTACAACACTGCGATTGTGTGCGCAGCTTGCCAACTGAGAGAAAACAGTACCTGACCACTCTCCTGCCTTTTCTATTCACATGAACATTCGATTGCAAGCTGTTTTGGACAACTTTCTTTCTCTTCTTGCAAAACACTCGGCAGACCTCCGTGCAGCCTCTAGAACACGATGGGAGATGTTTTCTGTGCTGGCACAGTTTCTCCTTGCCAGACAGAGTGGGAAAAGCTTTTTGCTAAGATGTAGACGAGAAGAGAGGCTAAAGAAGCACGTATGGTGCTTCTCAGAGCTAAGCACCGCTCCCGGACCTCTTTCGGCAGAAGGCGCACACCGCAGAGCACTGTGAGCGGCAGAATCGTCTTTGCGCGAAGAAGCAGCTTCTTCGTCTCCGGGAGCCGGAGAGAGCGGCAACTTCGCAAAGGTGATGAAACAAGCTGTACAACACTGTGATTGTGTGCGCAGCTTGCCAACTGAGAGAAAACAGTACCTGACCACTCTCCTGCCTTTTCTATTCACGTGAACATTCGATTGCAAGCTGTTTTGGACAACTTTCTTTCTCTTCTTGCAAAACACTCGGCAGACCTCCGTGCAGCCTCTAGAACACGATGGGAGATGTTTTCTGTGCTGGCACAGTTTCTCCTTGCCAGACAGAGTGGAAAAGATTTTTGCTAAGATGTAGACGAGAAGAGAGGCTAAAGACGAAGGTACGGTGCTCTGCAGAGCTAAGCACCGCTCCCGGGGCTCTTTCGGCAGAAGGCGCACACCGCAGAGCACTGTGAGCGGCAGAATCGTCTTTGCGCGAAGAAGCAGCTTCTTCGTCTCCGGGAGCCGGAGAGAGCGGCAACTTCGCAAAGGTGATGAAACAAGCTGTACAACACTGCGATTGTGTGCGCAGCTTGCCAACTGAGAGAAAACAGTACCTGACCACTCTCCTGCCTTTTCTATTCACATGAACATTCGATTGGAAGCTGATTTGGACAACTTTCTTTCTCTTCTTGCAAAACACTCGGCAGACCTCCGTGCAGCCTCTAGAACACGATGGGAGATGTTTTCTGTGCTGGCACAGTTTCTCCTTGCCAGACAGAGTGGAAAAGCTTTTTGCTAAGATGTAGACGAGAAGAGAGGCTAAAGAAGCAGGTACGGTGCTTCTCAGAGCTAAGCACCGCTCCCGGGCCTCTTTCGGCAGAAGGCGCACACCGCAGAACACTGTGAGCGGCAGAATCGTCTTTGCGCGAAGAAGCAGCTTCTTCGTCTCCGGGAGCCGGAGAGAGCGGCAACTTGGCAAAGGTGATTAAACAAGCTGTACAACACTGTGATTGTGTGCACAGCTTGCCAACTGAGAGAAAACAGTACCTGACCACTCTCCTGCCTTATGTAATCACATGAACATTCGATTGCAAGCTGTTTTGGACAACTTTCTTTCTCTTCTTGCAAAACACTTGGCAGACCTGCGTGCAGCATCTAGAACACGATGGGAGATGTTTTCTGTGCTGGCACAGTTTCTCCTTGCCAGACAGAGTGGAAAAGCTTTTTGCTAAGATGTAGACGAGAAGAGAGGCTAAAGACGAAGGTACGGTGCTCTGCAGAGCTAAGCACCGCTCCCGGGCGTCTTTCGGCAGAAGGCGCACACCGCAGAGCACTGTGAGCGGCAGAATCGTCTTTGCGCGAAGAAGCAGCTTCTTCGTCGCCGGGAGCCGGAGAGAGCGGCAACTTCGCAAAGGTGATGAAACAAGCTGTACAACACTGCGATTGTGTGCGCAGCGTGCCAACTGAGAGAAAACAGTACCTGACCACTCTCCTGCCTTTTCTATTCACATGAACATTCGATTGCAAGCTGTTTTGGACAACTTTCTTTCTCTTCTTGCAAAACACTCGGCAGACCTCCGTGCAGCCTCTAGAACACGATGGGAGATGTTTTCTGTGCTGGCACAGTTTCTCCTTGCCAGACAGAGTGGAAAAGCTTTTTGCTAAGATGTAGACGAGAAGAGAGGCTAAAGACGAAGGTACGGTGCTCTGCAGAGCTAAGCACCGCTCCCGGACCTCTTTCGGCAGAAGGCGCACACCGCAGAGCACTGTGAGCGGCAGAATCGTCTTTGCGCGAAGAAGCAGCTTCTTCGTCTCCGGGAGCCGGAGAGAGCGGCAACTTGGCAAAGGTGATGAAACAAGCTGTACAACACTGCGATTGTGTGCGCAGCTTGCCAACTGAGAGAAAACAGTACCTGACCACTCTCCTGCCTTTTCTATTCAGATGAACATTCGATTGCAAGCTGTTTTGGACAACTTTCTTTCTCTTCTTGCAAAACACTCGGCAGACCTGCGTGCAGCCTCTAGAACACGATGGGAGATGTTTTCTGTGCTGGCACAGTTTCTCCTTGCCAGACAGAGTGGAAAAGATTTTTGCTAAGATGTAGACGAGAAGATAGGCTAAAGACGAAGGTACGGTGCTCTGCAGAGCTAAGCACAGCTCCCGGGGCTCTTTCGGCAGAAGGCGCACACCGCAGAGCACTGTGAGCGGCAGAATCGTCTTTGCGCGAAGAAGCAGCTTCTTCGTCTCCGGGAGCCGGAGAGAGCGGCAACTTCGCAAAGGTGATGAAACAAGCTGTACAACACTGCGATTGTGTGCGCAGCTTGCCAACTGAGAGAAAACAGTACCTGACCACTCTCCTGCCTTTTCTATTCACATGAACATTCGATTGGAAGCTGATTTGGACAACTTTCTTTCTCTTCTTGCAAAACACTCGGCAGACCTCCGTGCAGCCTCTAGAACACGATGGGAGATGTTTTCTGTGCTGGCACAGTTTCTCCTTGCCAGACAGAGTGGAAAAGCTTTTTGCTAAGATGTAGACGAGAAGAGAGGCTAAAGAAGCAGGTACGGTGCTTCTCAGAGCTAAGCACCGCTCCCGGGCCTCTTTCGGCAGAAGGCGCACACCGCAGAGCACTGTGAGCGGCAGAATCGTCTTTGCGCGAAGAAGCAGCTTCTTCGTCTCCGGGAGCCGGAGAGAGCGGCAACTTGGCAAAGGTGATTAAACAAGCTGTACAACACTGTGATTGTGTGCACAGCTTGCCAACTGAGAGAAAACAGTACCTGACCACTCTCCTGCCTTATGTAATCACATGAACATTCGATTGCAAGCTGTTTTGGACAACTTTCTTTCTCTTCTTGCAAAACACTTGGCAGACCTGCGTGCAGCATCTAGAACACGATGGGAGATGTTTTCTGTGCTGGCACAGTTTCTCCTTGCCAGACAGAGTGGAAAAGCTTTTTGCTAAGATGTAGACGAGAAGAGAGGCTAAAGACGAAGGTACGGTGCTCTGCAGAGCTAAGCACCGCTCCCGGGCGTCTTTCGGCAGAAGGCGCACACCGCAGAGCACTGTGAGCGGCAGAATCGTCTTTGCGCGAAGAAGCAGCTTCTTCGTCGCCGGGAGCCGGAGAGAGCGGCAACTTCGCAAAGGTGATGAAACAAGCTGTACAACACTGCGATTGTGTGCGCAGCGTGCCAACTGAGAGAAAACAGTACCTGACCACTCTCCTGCCTTTTCTATTCACATGAACATTCGATTGCAAGCTGTTTTGGACAACTTTCTTTCTCTTCTTGCAAAACACTCGGCAGACCTCCGTGCAGCCTCTAGAACACGATGGGAGATGTTTTCTGTGCTGGCACAGTTTCTCCTTGCCAGACAGAGTGGAAAAGCTTTTTGCTAAGATGTAGACGAGAAGAGAGGCTAAAGACGAAGGTACGGTGCTCTGCAGAGCTAAGCACCGCTCCCGGACCTCTTTCGGCAGAAGGCGCACACCGCAGAGCACTGTGAGCGGCAGAATCGTCTTTGCGCGAAGAAGCAGCTTCTTCGTCTCCGGGAGCCGGAGAGAGCGGCAACTTGGCAAAGGTGATGAAACAAGCTGTACAACACTGCGATTGTGTGCGCAGCTTGCCAACTGAGAGAAAACAGTACCTGACCACTCTCCTGCCTTTTCTATTCACATGAACATTCGATTGGAAGCTGTTTTGGACAACTTTCTTTCTCTTCTTGCAAAACACTCGGCAGACCTGCGTGCAGCCTCTAGAACACGATGGGAGATGTTTTTTGTGCTGGCACAGTTTCTCCTTGCCAGACAGAGTGGAAAAGCTTTTTGCTAAGATGTAGACGAGAAGAGAGGCTAAAGACGAAGGTACGGTGCTCTGCAGAGCTAAGCACCGCTCCCGGGCCTCTTTCGGCAGAAGGCGCACACCGCAGAGCACTGTGAGCGGCAGAATCGTCTTTGCGCGAAGAAGCAGCTTCTTCGTCTCCGGGAGCCGGAGAGAGCGGCAACTTCGCAAAGGTGATGAAACAAGCTGTACAACACTGCGATTGTGTGCGCAGCTTGCCAACTGAGAGAAACAGTACCTGACCACTCTCCTGCCTTTTCTATTCACATGAACATTCGATTGCAAGCTGTTTTGGACAACTTTCTTTCTCTTCTTGCAAACACTCGGCAGACCTCCGTGCAGCCTCTAGAACACGATGGGAGATGTTTTCTGTGCTGGCAAAGTTTCTCCTTGCCAGACAGAGTGGAAAAGCTTTTTGCTAAGAGATGTAGACGAGAAGAGAGGCTAAAGAAGCAGGTACGGTGCTTCTCAGAGCTAAGCACCGCTCCCGGGGCTCTTTCGGCAGAAGGCGCACACCGCAGAGCACTGTGAGCGGCAGAATCGTCTTTGCGCGAAGAAGCAGCTTCTTCGTCTCCGGGAGCCGGAGAGAGCGGCAACTTCGCAAAGGTGATGAAACAAGCTGTACAACACTGCGATTGTGTGCGCAGCTTGCCAACTGAGAGAAAACAGTACCTGACCACTCTCCTGCCTTTTCTATTCACATGAACATTCGATTGCAAGCTGTTTTGGACAACTTTCTTTCTCTTCTTGCAAAACACTCGGCAGACCTCCGTGCAGCCTCTAGAACACGATGGGAGATGTTTTCTGTGCTGGCACAGTTTCTCCTTGCCAGACAGAGTGGAAAAGCTTTTTGCTAAGATGTAGACGAGAAGAGAGGCTAAAGACGAAGGTACGGTGCTCTGCAGAGCTAAGCACCGCTCCCGGGCGTCTTTCGGCAGAAGGCGCACACCGCAGAGCACTGTGAGCGGCAGAATCGTCTTTGCGCGAAGAAGCAGCTTCTTCGTCTCCGGGAGCCGGAGAGAGCGGCAACTTCGCAAAGGTGATGAAACAAGCTGTACAACACTGCGATTGTGTGCGCAGCTTGCCAACTGAGAGAAAACAGTACCTGACCACTCTCCTGCCTTTTCTATTCACATGAACATTCGATTGCAAGCTGTTTTGGACAACTTTCTTTCTCTTCTTGCAAAACACTCGGCAGACCTCCGTGCAGCCTCTAGAACACGATGGGAGATGTTTTCTGTGCTGGCACAGTTTCTCCTTGCCAGACAGAGTGGAAAAGCTTTTTGCTAAGATGTAGACGAGAAGAGAGGCTAAAGAAGCACGTATGGTGCTTCTCAGAGCTAAGCACCGCTCCCGGACCTCTTCGGCAGAAGGCGCACACCGCAGAGCACTGTGAGCGGCAGAATCGTCTTTGCGCGAAGAAGCAGCTTCTTCGTCTCCGGGAGCCGGAGAGAGCGGCAACTTCGCAAAGGTGATGAAACAAGCTGTACAACACTGTGATTGTGTGCGCAGCTTGCCAACTGAGAGAAAACAGTACCTGACCACTCTCCTGCCTTTTCTATTCACGTGAACATTCGATTGCAAGCTGTTTTGGACAACTTTCTTTCTCTTCTTGCAAAACACTCGGCAGACCTCCGTGCAGCCTCTAGAACACGATGGGAGATGTTTTCTGTGCTGGCACAGTTTCTCCTTGCCAGACAGAGTGGAAAAGATTTTTGCTAAGATGTAGACGAGAAGAGAGGCTAAAGACGAAGGTACGGTGCTCTGCAGAGCTAAGCACCGCTCCCGGGGCTCTTTCGGCAGAAGGCGCACACCGCAGAGCACTGTGAGCGGCAGAATCGTCTTTGCGCGAAGAAGCAGCTTCTTCGTCTCCGGGAGCCGGAGAGAGCGGCAACTTCGCAAAGGTGATGAAACAAGCTGTACAACACTGCGATTGTGTGCGCAGCTTGCCAACTGAGAGAAAACAGTACCTGACCACTCTCCTGCCTTTTCTATTCACATGAACATTCGATTGGAAGCTGATTTGGACAACTTTCTTTCTCTTCTTGCAAAACACTCGGCAGACCTCCGTGCAGCCTCTAGAACACGATGGGAGATGTTTTCTGTGCTGGCACAGTTTCTCCTTGCCAGACAGAGTGGAAAAGCTTTTTGCTAAGATGTAGACGAGAAGAGAGGCTAAAGAAGCAGGTACGGTGCTTCTCAGAGCTAAGCACCGCTCCCGGGCCTCTTTCGGCAGAAGGCGCACACCGCAGAGCACTGTGAGCGGCAGAATCGTCTTTGCGCGAAGAAGCAGCTTCTTCGTCTCCGGGAGCCGGA
Source organism: Melozone crissalis (assembly GCF_028551555.1). NCBI lineage: Eukaryota > Metazoa > Chordata > Aves > Passeriformes > Passerellidae > Melozone > Melozone crissalis. The sequence goes on along the minus strand of NW_026535947.1, from coordinate 418,324 downwards.
GAGAGCGGCAACTTGGCAAAGGTGATTAAACAAGCTGTACAACACTGTGATTGTGTGCACAGCTTGCCAACTGAGAGAAAACAGTACCTGACCACTCTCCTGCCTTATGTAATCACATGAACATTCGATTGCAAGCTGTTTTGGACAACTTTCTTTCTCTTCTTGCAAAACACTCGGCAGACCTGCGTGCAGCATCTAGAACACGATGGGAGATGTTTTTTGTGCTGGCACCAGTTTCTCCTTGCCAGACAGAGTGGAAAAGCTTTTTGCTAAGATGTAGACGAGAAGAGAGGCTAAAGACGAAGGTACGGTGCTCTGCAGAGCTAAGCACCGCTCCCGGGCGTCTTTCGCAGAAGGCGCACACCGCAGAGCACTGTGAGCGGCAGAATCGTCTTTGCGCGAAGAAGCAGATTCTTCGTCGCCGGGAGCCGGAGAGAGCGGCAACTTCGCAAAGGTGATGAAACAAGCTGTACAACACTGCGATTGTGTGCGCAGCGTGCCAACTGAGAGAAAACAGTACCTGACCACTCTCCTGCCTTTTCTATTCACATGAACATTCGATTGCAAGCTGTTTTGGACAACTTTCTTTCTCTTCTTGCAAAACACTCGGCAGACCTCCGTGCAGCCTCTAGAACACGATGGGAGATGTTTTCTGTGCTGGCACAGTTTCTCCTTGCCAGACAGAGTGGAAAAGCTTTTTGCTAAGATGTAGACGAGAAGAGAGGCTAAAGACGAAGGTACGGTGCTCTGCAGAGCTAAGCACCGCTCCCGGACCTCTTTCGGCAGAAGGCGCACACCGCAGAGCACTGTGAGCGGCAGAATCGTCTTTGCGCGAAGAAGCAGCTTCTTCGTCTCCGGGAGCCGGAGAGAGCGGCAACTTGGCAAAGGTGATGAAACAAGCTGTACAACACTGCGATTGTGTGCGCAGCTTGCCAACTGAGAGAAAACAGTACCTGACCACTCTCCTGCCTTTTCTATTCAGATGAACATTCGATTGCAAGCTGTTTTGGACAACTTTCTTTCTCTTCTTGCAAAACACTCGGCAGACCTGCGTGCAGCCTCTAGAACACGATGGGAGATGTTTTCTGTGCTGGCACAGTTTCTCCTTGCCAGACAGAGTGGAAAAGATTTTTGCTAAGATGTAGACGAGAAGATAGGCTAAAGACGAAGGTACGGTGCTCTGCAGAGCTAAGCACAGCTCCGGGGCTCTTTCGGCAGAAGGCGCACACCGCAGAGCACTGTGAGCGGCAGAATCGTCTTTGCGCGAAGAAGCAGCTTCTTCGTCTCCGGGAGCCGGAGAGAGCGGCAACTTCGCAAAGGTGATGAAACAAGCTGTACAACACTGCGATTGTGTGCGCAGCTTGCCAACTGAGAGAAAACAGTACCTGACCACTCTCCTGCCTTTTCTATTCACATGAACATTCGATTGGAAGCTGATTTGGACAACTTTCTTTCTCTTCTTGCAAAACACTCGGCAGACCTCCGTGCAGCCTCTAGAACACGATGGGAGATGTTTTCTGTGCTGGCACAGTTTCTCCTTGCCAGACAGAGTGGAAAAGCTTTTTGCTAAGATGTAGACGAGGAAGAGAGGCTAAAGAAGCAGGTACGGTGCTTCTCAGAGCTAAGCACCGCTCCCGGGCCTCTTTCGGCAGAAGGCGCACACCGCAGAGCACTGTGAGCGGCAGAATCGTCTTTGCGCGAAGAAGCAGCTTCTTCGTCTCCGGGAGCCGGAGAGAGCGGCAACTTGGCAAAGGTGATTAAACAAGCTGTACAACACTGTGATTGTGTGCACAGCTTGCCAACTGAGAGAAAACAGTACCTGACCACTCTCCTGCCTTATGTAATCACATGAACATTCGATTGCAAGCTGTTTTGGACAACTTTCTTTCTCTTCTTGCAAAACACTTGGCAGACCTGCGTGCAGCATCTAGAACACGATGGGAGATGTTTTCTGTGCTGGCACAGTTTCTCCTTGCCAGACAGAGTGGAAAAGCTTTTTGCTAAGATGTAGACGAGAAGAGAGGCTAAAGACGAAGGTACGGTGCTCTGCAGAGCTAAGCACCGCTCCCGGGCGTCTTTCGGCAGAAGGCGCACACCGCAGAGCACTGTGAGCGGCAGAATCGTCTTTGCGCGAAGAAGCAGCTTCTTCGTCGCCGGGAGCCGGAGAGAGCGGCAACTTCGCAAAGGTGATGAAACAAGCTGTACAACACTGCGATTGTGTGCGCAGCGTGCCAACTGAGAGAAAACAGTACCTGACCACTCTCCTGCCTTTTCTATTCACATGAACATTCGATTGCAAGCTGTTTTGGACAACTTTCTTTCTCTTCTTGCAAAACACTCGGCAGACCTCCGTGCAGCCTCTAGAACACGATGGGAGATGTTTTCTGTGCTGGCACAGTTTCTCCTTGCCAGACAGAGTGGAAAAGCTTTTTGCTAAGATGTAGACGAGAAGAGAGGCTAAAGACGAAGGTACGGTGCTCTGCAGAGCTAAGCACCGCTCCCGGACCTCTTTCGGCAGAAGGCGCACACCGCAGAGCACTGTGAGCGGCAGAATCGTCTTTGCGCGAAGAAGCAGCTTCTTCGTCTCCGGGAGCCGGAGAGAGCGGCAACTTGGCAAAGGTGATGAAACAAGCTGTACAACACTGCGATTGTGTGCGCAGCTTGCCAACTGAGAGAAAACAGTACCTGACCACTCTCCTGCCTTTTCTATTCAGATGAACATTCGATTGGAAGCTGTTTTGGACAACTTTCTTTCTCTTCTTGCAAAACACTCGGCAGACCTGCGTGCAGCCTCTAGAACACGATGGGAGATGTTTTCTGTGCTGGCACAGTTTCTCCTTGCCAGACAGAGTGGAAAAGCTTTTTGCTAAGATGTAGACGAGAAGAGAGGCTAAAGACGAAGGTACGGTGCTCTGCAGAGCTAAGCACCGCTCCCGGGCCTCTTTTGGCAGAAGGCGCACACCGCAGAGCACTGTGAGCGGCAGAATCGTCTTTGCGCGAAGAAGCAGCTTCTTCGTCTCCGGGAGCCGGAGAGAGCGGCAACTTCGCAAAGGTGATGAAACAAGCTGTACAACACTGCGATTGTATGCGCAGTTTGCCAACTGAGAGAAAACAGTACCTGACAACTCTCCTGCCTTTTCTATTCACATGAACATTCGATTGGAAGCTGTTTTGGACAACTTTCTTTCTCTTCTTGCAAAACACTCGGCAGACCTGCGTGCAGCCTCTAGAACACGATGGGAGATGTTTTTTGTGCTGGCACAGTTTCTCCTTGCCAGACAGAGTGGAAAAGCTTTTTGCTAAGATGTAGACGAGAAGAGAGGCTAAAGACGAAGGTACGGTGCTCTGCAGAGCTAAGCACCGCTCCCGGGCCTCTTTCGGCAGAAGGCGCACACCGCAGAGCACTGTGAGCGGCAGAATCGTCTTTGCGCGAAGAAGCAGCTTCTTCGTCTCCGGGAGCCGGAGAGAGCGGCAACTTCGCAAAGGTGATGAAACAAGCTGTACAACACTGCGATTGTGTGCGCAGCTTGCCAACTGAGAGCAAACAGTACCTGACCACTCTCCTGCCTTTTCTATTCACGTGAACATTCGATTGGAAGCTGTTTTGGACAACTTTCTTTCTCTTCTTGCAAAACACTCGGCAGACCTCCGTGCAGCCTCTAGAACACGATGGGAGATGTTTTTTGTGCTGGCACAGTTTCTCCTTGCCAGACAGAGTGGAAAAGCTTTTTGCTAAGATGTAGACGAGAAGAGAGGCTAAAGAAGCAGGTACGGTGCTTCTCAGAGCTAAGCACCGCTCCCGGGCCTCTTTCGGCAGAAGGCGCACACCGCAGAGCACTGTGAGCGGCAGAATCGTCTTTGCGCGAAGAAGCAGCTTCTTCGTCTCCGGGAGCCGGAGAGAGCGGCAACTTGGCAAAGGTGATTAAACAAGCTGTACAACACTGTGATTGTGTGCACAGCTTGCCAACTGAGAGAAAACAGTACCTGACCACTCTCCTGCCTTATGTAATCACATGAACATTCGATTGCAAGCTGTTTTGGACAACTTTCTTTCTCTTCTTGCAAAACACTTGGCAGACCTGCGTGCAGCCTCTAGAACACGATGGGAGATGTTTTCTGTGCTGGCACAGTTTCTCCTTGCCAGACAGAGTGGAAAAGCTTTTTGCTAAGATGTAGACGAGAAGAGAGGCTAAAGACGAAGGTACGGTGCTCTGCAGAGCTAAGCACCGCTCCCGGGCGTCTTTCGGCAGAAGGCGCACACCGCAGAGCACTGTGAGCGGCAGAATCGTCTTTGCGCGAAGAAGCAGCTTCTTCGTCGCCGGGAGCCGGAGAGAGCGGCAACTTCGCAAAGGTGATGAAACAAGCTGTACAACACTGCGATTGTGTGCGCAGCGTGCCAACTGAGAGAAAACAGTACCTGACCACTCTCCTGCCTTTTCTATTCACATGAACATTCGATTGCAAGCTGTTTTGGACAACTTTCTTTCTCTTCTTGCAAAACACTCGGCAGACCTCCGTGCAGCCTCTAGAACACGATGGGAGATGTTTTCTGTGCTGGCACAGTTTCTCCTTGCCAGACAGAGTGGAAAAGCTTTTTGCTAAGATGTAGACGAGAAGAGAGGCTAAAGACGAAGGTACGGTGCTCTGCAGAGCTAAGCACCGCTCCCGGACCTCTTTCGGCAGAAGGCGCACACCGCAGAGCACTGTGAGCGGCAGAATCGTCTTTGCGCGAAGAAGCAGCTTCTTCGTCTCCGGGAGCCGGAGAGAGCGGCAACTTGGCAAAGGTGATGAAACAAGCTGTACAACACTGCGATTGTGTGCGCAGCTTGCCAACTGAGAGAAAACAGTACCTGACCACTCTCCTGCCTTTTCTATTCAGATGAACATTCGATTGGAAGCTGTTTTGGACAACTTTCTTTCTCTTCTTGCAAAACACTCGGCAGACCTGCGTGCAGCCTCTAGAACACGATGGGAGATGTTTTCTGTGCTGGCACAGTTTCTCCTTGCCAGACAGAGTGGAAAAGCTTTTTGCTAAGATGTAGACGAGAAGAGAGGCTAAAGACGAAGGTACGGTGCTCTGCAGAGCTAAGCACCGCTCCCGGGCCTCTTTTGGCAGAAGGCGCACACCGCAGAGCACTGTGAGCGGCAGAATCGTCTTTGCGCGAAGAAGCAGCTTCTTCGTCTCCGGGAGCCGGAGAGAGCGGCAACTTCGCAAAGGTGATGAAACAAGCTGTACAACACTGCGATTGTATGCGCAGTTTGCCAACTGAGAGAAAACAGTACCTGACCACTCTCCTGCCTTTTCTATTCACATGAACATTCGATTGGAAGCTGTTTTGGACAACTTTCTTTCTCTTCTTGCAAAACACTCGGCAGACCTGCGTGCAGCCTCTAGAACACGATGGGAGATGTTTTTTGTGCTGGCACAGTTTCTCCTTGCCAGACAGAGTGGAAAAGCTTTTTGCTAAGATGTAGACGAGAAGAGAGGCTAAAGACGAAGGTACGGTGCTCTGCAGAGCTAAGCACCGCTCCCGGGCCTCTTTCGGCAGAAGGCGCACACCGCAGAGCACTGTGAGCGGCAGAATCGTCTTTGCGCGAAGAAGCAGCTTCTTCGTCTCCGGGAGCCGGAGAGAGCGGCAACTTCGCAAAGGTGATGAAACAAGCTGTACAACACTGCGATTGTGTGCGCAGCTTGCCAACTGAGAGCAAACAGTACCTGACCACTCTCCTGCCTTTTCTATTCACGTGAACATTCGATTGGAAGCTGTTTTGGACAACTTTCTTTCTCTTCTTGCAAAACACTCGGCAGACCTCCGTGCAGCCTCTAGAACACGATGGGAGATGTTTTTTGTGCTGGCACAGTTTCTCCTTGCCAGACAGAGTGGAAAAGCTTTTTGCTAAGATGTAGACGAGAAGAGAGGCTAAAGAAGCAGGTACGGTGCTTTTCAGAGCTAAGCACCGCTCCCGGGCCTCTTTCGGCAGAAGGCGCACACCGCAGAGCACTGTGAGCGGCAGAATCGTCTTTGCGCGAAGAAGCAGCTTCTTCGTCTCCGGGAGCCGGAGAGAGCGGCAACTTCGCAAAGGTGATGAAACAAGCTGTACAACACTGCGATTGTGTGCGCAGCTTGCCAACTGAGAGAAAACAGTACCTGACCACTCTCCTGCCTTTTCTATTCACATGAACATTCGATTGGAAGCTGATTTGGACAACTTTCTTTCTCTTCTTGCAAAACACTCGGCAGACCTCCGTGCAGCCTCTAGAACACGATGGGAGATGTTTTCTGTGCTGGCACAGTTTCTCCTTGCCAGACAGAGTGGAAAAGCTTTTTGCTAAGATGTAGACGAGAAGAGAGGCTAAAGAAGCAGGTACGGTGCTTCTCAGAGCTAAGCACCGCTCCCGGGCCTCTTTCGGCAGAAGGCGCACACCGCAGAGCACTGTGAGCGGCAGAATCGTCTTTGCGCGAAGAAGCAGCTTCTTCGTCTCTGGGAGCCGGAGAGAGCGGCAACTTGGCAAAGGTGATTAAACAAGCTGTACAACACTGTGATTGTGTGCACAGCTTGCCAACTGAGAGAAAACAGTACCTGACCACTCTCCTGCCTTATGTAATCACATGAACATTCGATTGCAAGCTGTTTTGGACAACTTTCTTTCTCTTCTTGCAAAACACTTGGCAGACCTGCGTGCAGCATCTAGAACACGATGGGAGATGTTTTCTGTGCTGGCACAGTTTCTCCTTGCCAGACAGAGTGGAAAAGCTTTTTGCTAAGATGTAGACGAGAAGAGAGGCTAAAGACGAAGGTACGGTGCTCTGCAGAGCTAAGCACCGCTCCCGGGCGTCTTTCGGCAGAAGGCGCACACCGCAGAGCACTGTGAGCGGCAGAATCGTCTTTGCGCGAAGAAGCAGCTTCTTCGTCGCCGGGAGCCGGAGAGAGCGGCAACTTCGCAAAGGTGATGAAACAAGCTGTACAACACTGCGATTGTGTGCGCAGCGTGCCAACTGAGAGAAAACAGTACCTGACCACTCTCCTGCCTTTTCTATTCACATGAACATTCGATTGCAAGCTGTTTTGGACAACTTTCTTTCTCTTCTTGCAAAACACTCGGCAGACCTCCGTGCAGCCTCTAGAACACGATGGGAGATGTTTTCTGTGCTGGCACAGTTTCTCCTTGCCAGACAGAGTGGAAAAGCTTTTTGCTAAGATGTAGACGAGAAGAGAGGCTAAAGACGAAGGTACGGTGCTCTGCAGAGCTAAGCACCGCTCCCGGACCTCTTTCGGCAGAAGGCGCACACCGCAGAGCACTGTGAGCGGCAGAATCGTCTTTGCGCGAAGAAGCAGCTTCTTCGTCTCCGGGAGCCGGAGAGAGCGGCAACTTGGCAAAGGTGATGAAACAAGCTGTACAACACTGCGATTGTGTGCGCAGCTTGCCAACTGAGAGAAAACAGTACCTGACCACTCTCCTGCCTTTTCTATTCAGATGAACATTCGATTGGAAGCTGTTTTGGACAACTTTCTTTCTCTTCTTGCAAAACACTCGGCAGACCTGCGTGCAGCCTCTAGAACACGATGGGAGATGTTTTCTGTGCTGGCACAGTTTCTCCTTGCCAGACAGAGTGGAAAAGCTTTTTGCTAAGATGTAGACGAGAAGAGAGGCTAAAGACGAAGGTACGGTGCTCTGCAGAGCTAAGCACCGCTCCCGGGCCTCTTTTGGCAGAAGGCGCACACCGCAGAGCACTGTGAGCGGCAGAATCGTCTTTGCGCGAAGAAGCAGCTTCTTCGTCTCCGGGAGCCGGAGAGAGCGGCAACTTCGCAAAGGTGATGAAACAAGCTGTACAACACTGCGATTGTATGCGCAGTTTGCCAACTGAGAGAAAACAGTACCTGACCACTCTCCTGCCTTTTCTATTCACATGAACATTCGATTGGAAGCTGTTTTGGACAACTTTCTTTCTCTTCTTGCAAAACACTCGGCAGACCTGCGTGCAGCCTCTAGAACACGATGGGAGATGTTTTTTGTGCTGGCACAGTTTCTCCTTGCCAGACAGAGTGGAAAAGCTTTTTGCTAAGATGTAGACGAGAAGAGAGGCTAAAGACGAAGGTACGGTGCTCTGCAGAGCTAAGCACCGCTCCCGGGCCTCTTTTGGCAGAAGGCGCACACCGCAGAGCACTGTGAGCGGCAGAATCGTCTTTGCGCGAAGAAGCAGCTTCTTCGTCTCCGGGAGCCGGAGAGAGCGGCAACTTCGCAAAGGTGATGAAACAAGCTGTACAACACTGCGATTGTGTGCGCAGCTTGCCAACTGAGAGCAAACAGTACCTGACCACTCTCCTGCCTTTTCTATTCACGTGAACATTCGATTGGAAGCTGTTTTGGACAACTTTCTTTCTCTTCTTGCAAAACACTCGGCAGACCTCCGTGCAGCCTCTAGAACACGATGGGAGATGTTTTTTGTGCTGGCACAGTTTCTCCTTGCCAGACAGAGTGGAAAAGCTTTTTGCTAAGATGTAGACGAGAAGAGAGGCTAAAGAAGCAGGTACGGTGCTTCTCAGAGCTAAGCACCGCTCCCGGGCCTCTTTCGGCAGAAGGCGCACACCGCAGAGCACTGTGAGCGGCAGAATCGTCTTTGCGCGAAGAAGCAGCTTCTTCGTCTCCGGGAGCCGGAGAGAGCGGCAACTTGGCAAAGGTGATTAAACAAGCTGTACAACACTGTGATTGTGTGCACAGCTTGCCAACTGAGAGAAAACAGTACCTGACCACTCTCCTGCCTTATGTAATCACATGAACATTCGATTGCAAGCTGTTTTGGACAACTTTCTTTCTCTTCTTGCAAAACACTTGGCAGACCTGCGTGCAGCATCTAGAACACGATGGGAGATGTTTTCTGTGCTGGCACAGTTTCTCCTTGCCAGACAGAGTGGAAAAGCTTTTTGCTAAGATGTAGACGAGAAGAGAGGCTAAAGACGAAGGTACGGTGCTCTGCAGAGCTAAGCACCGCTCCCGGGCGTCTTTCGGCAGAAGGCGCACACCGCAGAGCACTGTGAGCGGCAGAATCGTCTTTGCGCGAAGAAGCAGCTTCTTCGTCGCCGGGAGCCGGAGAGAGCGGCAACTTCGCAAAGGTGATGAAACAAGCTGTACAACACTGCGATTGTGTGCGCAGCGTGCCAACTGAGAGAAAACAGTACCTGACCACTCTCCTGCCTTTTCTATTCACATGAACATTCGATTGCAAGCTGTTTTGGACAACTTTCTTTCTCTTCTTGCAAAACACTCGGCAGACCTCCGTGCAGCCTCTAGAACACGATGGGAGATGTTTTCTGTGCTGGCACAGTTTCTCCTTGCCAGACAGAGTGGAAAAGCTTTTTGCTAAGATGTAGACGAGAAGAGAGGCTAAAGACGAAGGTACGGTGCTCTGCAGAGCTAAGCACCGCTCCCGGACCTCTTTCGGCAGAAGGCGCACACCGCAGAGCACTGTGAGCGGCAGAATCGTCTTTGCGCGAAGAAGCAGCTTCTTCGTCTCCGGGAGCCGGAGAGAGCGGCAACTTGGCAAAGGTGATGAAACAAGCTGTACAACACTGCGATTGTGTGCGCAGCTTGCCAACTGAGAGAAAACAGTACCTGACCACTCTCCTGCCTTTTCTATTCAGATGAACATTCGATTGGAAGCTGTTTTGGACAACTTTCTTTCTCTTCTTGCAAAACACTCGGCAGACCTGCGTGCAGCCTCTAGAACACGATGGGAGATGTTTTCTGTGCTGGCACAGTTTCTCCTTGCCAGACAGAGTGGAAAAGCTTTTTGCTAAGATGTAGACGAGAAGAGAGGCTAAAGACGAAGGTACGGTGCTCTGCAGAGCTAAGCACCGCTCCCGGGCCTCTTTTGGCAGAAGGCGCACACCGCAGAGCACTGTGAGCGGCAGAATCGTCTTTGCGCGAAGAAGCAGCTTCTTCGTCTCCGGGAGCCGGAGAGAGCGGCAACTTCGCAAAGGTGATGAAACAAGCTGTACAACACTGCGATTGTATGCGCAGTTTGCCAACTGAGAGAAAACAGTACCTGACCACTCTCCTGCCTTTTCTATTCACATGAACATTCGATTGGAAGCTGTTTTGGACAACTTTCTTTCTCTTCTTGCAAAACACTCGGCAGACCTGCGTGCAGCCTCTAGAACACGATGGGAGATGTTTTTTTGTGCTGGCACAGTTTCTCCTTGCCAGACAGAGTGGAAAAGCTTTTTGCTAAGATGTAGACGAGAAGAGAGGCTAAAGACGAAGGTACGGTGCTCTGCAGAGCTAAGCACCGCTCCCGGGCCTCTTTCGGCAGAAGGCGCACACCGCAGAGCACTGTGAGCGGCAGAATCGTCTTTGCGCGAAGAAGCAGCTTCTTCGTCTCCGGGAGCCGGAGAGAGCGGCAACTTCGCAAAGGTGATGAAACAAGCTGTACAACACTGCGATTGTGTGCGCAGCTTGCCAACTGAGAGCAAACAGTACCTGACCACTCTCCTGCCTTTTCTATTCACGTGAACATTCGATTGGAAGCTGTTTTGGACAACTTTCTTTCTCTTCTTGCAAAACACTCGGCAGACCTCCGTGCAGCCTCTAGAACACGATGGGAGATGTTTTTTGTGCTGGCACAGTTTCTCCTTGCCAGACAGAGTGGAAAAGCTTTTTGCTAAGATGTAGACGAGAAGAGAGGCTAAAGAAGCAGGTACGGTGCTTCTCAGAGCTAAGCACCGCTCCCGGGCCTCTTTCGGCAGAAGGCGCACACCGCAGAGCACTGTGAGCGGCAGAATCGTCTTTGCGCGAAGAAGCAGCTTCTTCGTCTCCGGGAGCCGGAGAGAGCGGCAACTTGGCAAAGGTGATTAAACAAGCTGTACAACACTGTGATTGTGTGCACAGCTTGCCAACTGAGAGAAAACAGTACCTGACCACTCTCCTGCCTTATGTAATCACATGAACATTCGATTGCAAGCTGTTTTGGACAACTTTCTTTCTCTTCTTGCAAAACACTTGGCAGACCTGCGTGCAGCATCTAGAACACGATGGGAGATGTTTTCTGTGCTGGCACAGTTTCTCCTTGCCAGACAGAGTGGAAAAGCTTTTTGCTAAGATGTAGACGAGAAGAGAGGCTAAAGACGAAGGTACGGTGCTCTGCAGAGCTAAGCACCGCTCCCGGGCGTCTTTCGGCAGAAGGCGCACACCGCAGAGCACTGTGAGCGGCAGAATCGTCTTTGCGCGAAGAAGCAGCTTCTTCGTCGCCGGGAGCCGGAGAGAGCGGCAACTTCGCAAAGGTGATGAAACAAGCTGTACAACACTGCGATTGTGTGCGCAGCGTGCCAACTGAGAGAAAACAGTACCTGACCACTCTCCTGCCTTTTCTATTCACATGAACATTCGATTGCAAGCTGTTTTGGACAACTTTCTTTCTCTTCTTGCAAAACACTCGGCAGACCTCCGTGCAGCCTCTAGAACACGATGGGAGATGTTTTCTGTGCTGGCACAGTTTCTCCTTGCCAGACAGAGTGGAAAAGCTTTTTGCTAAGATGTAGACGAGAAGAGAGGCTAAAGACGAAGGTACGGTGCTCTGCAGAGCTAAGCACCGCTCCCGGACCTCTTTCGGCAGAAGGCGCACACCGCAGATCACTGTGAGCGGCAGAATCGTCTTTGCGCGAAGAAGCAGCTTCATCGTCTCCGGGAGCCGGAGAGAGCGGCAACTTGGCAAAGGTGATGAAACAAGCTGTACAACACTGCGATTGTGTGCGCAGCTTGCCAACTGAGAGAAAACAGTACCTGACCACTCTCCTGCCTTTTCTATTCAGATGAACATTCGATTGGAAGCTGTTTTGGACAACTTTCTTTCTCTTCTTGCAAAACACTCGGCAGACCTGCGTGCAGCCTCTAGAACACGATGGGAGATGTTTTCTGTGCTGGCACAGTTTCTCCTTGCCAGACAGAGTGGAAAAGCTTTTTGCTAAGATGTAGACGAGAAGAGAGGCTAAAGACGAAGGTACGGTGCTCTGCAGAGCTAAGCACCGCTCCCGGGCCTCTTTCGGCAGAAGGCGCACACCGCAGAGCACTGTGAGCGGCAGAATCGTCTTTGCGCGAAGAAGCAGCTTCTTCGTCTCCGGGAGCCGGAGAGAGCGGCAACTTCGCAAAGGTGATGAAACAAGCTGTACAACACTGCGATTGTATGCGCAGTTTGCCAACTGAGAGAAAACAGTACCTGACCACTCTCCTGCCTTTTCTATTCACATGAACATTCGATTGGAAGCTGTTTTGGACAACTTTCTTTCTCTTCTTGCAAAACACTCGGCAGACCTGCGTGCAGCCTCTAGAACACGATGGGAGATGTTTTTTGTGCTGGCACAGTTTCTCCTTGCCAGACAGAGTGGAAAAGCTTTTTGCTAAGATGTAGACGAGAAGAGAGGCTAAAGACGAAGGTACGGTGCTCTGCAGAGCTAAGCACCGCTCCCGGGGCTCTTTCGGCAGAAGGCGCACACCGCAGAGCACTGTGAGCGGCAGAATCGTCTTTGCGCGAAGAAGCAGCTTCTTCGTCTCCGGGAGCCGGAGAGAGCGGCAACTTCGCAAAGGTGATGAAACAAGCTGTACAACACTGCGATTGTGTGCGCAGCTTGCCAACTGAGAGCAAACAGTACCTGACCACTCTCCTGCCTTTTCTATTCACGTGAACATTCGATTGCAAGCTGTTTTGGACAACTTTCTTTCTCTTCTTGCAAAAAACTTGGCAGACCTGCGTGCAGCATCTAGAACACGATGGGAGATGTTTTCTGTGCTGGCACAGTTTCTCCTTGCCAGACAGAGTGGAAAAGCTTTTTGCTAAGATGTAGACGAGAAGAGAGGCTAAAGACGAAGGTACGGTGCTCTGCAGAGCTAAGCACCGCTCCCGGGCCTCTTTCGGCAGAAGGCGCACACCGCAGAGCACTGTGAGCGGCAGAATCGTCTTTGCGCGAAGAAGCAGCTTCTTCGTCGCCGGGAGCCGGAGAGAGCGGCAACTTCGCAAAGGTGATGAAACAAGCTGTACAACACTGCGATTGTGTGCGCAGCGTGCCAACTGAGAGAAAACAGTACCTGACCACTCTCCTGCCTTTTCTATTCACATGAACATTCGATTGCAAGCTGTTTTGGACAACTTTCTTTCTCTTCTTGCAAAACACTCGGCAGACCTGCGTGCAGCCTCTAGAACACGATGGTAGATGTTTTCTGTGCTGGCACAGTTTCTCCTTGCCAGACAGAGTGGAAAAGCTTTTTGCTAAGATGTAGACGAGAAGAGAGGCTAAAGACGAAGGTACGGTGCTCTGCAGAGCTAAGCACCGCTCCCGGACCTCTTTCGGCAGAAGGCGCACACCGCAGAGCACTGTGAGCGGCAGAATCGTCTTTGCGCGAAGAAGCAGCTTCTTCGTCTCCGGGAGCCGGAGAGAGCGGCAACTTCGCAAAGGTGATGAAACAAGCTGTACAACACTGCGATTGTGTGCGCAGCTTGCCAACTGAGAGAAAACAGTACCTGACCACTCTCCTGCCTTTTCTATTCAGATGAACATTCGATTGCAAGCTGTTTTGGACAACTTTCTTTCTCTTCTTGCAAAACACTCGGCAGACCTGCGTGCAGCCTCTAGAACACGATGGGAGATGTTTTCTGTGCTGGCACAGTTTCTCCTTGCCAGACAGAGTGGAAAAGCTTTTTGCTAAGATGTAGACGAGAAGAGAGGCTAAAGACGAAGGTACGGTGCTCTGCAGAGCTAAGCACCGCTCCCGGGCCTCTTTCAGCAGAAGGCGCACACCGCAGAGCACTGTGAGCGGCAGAATCGTCTTTGCGCGAAGAAGCAGCTTCTTCGTCTCCGGGAGCCGGAGAGAGCGGCAACTTCGCAAAGGTGATGAAACAAGCTGTACAACACTGCGATTGTAAGCGCAGTTTGCCAACTGAGAGAAAACAGTACCTGACCACTCTCCTGCCTTTTCTATTCAGATGAACATTCGATTGGAAGCTGTTTTGGACAACTTTCTTTCTCTTCTTGCAAAACACTCGGCAGACCTGCGTGCAGCCTCTAGAACACGATGGGAGATGTTTTTTGTGCTGGCACAGTTTCTCCTTGCCAGACAGAGTGGAAAAGCTTTTTGCTAAGATGTAGACGAGAAGAGAGGCTAAAGACGAAGGTACGGTGCTCTGCAGAGCTAAGCACCGCTCCCGGGGCTCTTTCGGCAGAAGGCGCACACCGCAGAGCACTGTGAGCGGCAGAATCGTCTTTGCGCGAAGAAGCAGCTTCTTCGTCTCCGGGAGCCGGAGAGAGCGGCAACTTCGCAAAGGTGATGAAACAAGCTGTACAACACTGCGATTGTGTGCGCAGCTTGCCAACTGAGAGCAAACAGTACCTGACCACTCTCCTGCCTTTTCTATTCACGTGAACATTCGATTGGAAGCTGTTTTGGACAACTTTCTTTCTCTTCTTGCAAAACACTCGGCAGACTTGCGTGCAGCCTCTAGAACACGATGGGAGATGTTTTCTGTGCTGGCACAGTTTCTCCTTGCCAGACAGAGTGGAAAAGCTTTTTGCTAAGATGTAGACGAGAAGAGAGGCTAAAGAAGCACGTATGGTGCTTCTCAGAGCTAAGCACCGCTCCCGGACCTCTTTCGGCAGAAGGCGCACACCGCAGAGCACTGTGAGCGGCAGAATCGTCTTTGCGCGAAGAAGCAGCTTCTTCGTCTCCGGGAGCCGGAGAGAGCGGCAACTTCGCAAAGGTGATGAAACAAGCTGTACAACACTGTGATTGTGTGCGCAGCTTGCCAACTGAGAGAAAACAGTACCTGACCACTCTCCTGCCTTTTCTATTCACGTGAACATTCGATTGCAAGCTGTTTTGGACAACTTTCTTTCTCTTCTTGCAAAACACTCGGCAGACCTCCGTGCAGCCTCTAGAACACGATGGGAGATGTTTTCTGTGCTGGCACAGTTTCTCCTTGCCAGACAGAGTGGAAAAGCTTTTTGCTAAGATGTAGACGAGAAGAGAGGCTAAAGACGAAGGTACGGTGCTCTGCAGAGCTAAGCACAGCTCCCGGGGCTCTTTCGGCAGAAGGCGCACACCGCAGAGCACTGTGAGCGGCAGAATCGTCTTTGCGCGAAGAAGCAGCTTCTTCGTCTCCGGGAGCCGGAGAGAGCGGCAACTTGGCAAAGGTGATGAAACAAGCTGTACAACACTGCGATTGTGTGCGCAGCTTGCCAACTGAGAGAAAACAGTACCTGACCACTCTCCTGCCTTTTCTATTCACATGAACATTCGATTGGAAGCTGATTTGGACAACTTTCTTTCTCTTCTTGCAAAACACTCGGCAGACCTCCGTGCAGCCTCTAGAACACGATGGGAGATGTTTTCTGTGCTGGCACAGTATCTCCTTGCCAGACAGAGTGGAAAAGCTTTTTGCTAAGATGTAGACGAGAAGAGAGGCTAAAGAAGCAGGTACGGTGCTTCTCAGAGCTAAGCACCGCTCCCGGGCGTCTTTCGGCAGAAGGCGCACACCGCAGATCACTGTGAGCGGCAGAATCGTCTTTGCGCGAAGAAGCAGCTTCTTCGTCTCCGGGAGCCGGAGAGAGCGGCAACTTCGCAAAGGTGATGAAACAAGCTGTACAACACTGTGATTGTGTGCGCAGCTTGCCAACTGAGAGAAAATAGTACCTGACCACTCTCCTGCCTTATGTAATCACATGAACATTCGATTGCAAGCTGTTTTGGACAACTTTCTTTCTCTTCTTGCAAAACACTTGGCAGACCTGCGTGCAGCATCTAGAACACGATGGGAGATGTTTTCTGTGCTGGCACAGTTTCTCCTTGCCAGACAGAGTGGAAAAGCTTTTTGCTAAGATGTAGACGAGAAGAGAGGCTAAAGACGAAGGTACGGTGCTCTGCAGAGCTAAGCACCGCTCCCGGGCGTCTTTCGGCAGAAGGCGCACACCGCAGAGCACTGTGAGCGGCAGAATCGTCTTTGCGCGAAGAAGCAGCTTCTTCGTCTCCGGGAGCCGGAGAGAGCGGCAACTTCGCAAAGGTGATGAAACAAGCTGTACAACACTGCGATTGTGTGCGCAGCGTGCCAACTGAGAGAAAACAGTACCTGACCACTCTCCTGCCTTTTCTATTCACATGAACATTCGATTGCAAGCTGTTTTGGACAACTTTCTTTCTCTTCTTGCAAAACACTCGGCAGACCTCCGTGCAGCCTCTAGAACACGATGGGAGATGTTTTCTGTGCTGGCACAGTTTCTCCTTGCCAGACAGAGTGGAAAAGCTTTTTGCTAAGATGTAGACGAGAAGAGAGGCTAAAGACGAAGGTACGGTGCTCTGCAGAGCTAAGCACCGCTCCCGGACCTCTTTCGGCAGAAGGCGCACACCGCAGAGCACTGTGAGCGGCAGAATCGTCTTTGCGCGAAGAAGCAGCTTCTTCGTCTCCGGGAGCCGGAGAGAGCGGCAACTTCGCAAAGGTGATGAAACAAGCTGTACAACACTGCGATTGTGTGCGCAGCTTGCCAACTGAGAGAAAACAGTACCTGACCACTCTCCTGCCTTTTCTATTCACATGAACATTCGATTGCAAGCTGTTTTGGACAACTTTCTTTCTCTTCTTGCAAAACACTCAGCAGACCTCCGTGCAGCCTCTAGAACACGATGGGAGATGTTTTCTGTGCTGGCACAGTTTCTCCTTGCCAGACAGAGTGGAAAAGCTTTTTGCTAAGATGTAGACGAGAAGAGAGGCTAAAGACGAAGGTACGGTGCTCTGCAGAGCTAAGCACCGCTCCCGGACCTCATTAGGCAGAAGGCGCACACCGCAGAGCACTGTGAGCGGCAGAATCGTCTTTGCGCGAAGAAGCAGCTTCTTCGTCTCCGGGAGCCGGAGAGAGCGGCAACTTCGCAAAGGTGATGAAACAAGCTGTACAACACTGCGATTGTGTGCGCAGCTTGCCAACTGAGAGAAAACAGTACCTGACCACTCTCCTGCCTTTTCTATTCACGTGAATATTCGATTGGAAGCTGTTTTGGACAACTTTCTTTCTCTTCTTGCAAAACACTCGGCAGACCTCCGTGCAGCCTCTAGAACACGATGGGAGATGTTTTCTGTGCTGGCACAGTTTCTCCTTGCCAGACAGAGTGGAAAAGCTTTTTGCTAAGATGTAGACGAGAAGAGAGGCTAAAGAAGCAGGTACGGTGCTTCTCAGAGCTAAGCACCGCTCCCGGGCGTCTTTCGGCAGAAGGCGCACACCGCAGAGCACTGTGAGCGGCAGAATCGTCTTTGCGCGAAGAAGCAGCTTCTTCGTCTCCGGGAGCCGGAGAGAGCGGCAACTTCGCAAAGGTGATGAAACAAGCTGTACAACACTGTGATTGTGTGCGCAGCGTGCCAACTGAGAGAAAACAGTACCTGACCACTCTCCTGCCTTTTCTATTCAGATGAACATTCGATTGCAAGCTGTTTTGGACAACTTTCTTTCTCTTCTTGCAAAACACTCGGCAGACCTCCGTGCAGCCTCTAGAACACGATGGGAGATGTTTTCTGTGCTGGCACAGTTTCTCCTTGCCAGACAGAGTGGAAAAGCTTTTTGCTAAGATGTAGGCGAGAAGAGAGGCTAAAGACGAAGGTACGGTGCTCTGCAGAGCTAAGCACCGCTCCCGGGCCTCTTTCGGCAGAAGGCGCACACAGCAGAGCACTGTGAGCGGCAGAATCGTCTTTGCGCGAAGAAGCAGCTTCTTCCTCTCCGGGAGCCGGAGAGAGCGGCAACTTGGCAAAGGTGATGAAACAAGCTGTACAACACTGCGATTGTGTGCGCAGCTTGCCAACTGAGAGAAAACAGTACCTGACCACTCTCCTTCCTTTTCTATTCAGATGAACATTCGATTGCAAGCTGTTTTGGACAACTTTCTTTCTCTTCTTGCAAAACACTCGGCAGACCTGCGTGCAGCCTCTAGAACACGATGGGAGATGTTTTCTGTGCTGGCACAGTTTCTCCTTGCCAGACAGAGTGGAAAAGCTTTTTGCTAAGATGTAGACGAGAAGAGAGGCTAAAGACGAAGGTACGGTGCTCTGCAGAGCTAAGCACCGCTCCCGGACCTCTTTCGGCAGAAGGCGCACACCGCAGAGCACTGTGAGCGGCAGAATCGTCTTTGCGCGAAGAAGCAGCTTCTTCGTCTCCGGGAGCCGGAGAGAGCGGCAAATTCGCAAAGGTGATGAAACAAGCTGTACAACACTGTGATTGTCTGGGCAGCTTGCCAACTGAGAGAAAACAGTACCTGACCACTCTCCTGCCTTTTCTATTCACATGAACATTCGATTGCAAGCTGTTTTGGACAACTTTCTTTCTCTTCTTGCAAAACACTCGGCAGACCTCCGTGCAGCCTCTAGAACACGATGGGAGATGTTTTCTGTGCTGGCACAGTTTCTCCTTGCCAGACAGAGTGGAAAAGCTTTTTGCTAAGATGTAGACGAGAAGAGAGGCTAAAGAAGCATGTACGGTGCCTCTCAGAGCTAAGCACCGTTCCCGGGGCTCTTTCGGCAGAAGGCGCACACCGCAGAGCACTGTGAGCGGCAGAATCGTCTTTGCGCGAAGAAGCAGCTTCTTCGTCTCCGGGAGCCGGAGAGAGCGGCAACTTCGCAAAGGTGATGAAACAAGCTGTACAACACTGCGATTGTGTGCGCAGCTTGCCAACTGAGAGAAAACAGTACCTGACCACTCTCCTGCCTTTTCTATTCACATGAACATTCGATTGCAAGCTGTTTTGGACAACTTTCTTTTTCTTCTTGCAAAACACTCGGCAGACCTCCGTGCAGCCTCTAGAACACGATGGGAGATGTTTTCTGTGCTGGCACAGTTTCTCCTTGCCAGACAGAGTGGAAAAGCTTTTTGCTAAGATGTAGACGAGAAGAGAGGCCAAAGAAGCAGGTACGGTGCTTCTCAGAGCTAAGCACCGCTCCCGGGCCTCTTTCGGCAGAAGGCGCACACCGCAGAGCACTGTGAGCGGCAGAATCGTCTTTGCGCGAAGAAGCAGCTTCTTCGTCTCCGGGAGCCGGAGCGAGCGGCAACTTGGCAAAGGTGATGAAACAAGCTGTACAACACTGCGATTGTGTGCGCAGCTTGCCAACTGAGAGAAAACAGTACCTGACCACTCTCCTGCCTTTTCTATTCACATGAACATTCGATTGCAAGCTGTTTTGGACAACTTTCTTTCTCTTCTTGCAAAACACTCGGCAGACCTCCGTGCAGCCTCTAGAACACGATGGGAGATGTTTTCTGTGCTGGCACAGTTTCTCCTTGCCAGACAGAGTGGAAAAGCTTTTTGCTAAGATGTAGACGAGAAGAGAGGCTAAAGACGAAGGTACGGTGCTCTGCAGAGCTAAGCACAGCTCCCGGGGCTTTTTCGGCAGAAGGCGCACACCGCAGAGCACTGTGAGCGGCAGAATCGTCTTTGCGCGAAGAAGCAGCTTCTTCGTCTCCGGGAGCCGGAGAGAGCGGTAACTTGGCAAAGGTGATGAAACAAGCTGTACAACACTGCGATTGTGTGCGCAGCTTGCCAACTGAGAGAAAACAGTACCTGACCACTCTCCTGCCTTTTCTATTCACATGAACATTCGATTGCAAGCTGTTTTGGACAACTTTCTTTCTCTTCTTGCAAAACACTCGGCAGACCTCCGTGCAGCCTCTAGAAGACGATGGGAGATGTTTTCTGTGCTGGCACAGTTTCTCCTTGCCAGACAGAGTGGAAAAGCTTTTTGCTAAGATGTAGACGAGAAGAGAGGCTAAAGACGAAGGTACGGTGCTCTGCAGAGCTAAGCACCGCTCCCGGCCTCTTTCGGCAGAAGGCGCACACCGCAGAGCACTGTGAGCGGCAGAATCGTCTTTGCGCGAAGAAGCAGCTTCTTCGTCTCCGGGAGCCGGAGAGAGCGGCAACTTCGCAAAGGTGATGAAACAAGCTGTACAACACTGCGATTGTGTGCGCAGCTTGCCAACTGAGAGAAAACAGTACCTGACCACTCTCCTGCCTTTTCTATTCACATGAACATTCGATTGCAAGCTGTTTTGGACAACTTTCTTTCTCTTCTTGCAAAACACTCGGCAGACCTGCGTGCAGCCTCTAGAACACGATGGGAGGTGTTTTTTGTGCTGGCACAGTTTCTCCTTGCCAGACAGAGTGGAAAAGCTTTTTGCTAAGATGTAGACGAGAAGAGAGGCTAAAGACGAAGGTACGGTGCTCTGCAGAGCTAAGCACCGCTCCCGGGCGTCTTTCGGCAGAAGGCGCACACCGCAGAGCACTGTGAGCGGCAGAATCGTCTTTGCGCGAAGAAGCAGCTTCTTCGTGTCCGGGAGCCGGAGAGAGCGGCAACTTCGCAAAGGTGATGAAACAAGCTGTACAACACTGCGATTGTGTGCGCGGCAACTTCGCAAAGGTGATGAAACAAGCTGTACAACACTGCGATTGTGTGCGCAGCTTGCCAACTGAGAGAAAACAGTACCTGACCACTCTCCTGCCTTTTCTATTCACATGAACATTCGATTGGAAGCTGATTTGGACAACTTTCTTTCTCTTCTTGCAAAACACTCGGCAGACCTCCGTGCAGCCTCTAGAACACGATGGGAGATGTTTTCTGTGCTGGCACAGTTTCTCCTTGCCAGACAGAGTGGAAAAGCTTTTTGCTAAGATGTAGACGAGAAGAGAGGCTAAAGACGAAGGTACGGTGCTCTGCAGAGCTAAGCACCTCTCCCGGGCGTCTTTCGGCAGAAGGCGCACACCGCAGAGCACTGTGAGCGGCAGAATCGTCTTTGCGCGAAGAAGCAGCTTCTTCGTCTCCGGGAGCCGGAGAGAGCGGCAACTTCGCAAAGGTGATGAAACAAGCTGTACAACACTGCGATTGTGTGCGCAGCTTGCCAACTGAGAGAAAACAGTACCTGACCACTCTCCTGCCTTTTCTATTCAGATGAACATTCGATTGCAAGCTGTTTTGGACAACTTTCTTTCTCTTCTTGCAAAACACTCGGCAGACCTGCGTGCAGCCTCTAGAACACGATGGGAGATGTTTTTTGTGCTGGCACAGTTTCTCCTTGCCAGACAGAGTGGAAAAGCTTTTTGCTAAGATGTAGACGAGAAGAGAGGCTAAGGACGAAGGTAAGGTGCTCTGCAGAGCTAAGCACCGCTCCCGGGCGTCTTTCGGCAGAAGGCGCACACCGCAGAGCACTGTGAGCGGCAGAATCGTCTTTGCGCGAAGAAGCAGCTTCTTCGTCTCCGGGAGCCGGAGAGAGCGGCAACTTCGCAAAGTTGATGCAACAAGCTGTACAACACTGCGATTGTGTGCGCAGCTTTCCAAGTGAGAGAAAACAGTACCTGACCACTCTCCTGCCTTTTCTATTCACATGAACATTCGATTGCAAACTGTTTTGGACAACTTTCTTTCTCTTCTTGCAAAACACTCGGCAGACCTCCGTGTAGCCTCTAGAACACGATGGGAGATGTTTTCTGTGCTGGCACAGTTTCTCCTTGCCAGACAGAGTGGAAAAGCTTTTTGCTAAGATGTAGACGAGAAGAGAGGCTAAAGACGAAGGTACGGTGCTCTGCAGAGCTAAGCACAGCTCCCGGGGCTCTTTCGGCAGAAGGCGCACACCGCAGAGCACTGTGAGCGGCAGAATCGTCTTTGCGCGAAGAAGCAGCTTCTTCGTCTCCGGGAGCCGGAGAGAGCGGCAACTTCGCAAAGGTGATGAAACAAGCTGTACAACACTGCGATTGTGTGCGCAGCTTGCCAACTGAGAGAAAACAGTACCTGACCACTCTCCTGCATTTTCTATTCACGTGAACATTCGATTGCAAGCTGTTTTGGACAACTTTCTTTCTCTTCTTGCAAAACACTCGGCAGACCTGCGTGCAGCCTCTAGAACACGATGGGATATGTTTTCTTTGCTGGCACAGTTTCTCCTTGCCAGACAGAGTGGAAAAGCTTTTTGCTAAGATGTAGACGAGAAGAGAGGCTAAAGAAGCACGTATGGTGCTTCTCAGAGCTAAGCACCGCTCCCGGACCTCTTTCGGCAGAAGGCGCACACCGCAGAGCACTGTGAGCGGCAGAATCGTCTTTGTGCGAAGAAGCAGCTTCTTCGTCTCCGGGAGCCGGAGAGAGCGGCAACTTCGCAAAGGTGATGAAACAAGCTGTACAACACTGCGATTGTGTGCGCAGCTTGCCAAGTGAGAGAAAACAGTACCTGACCACTCTCCTGCCTTTTCTATTCACATGAACATTCGATTGCAAGCTGTTTTGGACAACTTTCTTTCTCTTCTTGCAAAACACTCGGCAGACCTGCGTGCAGCCTCTAGAACACGATGGGAGATGTTTTCTGTGCTGGCACAGTTTCTCCTTGCCAGACAGCGTGGAAAAGCTTTTTGCTAAGATGTAGACGAGAAGAGAGGCTAAAGAAGCAAGTATGGTGCTTCTCAGAGCTAAGCACCGCTCCCGGACCTCTTTCGGCAGAAGGCGCACACCGCCGAGCACTGTGAGCGGCAGAATCGTCTTTGCGCGAAGAAGCAGCTTCTTCGTCTCCGGGAGCCGGAGAGAGCGGCAACTTCGCAAAGGTGATGAAACAAGCTGTACAACACTGCGATTGTGTGCGCAGCTTGCCAACTGAGAGAAAACAGTACCTGACCGCTCTCCTGCCTTTTCTATTCACATGAACATTCGATTGCAAGCTGTTTTGGACAACTTTCTTTCTCTTCTTGCAAAACACTCGGCAGACCTGCGTGCAGCCTCTAGAACACGATGGGAGATGTTTTCTGTGCTGGCACAGTTTCTCCTTGCCAGACAGAGTGGAAAAGCTTTTTGCTAAGATGTAGACGAGAAGAGAGGCTAAAGACGAAGGTACGGTGCTCTGCAGAGCTAAGCACCGCTCCCGGGCGTCTTTCGGCAGAAGGCGCACACCGCAGAGCACTGTGAGCGGCAGAATCGTCTTTGCGCGAAGAAGCAGCTTCTTCGTCTCCGGGAGCCGGAGAGAGCGGCAACTTCGCAAAGGTGATGAAACAAGCTGTACAACACTGCGATTGTGTGCGCAGCTTGCCAACTGAGAGAAAACAGGACCTGACCACTCTCCTGCCTTTTCTATTCACATGAACATTCGATTGGAAGCTGTTTTGGACAACTTTCTTTCTCTTCTTGCAAAACACTCGGCAGACCTGCGTGCAGCCTCTAGAACACGATGGGAGATGTTTTTTGTGCTGGCACAGTTTCTCCTTGCCAGACAGAGTGGAAAAGCTTTTTGCTAAGATGTAGACGAGAAGAGAGGCTAAAGACGAAGGTACGGTGCTCTGCAGAGCTAAGCACCGCTCCCGGGCGTCTTTCGGCAGAAGGCGCACACCGCAGAGCACTGTGAGCGGCAGAATCGTCTTTGCGCGAAGAAGCAGCTTCTTCGTCTCCGGGAGCCGGAGAGAGCGGCAACTTGGCAAAGGTGATGAAACAAGCTGTACAACACTGCGATTGTGTGTGCAGCTTGCCAACTGAGAGAAAACAGTACCTGACCACTCTCCTGCCTTTTCTATTCACATGAACATTCGATTGCAAGCTGTTTTGGACAACTTTCTTTCTCTTCTTGCAAAACACTCGGCAGACCTCCGTGCAGCCTCTAGAACACGATGGGAGATGTTTTCTGTGCTGGCACAGTTTCTCCTTGCCAGACAGAGTGGAAAAGCTTTTTGCTAAGATGTAGACGAGAAGAGAGGCTAAAGACGAAGGTACGGTGCTCTGCAGAGCTAAGCACAGCTCCCGGGGCTCTTTCGGCAGAAGGCGCACAGCGCAGAGCACTGGGAGCAGCAGAATCGTCTTTGTGCGAAGAAGCAGCTTCTTCGTCTCCGGGAGCCGGAGAGAGCGGCAACTTGGCAAAGGTGATGAAACAAGCTGTACAACACTGCGATTGTGTGCGCAGCTTGCCAACTGAGAGAAAACAGTACCTGACCACTCTCCTGCCTTTTCTATTCAGATGAACATTCGATTGCAAGCTGTTTTGGACAACTTTCTTTCTCTTCTTGCAAAACACTCGGCAGACCTGCGTGCAGCCTCTAGAACACGATGGGAGATGTTTTCTGTGCTGGCACAGTTTCTCCTTGCCAGACAGAGTGGAAAAGCTTTTTGCTAAGATGTAGACGAGAAGAGAGGCTAAAGACGAAGGTACGGTGCTCTGCAGAGCTAAGCACCGCTCCCGGGCGTCTTTCGGCAGAAGGCGCACACCGCAGAGCACTGTGAGCGGCAGAATCGTCTTTGCGCGAAGAAGCAGCTTCTTCGTCTCCGGGAGCCGGAGAGAGCGGCAACTTGGCAAAGGTGATGAAACAAGCTGTACAACACTGCGATTGTGTGCGCAGCGTGCCAACTGAGAGAAAACAGTACCTGACCACTCTCCTGCCTTTTCTATTCACATGAACATTCGATTGCAAGCTGTTTTGGACAACTTTCTTTCTCTTCTTGCAAAACACTCGGCAGACCTGCGTGCAGCCTCTAGAACACGATGGGAGATGTTTTTTGTGCTGGCACAGTTTCTCCTTGCCAGACAGAGTGGAATAGCTTTTTGCTAAGATGTAGACGAGAAGAGAGGCTAAAGACGAAGGTACGGTGCTCTGCAGAGCTAAGCACCGCTCCCGGACCTCTTTCGGCAGAAGGCGCACAGCGCAGAGCACTGTGAGCGGCAGAATCGTCTTTGCGCGAAGAAGCAGCTTCTTCGTCTCCGGGAGCCGGAGAGAGCGGCAACTTGGCAAAGGTGATGAAACAAGCTGTACAACACTGCGATTGTGTGCGCAGCTTGCCAACTGAGAGAAAACAGTACCTGACCACTCTCCTGCCTTTTCTATTCACGTGAACATTCGATTGCAAGCTGTTTGGGACAACTTTCTTTCTCTTCTTGCAAAACACTCGGCAGACCTGCGTGCAGCCTCTAGAACACGATGGGAGATGTTTTCTGTGCTGGCACAGTTTCTCCTTGCCAGACAGAGTGGAAAAGCTTTTTGCTAAGATGTAGACGAGAAGAGAGGCTAAAGACGAAGGTACGGTGCTCTGCAGAGCTAAGCACAGCTCCCGGGGCTCTTTCGGCAGAAGGCGCACAGCGCAGAGCACTGTGAGTGGCAGAATCGTCTTTGCGCGAAGAAGCAGCTTCTTCGTCTCCGGGAGCCGGAGAGAGCGGCAACTTCGCAAAGGTGATGAAACAAGCTGTACAACACTGCGATTGTGTGCGCAGCTTGCCAACTGAGAGAAAACAGTACCTGACCACTCTCCTGCCTTTTCTATTCACATGAACATTCGATTGCAAGCTGTTTTGGACAACTTTCTTTCTCTTCTTGCAAAACACTCGGCAGACCTCCGTGCAGCCTCTAGAACACGATGGGAGATGTTTTCTGTGCTGGCACAGTTTCTCCTTGCCAGACAGAGTGGAAAAGCTTTTTGCTAAGATGTAGACGAGAAGAGAGGCTAAAGACGAAGGTACGGTGCTCTGCAGAGCTAAGCACAGCTCCCGGGGCTCTTTCGGCAGAAGGCGCACAGCGCAGAGCACTGGGAGCAGCAGAATCGTCTTTGTGCGAAGAAGCAGCTTCTTCGTCTCCGGGAGCCGGAGAGAGCGGCAACTTGGCAAAGGTGATGAAACAAGCTGTACAACACTGCGATTGTGTGCGCAGCTTGCCAACTGAGAGAAAACAGTACCTGACCACTCTCCTGCCTTTTCTATTCAGATGAACATTCGATTGCAAGCTGTTTTGGACAACTTTCTTTCTCTTCTTGCAAAACACTCGGCAGACCTGCGTGCAGCCTCTAGAACACGATGGGAGATGTTTTCTGTGCTGGCACAGTTTCTCCTTGCCAGACAGAGTGGAAAAGCTTTTTGCTAAGATGTAGACGAGAAGAGAGGCTAAAGACGAAGGTACGGTGCTCTGCAGAGCTAAGCACCGCTCCCGGGCGTCTTTCGGCAGAAGGCGCACACCGCAGAGCACTGTGAGCGGCAGAATCGTCTTTGCGCGAAGAAGCAGCTTCTTCGTCTCCGGGAGCCGGAGAGAGCGGCAACTTGGCAAAGGTGATGAAACAAGCTGTACAACACTGCGATTGTGTGCGCAGCGTGCCAACTGAGAGAAAACAGTACCTGACCACTCTCCTGCCTTTTCTATTCACATGAACATTCGATTGCAAGCTGTTTTGGACAACTTTCTTTCTCTTCTTGCAAAACACTCGGCAGACCTGCGTGCAGCCTCTAGAACACGATGGGAGATGTTTTTTGTGCTGGCACAGTTTCTCCTTGCCAGACAGAGTGGAATAGCTTTTTGCTAAGATGTAGACGAGAAGAGAGGCTAAAGACGAAGGTACGGTGCTCTGCAGAGCTAAGCACCGCTCCCGGACCTCTTTCGGCAGAAGGCGCACAGCGCAGAGCACTGTGAGCGGCAGAATCGTCTTTGCGCGAAGAAGCAGCTTCTTCGTCTCCGGGAGCCGGAGAGAGCGGCAACTTGGCAAAGGTGATGAAACAAGCTGTACAACACTGCGATTGTGTGCGCAGCTTGCCAACTGAGAGAAAACAGTACCTGACCACTCTCCTGCCTTTTCTATTCACGTGAACATTCGATTGCAAGCTGTTTGGGACAACTTTCTTTCTCTTCTTGCAAAACACTCGGCAGACCTGCGTGCAGCCTCTAGAACA
This sequence comes from Melozone crissalis, assembly GCF_028551555.1. Classification (NCBI taxonomy): domain Eukaryota; kingdom Metazoa; phylum Chordata; class Aves; order Passeriformes; family Passerellidae; genus Melozone; species Melozone crissalis. The sequence continues at coordinate 391,654 of NW_026535947.1, read as the reverse complement.
CGATGGGAGATGTTTTCTGTGCTGGCACAGTTTCTCCTTGCCAGACAGAGTGGAAAAGCTTTTTGCTAAGATGTAGACGAGAAGAGAGGCTAAAGACGAAGGTACGGTGCTCTGCAGAGCTAAGCACAGCTCCCGGGGCTCTTTCGGCAGAAGGCGCACAGCGCAGAGCACTGTGAGTGGCAGAATCGTCTTTGCGCGAAGAAGCAGCTTCTTCGTCTCCGGGAGCCGGAGAGAGCGGCAACTTCGCAAAGGTGATGAAACAAGCTGTACAACACTGCGATTGTGTGCGCAGCTTGCCAACTGAGAGAAAACAGTACCTGACCACTCTCCTGCCTTTTCTATTCACATGAACATTCGATTGCAAGCTGTTTTGGACAACTTTCTTTCTCTTCTTGCAAAACACTCGGCAGACCTCCGTGCAGCCTCTAGAACACGATGGGAGATGTTTTCTGTGCTGGCACAGTTTCTCCTTGCCAGACAGAGTGGAAAAGCTTTTTGCTAAGATGTAGACGAGAAGAGAGGCTAAAGACGAAGGTACGGTGCTCTGCAGAGCTAAGCACAGCTCCCGGGGCTCTTTCGGCAGAAGGCGAACAGCGCAGAGCACTGTGAGCGGCAGAATCGTCTTTGCGCGAAGAAGCAGCTTCTTCGTCTCCGGGAGCCGGAGAGAGCGGCAACTTGGCAAAGGTGATGAAACAAGCTGTACAACACTGCGACTGTGTGCGCAGCTTGCCAACTGAGAGAAAACAGTACCTGACCACTCTCCTGCCTTATGTAATCACATGAACATTCGATTGCAAGCTGTTTTGGACAACTTTCTTTCTCTTCTTGCAAAACACTCGGCAGACCTGCGTGCAGACTCTAGAACACGATGGGAGATGTTTTCTGTGCTGGCAAAGTTTCTCCTTGCCAGACAGAGTGGAAAAGCTTTTTGCTAAGATGTAGACGAGAAGAGAGGCTAAAGACGAAGGTACGGTGCTCTGCAGAGCTAAGCACCGCTCCCGGGCGTCTTTCGGCAGAAGGCGCACACAGCAGAGCACTGTGAGCGGCAGAATCGTCTTTGCGCGAAGAAGCAGCTTCTTCGTCTCCGGGAGCCGGAGAGAGCGGCAACTTCGCAAAGGTGATGAAACAAGCTGTACAACACTGCGATTGTGTGCGCAGCTTGCCAACTGAGAGAAAACAGTACCTGACCACTCTCCTGCCTTTTCTATTCACATGAACATTCGATTGGAAGCTGTTTTGGACAACTTTCTTTCTCTTCTTGCAAAACACTCGGCAGACCTCCGTGCAGCCTCTAGAACACGATGGGAGATGTTTTCTGTGCTGGCACAGTTTCTCCTTGCCAGACAGAGTGGAAAAGCTTTTTGCTAAGATGTAGACGAGAAGAGAGGCTAAAGACGAAGGTACGGTGCTCTGCAGAGCTAAGCACCGCTCCCGGGCGTCTTTCGGCAGAAGGCGCACACAGCAGAGCACTGTGAGCGGCAGAATCGTCTTTGCGCGAAGAAGCAGCTTCTTCGTCTCCGGGAGCCGGAGAGAGCGGCAACTTGGCAAAGGTGATGAAACAAGCTGTACAACACTGCGATTGTGTGCGCAGCTTGCCAACTGAGAGAAAACAGTACCTGACCACTCTCCTGCCTTTTCTATTCACATGAACATTCGGTTGCAAGCTGTTTTGGACAACTTTCTTTCTCTTCTTGCAAAACACTCGGCAGACCTGCGTGCAGCCTCTAGAACACGATGGGAGATGTTTTTTGGGCTGGCACAGTTTCTCCTTGCCAGACAGCGTGGAAAAGCTTTTTGCTAAGATGTAGACGAGAAGAGAGGCTAAAGACGAAGGTACGGTGCTCTGCAGAGCTAAGCACCGCTCCCGGGCGTCTTTCGGCAGAAGGCGCACACCGCAGAGCACTGTGAGCGGCAGAATCGTCTTTGCGCGAAGAAGCAGCTTCTTCGTCTCCGGGAGCCGGAGAGAGCGGCAACTTGGCAAAGGTGATGAAACAAGCTGTACAACACTGCGATTGTGTGCGCAGCTTGCCAACTGAGAGAAAACAGTACCTGACCACTCTCCTGCCTTTTCTATTCAGATGAACATTCGATTGCAAGCTGTTTTGGACAACTTTCTTTCTCTTCTTGCAAAACACTCGGCAGACCTCCGTGCAGCCTCTAGAACACGATGGGAGATGTTTTCTGTGCTGGCAAAGTTTCTCCTTGCCAGACAGAGTGGAAAAGCTTTTTGCTAAGATGTAGACGAGAAGAGAGGCTAAAGACGAAGGTACGGTGCTCTGCAGAGCTAAGCACCGCTCCCGGACCTCTTTCGGCAGAAGGCGCACACAGCAGAGCACTGTGAGCGGCAGAATCGTCTTTGCGCGAAGAAGCAGCTTCTTCGTCTCCGGGAGCCGGAGAGAGCGGCAACTTCGCAAAGGTGATGAAACAAGCTGTACAACACTGCGATTGTGTGCGCAGCTTGCCAACTGAGAGAAAACAGTACCTGACCACTCTCCTGCCTTTTCTATTCACGTGAACATTCGATTGGAAGCTGTTTTGGACAACTTTCTTTCTCTTCTTGCAAAACACTCGGCAGACCTCCGTGCAGCCTCTAGAACACGATGGGAGATGTTTTCTGTGCTGGCACAGTTTCTCCTTGCCAGACAGAGTGGAAAAGCTTTTTGCTAAGATGTAGACGAGAAGAGAGGCTAAAGACGAAGGTACGGTGCTCTGCAGAGCTAAGCACCGCTCCCGGGCGTCTTTCGGCAGAAGGCGCACACCGCAGAGCACTGTGAGCGGCAGAATCGTCTTTGCGCGAAGAAGCAGCTTCTTCGTCTCCGGGAGCCGGAGAGAGCGGCAACTTCGCAAAGGTGATGAAACAAGCTGTACAACACTGCGATTGTGTGCGCAGCTTGCCAACTGAGAGAAAACAGTACCTGACCACTCTCCTGCCTTTTCTATTCACATGAACATTCGATTGCAAGCTGTTTTGGAAAACTTTCTTTCTCTTCTTGCAAAACACTTGGCAGACCTGCGTGCAGCCTCTAGAACACGATGGGAGATGTTTTTTGTGCTGGCACAGTTTCTCCTTGCCAGACAGAGTGGAAAAGCTTTTTGCTAAGATGTAGACGAGAAGAGAGGCTAAAGACGAAGGTACGGTGCTCTGCAGAGCTAAGCACCGCTCCCGGGCCTCTTTCGGCAGAAGGCGCACACCGCAGAGCACTGTGAGCGGCAGAATCGTCTTTGCGCGAAGAAGCAGCTTCTTCGTCTCCGGGAGCCGGAGAGAGCGGCAACTTCGCAAAGGTGATGAAAGAAGCTGTACAACACTGCGATTGTGTGCGCAGCTTGCCAACTGAGAGAAAACAGTACCTGACCACTCTCCTGCCTTTTCTATTCAGATGAACATTCGATTGCAAGCTGTTTTGGACAACTTTCTTTCTCTTCTCGCAAAACACTCGGCAGACCTCCGTGCAGCCTCTAGAACACGATGGGAGATGATTTTTGTGCTGGCACAGTTTCTCCTTGCCAGACAGAGTTGAAAAGCTTTTTGCTAAGATGTAGATGAGAAGAGAGGCTAAAGACGAAGGTACGGTGCTCTGCAGAGCTAAGCACCGCTCCCGGGCGTCTTTCGGCAGAAGGCGCACACCGCAGAGCACTGTGAGCGGCAGAATCGTCTTTGCGCGAAGAAGCAGCTTCTTCGTCTCCGGGAGCCGGAGAGAGCGGCAACTTCGCAAAGGTGATGAAACAAGCTGTACAACACTGCGATTGTGTGCGCAGCTTGCCAACTGAGAGCAAACAGTACCTGACCACTCTCCTGCCTTTTCTATTCACGTGAACATTCGATTGGAAGCTGTTTTGGACAACTTTCTTTCTCTTCTTGCAAAACACTCGGCAGACCTCCGTGCAGCCTCTAGAACACGATGGGAGATGTTTTCTGTGCTGGCACAGTTTCTCCTTGCCAGACAGAGTGGAAAAGCTTTTTGCTAAGATGTAGACGAGAAGAGAGGCTAAAGAAGCACGTATGGTGCTTCTCAGAGCTAAGCACCGCTCCCGGGGCTCTTTCGGCAGAAGGCGCACACCGCAGAGCACTGTGAGCGGCAGAATCGTCTTTGCGCGAAGAAGCAGCTTCTTCGTCTCCGGGAGCCGGAGAGACTGGCAACTTCGCAAAGGTGATGAAACAAGCTGTACAACACTGCGATTGTGTGCGCAGCTTGCCAACTGAGAGAAAACAGTACCTGACCTCTCTCCTGCCTTATGTAATCACATGAACATTCGATTGCAAGCTGTTTTGGACAACTTTCTTTCTCTTCTTGCAAAACACTCGGCAGACCTCCGTGCAGCCTCTAGAACACGATGGGAGATGTTTTCTGTGCTGGCAAAGTTTCTCCTTGCCAGACAGAGTGGAAAAGCTTTTTGCTAAGATGTAGACGAGAAGAGAGGCTAAAGACGAAGGTACGGTGCTCTGCAGAGCTAAGCACAGCTCCCGGGGCTCTTTCGGCAGAAGGCGCACACCGCAGAGCACTGTGAGCGGCAGAATCGTCTTTGCGCGAAGAAGCAGCTTCTTCGTCTCCGGGAGCCGGAGAGAGCGGCAACTTCGCAAAGGTGATGAAACAAGCTGTACAACACTGCGATTGTGTGCGCAGCTTGCCAACTGAGAGCAAACAGTACCTGACCACTCTCCTGCCTTTTCTATTCACGTGAACATTCGATTGGAAGCTGTTTTGGACAACTTTCTTTCTCTTCTTGCAAAACACTCGGCAGACCTCCGTGCAGCCTCTAGAACACGATGGGAGATGTTTTCTGTGCTGGCACAGTTTCTCCTTGCCAGACAGAGTGGAAAAGCTTTTTGCTAAGATGTAGACGAGAAGAGAGGCTAAAGACGAAGGTACGGTGCTCTGCAGAGCTAAGCACCGCTCCCGGGCGTCTTTCGGCAGAAGGCGCACACCGCAGAGCACTGTGAGCGGCAGAATCGTCTTTGCGCGAAGAAGCAGCTTCTTCGTCTCCGGGAGCCGGAGAGAGCGGCAACTTCGCAAAGGTGATGAAACAAGCTGTACAACACTGCGATTGTGTGCGCAGCTTGCCAACTGAGAGAAAACAGTACCTGACAACTCTCCTGCCTTTTCTATTCACATGAACATTCGATTGCAAGCTGTTTTGGAAAACTTTCTTTCTCTTCTTGCAAAACACTCGGCAGACCTGCGTGCAGCCTCTAGAACACGATGGGAGATGTTTTTTGTGCTGGCACAGTTTCTCCTTGCCAGACAGAGTGGAAAAGCTTTTTGCTAAGATGTAGACGAGAAGAGAGGCTAAAGACGAAGGTACGGTGCTCTGCAGAGCTAAGCACCGCTCCCGGGCCTCTTTCGGCAGAAGGCGCACACCGCAGAGCACTGTGAGCGGCAGAATCGTCTTTGCGCGAAGAAGCAGCTTCTTCGTCTCCGGGAGCCGGAGAGAGCGGCAACTTCGCAAAGGTGATGAAACAAGCTGTACAACACTGCGATTGTGTGCGCAGCTTGCCAACTGAGAGAAAACAGTACCTGACCACTCTCCTGCCTTTTCTATTCACATGAACATTCGATTGCAAGCTGTTTTGGACAACTTTCTTTCTCTTCTTGCAAAACACTCGGCAGACCTGCGTGCAGCCTCTAGAACACGATGCGAGATGTTTTTTGTGCTGGCACAGTTTCTCCTTGCCAGACAGAGTTGAAAAGCTTTTTGCTAAGATGTAGATGAGAAGAGAGGCTAAAGACGAAGGTACGGTGCTCTGCAGAGCTAAGCACCGCTCCCGGGCCTCTTTCGGCAGAAGGCGCACACCGCAGAGCACTGTGAGCGGCAGAATCGTCTTTGCGCGAAGAAGCAGCTTCTTCGTCTCCGGGAGCCGGAGAGAGCGGCAACTTCGCAAAGGTGATGAAACAAGCTGTACAACACTGCGATTGTGTGCGCAGCTTGCCAACTGAGAGCAAACAGTACCTGACCACTCTCCTGCCTTTTCTATTCACGTGAACATTCGATTGGAAGCTGTTTTGGACAACTTTCTTTCTCTTCTTGCAAAACACTCGGCAGACCTCCGTGCAGACTCTAGAACACGATGGGAGATGTTTTCTGTGCTGGCACAGTTTCTCCTTGCCAGACAGAGTGGAAAAGCTTTTTGCTAAGATGTAGACGAGAAGAGAGGCTAAAGAAGCACGTATGGTGCTTCTCAGAGCTAAGCACCGCTCCCGGGGCTCTTTCGGCAGAAGGCGCACACCGCAGAGCACTGTGAGCGGCAGAATCGTCTTTGCGCGAAGAAGCAGCTTCTTCGTCTCCGGGAGCCGGAGAGACTGGCAACTTCGCAAAGGTGATGAAACAAGCTGTACAACACTGCGATTGTGTGCGCAGCTTGCCAACTGAGAGAAAACAGTACCTGACCACTCTCCTGCCTTATGTAATCACATGAACATTCGATTGCAAGCTGTTTTGGACAACTTTCTTTCTCTTCTTGCAAAACACTCGGCAGACCTCCGTGCAGCCTCTAGAACACGATGGGAGATGTTTTCTGTGCTGGCAAAGTTTCTCCTTGCCAGACAGAGTGGAAAAGCTTTTTGCTAAGATGTAGACGAGAAGAGAGGCTAAAGACGAAGGTACGGTGCTCTGCAGAGCTAAGCACAGCTCCCGGGGCTCTTTCGGCAGAAGGCGCACACCGCAGAGCACTGTGAGCGGCAGAATCGTCTTTGCGCGAAGAAGCAGCTTCTTCGTCTCCGGGAGCCGGAGAGAGCGGCAACTTCGCAAAGGTGATGAAACAAGCTGTACAACACTGCGATTGTGTGCGCAGCTTGCCAACTGAGAGAAAACAGTACCTGACCACTCTCCTGCCTTTTCTATTCACATGAACATTCGATTGGAAGCTGTTTTGGACAACTTTCTTTCTCTTCTTGCAAAACACTCGGCAGACCTGCGTGCAGCCTCTAGAACACGATGGGAGATGTTTTCTGTGCTGGCACAGTTTCTCCTTGCCAGACAGAGTGGAAAAGCTTTTTGCTAAGATGTAGACGAGAAAAGAGGCTAAAGAAGCAGGTACGGTGCTTCTCAGAGCTAAGCACCGCTCCCGGGCCTCTTTCGGCAGAAGGCGCACACCGCAGAGCACTGTGAGCGGCAGAATCGTCTTTGCGCGAAGAAGCAGCTTCTTCGTCTCCGGGAGCCGGAGAGAGCGGCAACCTCGCAAAGGTGATGAAACAAGCTGTACAACACTGTGATTGTGTGCGCAGCTTGCCAACTGAGAGAAAACAGTACCTGACCACTCTCCTGCCTTATGTAATCACATGAACATTCGATTGCAAGCTGTTTTAGACAACTTTCTTTCTCTTCTTGCAAAACACTCGGCAGACCTCCGTGCAGCCTCTAGAACACGATGGGAGATGTTTTCTGTGCTGGCAAAGTTTCTCCTTGCCAGACAGAGTGGAAAAGCTTTTTGCTAAGATGTAGACGAGAAGAGAGGCTAAAGACGAAGGTACGGTGCTCTGCAGAGCTAAGCACCGCTCCCGGGCCTCTTTCGGCAGAAGGCGCACACCGCAGAGCACTGTGAGCGGCAGAATCGTCTTTGCGCGAAGAAGCAGCTTCTTCGTCTCCGGGAGCCGGAGAGAGCGGCAACTTCGCAAAGGTGATGAAACAAGCTGTACAACACTGCGATTGTGTGCGCAGCGTGCCAACTGAGAGAAAACAGTACCTGACCACTCTCCTGCCTTTTCTATTCACATGAACATTCGATTGCAAGCTGTTTTGGACAACTTTCTTTCTCTTCTTGCAAAACACTCGGCAGACCTCCGTGCAGCCTCTAGAACACGATGGGAGATGTTTTCTGTGCTGGCACAGTTTCTCCTTGCCAGACAGAGTGGAAAAGCTTTTTGCTAAGATGTAGACGAGAAGAGAGGCTAAAGACGAAGGTACGGTGCTCTGCAGAGCTAAGCACCGCTCCCGGGCGTCTTTCGGCAGAAGGCGCACACCGCAGAGCACTGTGAGCGGCAGAATCGTCTTTGCGCGAAGAAGCAGCTTCTTCGTCTCCGGGAGCCGGAGAGAGCGGCAACTTCGCAAAGGTGATGAAACAAGCTGTACAACACTGCGATTGTGTGCGCAGCTTGCCAACTGAGAGAAAACAGTACCTGACCACTCTCCTGCCTTTTCTATTCAGATGAACATTCGATTGGAAGCTGTTTTGGACAACTTTCTTTCTCTTCTTGCAAAACACTCGGCAGACCTCCGTGCAGCCTCTAGAACACGATGGGAGATGTTTTCTGTGCTGGCACAGTTTCTCCTTGCCAGACAGAGTGGAAAAGCTTTTTGCTAAGATGTAGACGAGAAGAGAGGCTAAAGAAGCAGGTACGGTGCTTCTCAGAGCTAAGCACCGCTCCCGGGCGTCTTTCGGCAGAAGGCGCACACCGCAGAGCACTGTGAGCGGCAGAATCGTCTTTGCGCGAAGAAGCAGCTTCTTCGTCTCCGGGAGCCGGAGAGAGCGGCAACTTCGCAAAGGTGATGAAACAAGCTGTACAACACTGTGATTGTGTGCGCAGCTTGCCAACTGAGAGAAAACAGTACCTGACCTCTCTCCTGCCTTATGTAATCACATGAACATTCGATTGCAAGCTGTTTTGGACAACTTTCTTTCTCTTCTTGCAAAACACTCGGCAGACCTCCGTGCAGCCTCTAGAACACGGTGGGAGATGTTTTCTGTGCTGGCACAGTTTCTCCTTGCCAGACAGAGTGGAAAAGCTTTTTGCTAAGATGTAGACGAGAAGAGAGGCTAAAGACGAAGGTACGGTGCTCTGCAGAGCTAAGCACCGCTCCCGGGCGTCTTTCGGCAGAAGGCGCACACAGCAGAGCACTGTGAGCGGCAGAATCGTCTTTGCGCGAAGAAGCAGCTTCTTCGTCTCCGGGAGCCGCAGAGAGCGGCAACTTCGCAAAGGTGATGAAACAAGCTGTACAACACTGCGATTGTGTGCGCAGCTTGCCAACTGAGAGCAAACAGTACCTGACCACTCTCCTGCCTTTTCTATTCACATGAACATTCGATTGCAAGCTGTTTTGGACAACTTTCTTTCTCTTCTTGCAAAACACTCGGCAGACCTGCGTGCAGCCTCTAGAACACGATGGGAGATGTTTTTTGTGCTGGCACAGTTTCTCCTTGCCAGACAGAGTGGAAAAGCTTTTTGCTAAGATGTAGACGAGAAGAGAGGCTAAAGACGAAGGTACGGTGCTCTGCAGAGCTAAGCACCGCTCCCGGACCTCTTTCGGCAGAAGGCGCACACAGCAGAGCACTGTGAGCGGCAGAATCGTCTTTGCGCGAAGAAGCAGCTTCTTCGTCTCCGGGAGCCGGAGAGAGCGGCAACTTCGCAAAGGTGATGAAACAAGCTGTACAACACTGCGATTGTGTGCGCAGCTTGCCAACTGAGAGAAAACAGTACCTGACCACTCTCCTGCCTTTTCTATTCACATGAACATTCGATTGCAAGCTGTTTTGGACAACTTTCTTTCTCTTCTTGCAAAACACTCGGCAGACCTCCGTGCAGCTTCTAGAACACGATGGGAGATGTTTTCTGTGCTGGCACAGTTTCTCCTTGCCAGACAGAGTGGAAAAGCTTTTTGCTAAGATGTAGACGAGAAGAGAGGCTAAAGTAGCATGTACGGTGCCTCTCAGAGCTAAGCACAGCTCCCGGGGCTCTTTCGGCAGAAGGCGCACACCGCAGAGCACTGTGAGCGGCAGAATCGTCTTTGCGCGGAGAAGCAGCTTCTTCGTCTCCGGGAGCCGGAGAGAGCGGCAACTTGGCAAAGGTGATGAAACAAGCTGTACAACACTGCGATTGTGTGCGCAGCTTGCCAACTGAGAGCAAACAGTACCTGACCACTCTCCTGCCTTTTCTATTCACGTGAACATTCGATTGCAAGCTGTTTTGGACAACTTTCTTTCTCTTCTTGCAAAACACTCGGCAGACCTGCGTGCAGCCTCTAGAACACGATGGGAGATGTTTTCTGTGCTGGCACAGTTTCTCCTTGCCAGACAGAGTGGAAAAGCTTTTTGCTAAGATGTAGACGAGAAGAGAGGCTAAAGACGAAGGTACGGTGCTCTGCAGAGCTAAGCACCGCTCCCGGGCCTCTTTCGGCAGAAGGCGCACACCGCAGAGCACTGTGAGCGGCAGAATCGTCTTTGCGCGAAGAAGCAGCTTCTTCGTCTCCGGGAGCCGGAGAGAGCGGCAACTTCGCAAAGGTGATGAAACAAGCTGTACAACACTGCGATTGTGTGCGCAGCTTGCCAACTGAGAGAAAACAGTACCTGACCACTCTCCTGCCTTTTCTATTGACATGAACATTCGATTGCAAGCTGTTTTGGACAACTTTCTTTCTCTTCTTGCAAAACACTCGGCAGACCTGCGTGCAGCCTCTAGAACACGATGGGAGATGTTTTTTGTGCTGGCACAGTTTCTCCTTGCCAGACAGAGTGGAAAAGCTTTTTGCTAAGATGTAGACGAGAAGATAGGCTAAAGACGAAGGTACGGTGCTCTGCAGAGCTAAGCACCGCTCCCGGGCCTCTTTCGGCAGAAGGCGCACACCGCAGAGCACTGTGAGCGGCAGAATCGTCTTTGCGCGAAGAAGCAGCTTCTTCGTCTCCGGGAGCCGGAGAGAGCGGCAACTTGGCAAAGGTGATGAAACAAGCTGTACAACACTGCGATTGTGTGCGCAGCTTGCCAACTGAGAGAAAACAGTACCTGACCACTCTCCTGCCTTTTCTATTCACGTGAACATTCGATTGCAAGCTGTTTTGGACAACTTTCTTTCTCTTCTTGCAAAACACTCGGCAGACCTGCGTGCAGCCTCTAGAACACGATGGGAGATGTTTTTTGTGCTGGCACAGTTTCTCCTTGCCAGACAGAGTGGAAAAGCTTTTTGCTAAGATGTAGACGAGAAGAGAGGCTAAAGACGAAGGTACGGTGCTCTGCAGAGCTAAGCACCGCTCCCAGGCGTCTTTCGGCAGAAGGCGCACACCGCAGAGCACTGTGAGCGGCAGAATCGTCTTTGCGCGAAGAAGCAGCTTCTTCGTCTCCGGGAGCCGGAGAGAGCGGCAACTTCGCAAAGGTGATGAAACAAGCTGTACAACACTGCGATTGTGTGCGCAGCTTGCCAACTGAGAGAAAACAGTACCTGACCACTCTCCTGCCTTTTCTATTCACATGAACATTCGATTGCAAGCTGTTTTGGACAACTTTCTTTCTCTTCTTGCAAAACACTCGGCAGACCTGCGTGCAGCCTCTAGAACACGATGGGAGATGTTTTTTGTGCTGGCACAGTTTCTCCTTGCCAGACAGAGTGGAAAAGCTTTTTGCTAAGATGTAGACGAGAAGATAGGCTAAAGACGAAGGTACGGTGCTCTGCAGAGCTAAGCACCGCTCCCGGGCCTCTTTCGGCAGAAGGCGCACACCGCAGAGCACTGTGAGCGGCAGAATCGTCTTTGCGCGAAGAAGCAGCTTCTTCGTCTCCGGGAGCCGGAGAGAGCGGCAACTTCGCAAAGGTGATGAAACAAGCTGTACAACACTGCGATTGTGTGCGCAGCTTGCCAACTGAGAGAAAACAGTACCTGACCACTCTCCTGCCTTTTCTATTCACATGAACATTCGATTGCAAGCTGTTTTGGACAACTTTCTTTCTCTTCTTGCAAAACATTCGGCAGACCTGCGTGCAGCCTCTAGAACACGATGGGAGATGTTTTTTGTGCTGGCACAGTTTCTCCTTGCCAGACAGAGTGGAAAAGCTTTTTGCTAAGATGTAGACGAGAAGAGAGGCTAAAGACGAAGGTACGGTGCTCTGCAGAGCTAAGCACCGCTCCCGGGGCTCTTTCGGCAGAAGGCGCACACCGCAGAGCACTGTGAGCGGCAGAATCGTCTTTGCGCGAAGAAGCAGCTTCTTCGTCTCCGGGAGCCGGAGAGAGCGGCAACTTCGCAAAGGTGATGAAACAAGCTGTACAACACTGCGATTGTGTGCGCAGCTTGCCAACTGAGAGCAAACAGTACCTGACCACTCTCCTGCCTTTTCTATTCACGTGAACATTCGATTGGAAGCTGTTTTGGACAACTTTCTTTCTCTTCTTGCAAAACACTCGGCAGACCTGCGTGCAGCCTCTAGAACACGATGGGAGATGTTTTCTGTGCTGGCACAGTTTCTCCTTGCCAGACAGAGTGGAAAAGCTTTTTGCTAAGATGTAGACGAGAAGAGAGGCTAAAGACGAAGGTACGGTGCTCTGCAGAGCTAAGCACCGTTCCCGGGGCTCTTTCGGCAGAAGGCGCACACCGCAGAGCACTGTGAGCGGCAGAATCGTCTTTGCGCGAAGAAGCAGCTTCTTCGTCTCCGGGAGCCGGAGAGAGCGGCAACTTCGCAAAGGTGATGAAACAAGCTGTACAACACTGCGATTGTGTGCGCAGCTTGCCAACTGAGAGAAAACAGTACCTGACCACTCTCCTGCCTTTTCTATTCAGATGAACATTCGATTGCAAGCTGTTTTGGACAACTTTCTTTCTCTTCTTGCAAAACACTCGGCAGACCTGCGTGCAGCCTCTAGAACACGATGGGAGATGTTTTCTGTGCTGGCACAGTTTCTCCTTGCCAGACAGAGTGGAAAAGCTTTTTGCTAAGATGTAGACGAGAAGAGAGGCTAAAGACGAAGGTACGGTGCTCTGCAGAGCTAAGCACAGCTCCCGGGGCTCTTTCGGCAGAAGGCGCACACCGCAGAGCACTGTGAGCGGCAGAATCGTCTTTGCGCGAAGAAGCAGCTTCTTCGTCTCCGGGAGCCGGAGAGAGCGGCAACTTCGCAAAGGTGATGAAACAAGCTGTACAACACTGCGATTGTGTGCGCAGCTTGCCAACTGAGAGAAAACAGTACCTGACCACTCTCCTGCCTTTTCTATTCACATGAACATTCGATTGCAAGCTGTTTTGGACAACTTTCTTTCTCTTCTTGCAAAACACTCGGCAGACCTCCGTGCAGCCTCTAGAACACGATGGGAGATGTTTTCTGTGCTGGCAAAGTTTCTCCTTGCCAGACAGAGTGGAAAAGCTTTTTGCTAAGATGTAGACGAGAAGAGAGGCTAAAGACGAAGGTACGGTGCTCTGCAGAGCTAAGCACCGCTCCCGGGGCTCTTTCGGCAGAAGGCGCACACCGCAGAGCACTGTGAGTGGCAGAATCGTCTTTGCGCGAAGAAGCAGCTTCTTCGTCTCCGGGAGCCGGAGAGAGCGGCAACTTCGCAAAGGTGATGAAACAAGCTGTACAACACTGCGATTGTGTGCGCAGCTTGCCAACTGAGAGAAAACAGTACCTGACCACTCTCCTGCCTTTTCTATTCACATGAACATTCGATTGCAAGCTGTTTTGGACAACTTTCTTTCTCTTCTTGCAAAACACTCGGCAGACCTGCGTGCAGCTTCTAGAACACGATGGGAGATGTTTTCTGTGCTGGCACAGTTTCTCCTTGCCAGACAGAGTGGAAAAGCTTTTTGCTAAGATGTAGACGAGAAGAGAGGCTAAAGTAGCATGTACGGTGCCTCTCAGAGCTAAGCACAGCTCCCGGGGCTCTTTCGGCAGAAGGCGCACACCGCAGAGCACTGTGAGCGGCAGAATCGTCTTTGCGCGAAGAAGCAGCTTCTTCGTCTCCGGGAGCCGGAGAGAGCGGCAACTTCGCAAAGGTGATGAAACAAGCTGTACAACACTGCGATTGTGTGCGCAGCTTGCCAACTGAGAGAAAACAGTACCTGACCACTCTCCTGCCTTTTCTATTCACATGAACATTCGATTGCAAGCTGTTTTGGACAACTTTCTTTCTCTTCTTGCAAAACACTCGGCAGACCTGCGTGCAGCCTCTAGAACACGATGGGAGATGTTTTCTGTGCTGGCACAGTTTCTCCTTGCCAGACAGAGTGGAAAAGCTTTTTGCTAAGATGTAGACGAGAAGAGAGGCTAAAGACGAAGGTACGGTGCTCTGCAGAGCTAAGCACCGCTCCCGGGCGTCTTTCGGCAGAAGGCGCACACCGCAGAGCACTGTGAGCGGCAGAATCGTCTTTGCGCGAAGAAGCAGCTTCTTCGTCTCCGGGAGCCGGAGAGAGCGGCAACTTCGCAAAGGTGATGAAACAAGCTGTACAACACTGCGATTGTGTGCGCAGCTTGCCAACTGAGAGCAAACAGTACCTGACCACTCTCCTGCCTTTTCTATTCACATGAACATTCGATTGCAAGCTGTTTTGGACAACTTTCTTTCTCTTCTTGCAAAACACTCGGCAGACCTGCGTGCAGCCTCTAGAACACGATGGGAGATGTTTTTTGTGCTGGCACAGTTTCTCCTTGCCAGACAGAGTGGAAAAGCTTTTTGCTAAGATGTAGACGAGAAGATAGGCTAAAGACGAAGGTACGGTGCTCTGCAGAGCTAAGCACCGCTCCCGGGCCTCTTTCGGCAGAAGGCGCACACCGCAGAGCACTGTGAGCGGCAGAATCGTCTTTGCGCGAAGAAGCAGCTTCTTCGTCTCCGGGAGCCGGAGAGAGCGGCAACTTCGCAAAGGTGATGAAACAAGCTGTACAACTTTGCGATTGTGTGCGCAGCTTGCCAACTGAGAGAAAACAGTACCTGACCACTCTCCTGCCTTTTCTATTCACATGAACATTCGATTGCAAGCTGTTTTGGACAACTTTCTTTCTCTTCTTGCAAAACACTCGGCAGACCTGCGTGCAGCCTCTAGAACACGATGGGAGATGTTTTTTGTGCTGGCACAGTTTCTCCTTGCCAGACAGAGTGGAAAAGCTTTTTGCTAAGATGTAGACGAGAAGAGAGGCTAAAGACGAAGGTACGGTGCTCTGCAGAGCTAAGCACCGCTCCCGGGGCTCTTTCGGCAGAAGGCGCACACCGCAGAGCACTGTGAGCGGCAGAATCGTCTTTGCGCGAAGAAGCAGCTTCTTCGTCTCCGGGAGCCGGAGAGAGCGGCAACTTCGCAAAGGTGATGAAACAAGCTGTACAACACTGCGATTGTGTGCGCAGCTTGCCAACTGAGAGCAAACAGTACCTGACCACTCTCCTGCCTTTTCTATTCACGTGAACATTCGATTGGAAGCTGTTTTGGACAACTTTCTTTCTCTTCTTGCAAAACACTCGGCAGACCTGCGTGCAGCCTCTAGAACACGATGGGAGATGTTTTCTGTGCTGGCACAGTTTCTCCTTGCCAGACAGAGTGGAAAAGCTTTTTGCTAAGATGTAGACGAGAAGAGAGGCTAAAGACGAAGGTACGGTGCTCTGCAGAGCTAAGCACCGCTCCCGGGCCTCTTTCGGCAGAAGGCGCACACCGCAGAGCACTGTGAGCGGCAGAATCGTCTTTGCGCGAAGAAGCAGCTTCTTCGTCTCCGGGAGCCGGAGAGAGCGGCAACTTGGCAAAGGTGATGAAACAAGCTGTACAACACTGCGATTGTGTGCGCAGCTTGCCAAGTGAGAGAAAACAGTACCTGACCACTCTCCTGCCTTTTCTATTCACATGAACATTCGATTGCAAGCTGTTTTGGACAACTTTCTTTCTCTTCTTGCAAAACACTCGGCAGACCTGCGTGCAGCCTCTAGAACACGATGGGAGATGTTTTTTGTGCTGGCACAGTTTCTCCTTGCCAGACAGAGTGGAAAAGCTTTTTGCTAAGATGTAGACGAGAAGAGAGGCTAAAGACGAAGGTACGGTGCTCTGCAGAGCTAAGCACCGCTCCCGGGCGTCTTTCGGCAGAAGGCGCACACCGCAGAGCACTGTGAGCGGCAGAATCGTCTTTGCGCGAAGAAGCAGCTTCTTCGTCTCCGGGAGCCGGAGAGAGCGGCAACTTCGCAAAGGTGATGAAACAAGCTGTACAACACTGCGATTGTGTGCGCAGCTTGCCAACTGAGAGAAAACAGTACCTGACCACTCTCCTGCCTTTTCTATTCACATGAACATTCGATTGCAAGCTGTTTTGGACAACTTTCTTTCTCTTCTTGCAAAACACTCGGCAGACCTGCGTGCAGCCTCTAGAACACGATGGGAGATGTTTTTTGTGCTGGCACAGTTTCTCCTTGCCAGACAGAGTGGAAAAGCTTTTTGCTAAGATGTAGACGAGAAGAGAGGCTAAAGACGAAGGTACGGTGCTCTGCAGAGCTAAGCACCGCTCCCGGGCCTCTTTCGGCAGAAGGCGCACACCGCAGAGCACTGTGAGCGGCAGAATCGTCTTTGCGCGAAGAAGCAGCTTCTTCGTCTCCGGGAGCCGGAGAGAGCGGCAACTTCGCAAAGGTGATGAAACAAGCTGTGCAACACTGCGATTGTGTGCGCAGCTTGCCAACTGAGAGCAAACAGTACCTGACCACTCTCCTGCCTTTTCTATTCACGTGAACATTCGATTGGAAGCTGTTTTGGACAACTTTCTTTCTCTTCTTGCAAAACACTCGGCAGACCTCCGTGCAGCCTCTAGAACACGATGGGAGATGTTTTCTGTGCTGGCACAGTTTCTCCTTGCCAGACAGAGTGGAAAAGCTTTTTGCTAAGATGTAGACGAGAAGAGAGGCTAAAGAAGCACGTATGGTGCTTCTCAGAGCTAAGCACCGCTCCCGGGGCTCTTTCGGCAGAAGGCGCACACCGCAGAGCACTGTGAGCGGCAGAATCGTCTTTGCGCGAAGAAGCAGCTTCTTCGTCTCCGGGAGCCGGAGAGAGCGGCAACTTGGCAAAGGTGATGAAACAAGCTGTACAACACTGCGATTGTGTGCGCAGCTTGCCAACTGAGAGAAAACAGTACCTGACCACTCTCCTGCCTTTTCTATTCACATGAACATTCGATTGCAAGCTGTTTTGGACAACTTTCTTTCTCTTCTTGCAAAACACTCGGCATACCTCCGTGCAGCCTCTAGAACACGATGGGAGATGTTTTCTGTGCTGGCACAGTTTCGCCTTGCCAGACAGAGTGGAAAAGCTTTTTGCTAAGATGTAGACGAGAAGAGAGGCTAAAGACGAAGGTACGGTGCTCTGCAGAGCTAAGCACCGCTCCCGGGCCTCTTTCGGCAGAAGGCGCACACAGCAGAGCACTGTGAGCGGCAGAATCGTCTTTGCGCGAAGAAGCAGCTTCTTCGTCTCCGGGAGCCGGAGAGAGCGGCAACTTCGCAAAGGTGATGAAACAAGCTGTACAACACTGCGATTGTGTGCGCAGCTTGCCAACTGAGAGAAAACAGTACCTGACCACTCTCCTGCCTTTTCAATTCACATGAACATTCGATTGCAAGCTGTTTTGGACAACTTTCTTTCTCTTCTTGCAAAACACTCGGCAGACCTCCGTGCAGCCTCTAGAACACGATGGGAGATGTTTTCTGTGCTGGCACAGTTTCTCCTTGCCAGACAGAGTGGAAAAGCTTTTTGCTAAGATGTAGACGAGAAGAGAGGCTAAAGACGAAGGTACGGTGCTCTGCAGAGCTAAGCACCGCTCCCGGGCGTCTTTCGGCAGAAGGCGCACACCGCAGAGCACTGTGAGCGGCAGAATCGTCTTTGCGCGAAGAAGCAGCTTCTTCGTCTCCGGGAGCCGGAGAGAGCGGCAACTTCGCAAAGGTGATGAAACAAGCTGTACAACACTGTGATTGTGTGCGCAGCTTGCCAACTGAGAGAAAACAGTACCTGATCACTCTCCTGCTTTATGTAATCACATGATCATTCGATTGCAAGCTGTTTTGGACAACTTTCTTTCTCTTCTTGCAAAACACTCGGCAGACCTCCGTGCAGCCTCTAGAACACGATGGGAGATGTTTTCTGTGCTGGCAAAGTTTCTCCTTGCCAGACAGAGTGGAAAAGCTTTTTGCTAAGATGTAGACGAGAAGAGAGGCTAAAGACGAAGGTACGGTGCTCTGCAGAGCTAAGCACCGCTCCCGGGCGTCTTTCGGCAGAAGGCGCACACCGCAGATCACTGTGAGCGGCAGAATCGTCTTTGCGCGAAGAAGCAGCTTCTTCGTCTCCGGGAGCCGGAGAGAGCGGCAACTTCGCAAAGGTGAAGAAACAAGCTGTACAACACTGCGATTGTGTGCGCAGCGTGCCAACTGAGAGAAAACAGTACCTGACCACTCTCCTGCCTTTTCTATTCACATGAACATTCGATTGGAAGCTGTTTTGGACAACTTTCTTTCTCTTCTTGCAAAACACTCGGCAGACCTCCGTGCAGCCTCTAGAACACGATGGGAGATGTTTTCTGTGCTGGCACAGTTTCTCCTTGCCAGACAGAGTGGAAAAGCTTTTTGCTAAGATGTAGACGAGAAGAGAGGCTAAAGACGAAGGTACGGTGCTCTGCAGAGCAAAGCACCGCTCCCGGACCTCTTTCGGCAGAAGGCGCACACCGCAGAGCACTGTGAGCGGCAGAATCGTCTTTGCGCGAAGAAGCAGCTTCTTCGTCTCCGGGAGCCGGAGAGAGCGGCAACTTCGCAAAGGTGATGAAACAAGCTGTACAACACTGCGATTGTGTGCGCAGCGTGCCAACTGAGAGAAAACAGTACCTGACCACTCTCCTGACTTTTCTATTCACATGAACATTCGATTGCAAGCTGTTTTGGACAACTTTCTTTCTCTTCTTGCAAAACACTCGGCAGACCTCCGTGCAGGCTCTGGAACACGATGGGAGATGTTTTCTGTGCTGGCACAGTTTCTCCTTGCCAGACAGAGTGGAAAAGCTTTTTGCTAAGATGTAGACGAGAAGAGAGGCTAAAGACGAAGGTACGGTGCTCTGCAGAGCTAAGCACCGCTCCCGGGCCTCTTTCGGCAGAAGGCGCACACAGCAGAGCACTGTGAGCGGCAGAATCGTCTTTGCGCGAAGAAGCAGCTTCTTCGTCTCCGGGAGCCGGAGAGAGTGGCAACTTCGCAAAGGTGATGAAACAAGCTGTACAACACTGCGATTGTGTGCGCAGCTTGCCAACTGAGAGAAAACAGTACCTGACCACTCTCCTGCCTTTTCTATTCACATGAACATTCGATTGCAAGCTGTTTTGGAAAACTTTCTTTCTCTTCTTGCAAAACACTCGGCAGACCTGCGTGCAGCCTCTAGAACACGATGGGAGATGTTTTTTGTGCTGGCACAGTTTCTCCTTGCCAGACAGAGTGGAAAAGCTTTTTGCTAAGATGTAGACGAGAAGAGAGGCTAAAGACGAAGGTACGGTGCTCTGCAGAGCTAAGCACCGCTCCCGGGCCTCTTTCGGCAGAAGGCGCACACCGCAGAGCACTGTGAGCGGCAGAATCGTCTTTGCGCGAAGAAGCAGCTTCTTCGTCTCCGGGAGCCGGAGAGAGCGGCAACTTCGCAAAGGTGATGAAACAAGCTGTACAACACTGCGATTGTGTGCGCAGCTTGCCAACTGAGAGAAAACAGTACCTGACCACTCTCCTGCCTTATGTAATCACATGAACATTCGATTGCAAGCTGTTTTGGACAACTTTCTTTCTCTTCTTGCAAAACACTCGGCAGACCTCCGTGCAGCCTCTAGAACACGATGGGAGATGTTTTCTGTGCTGGCACAGTTTCTCCTTGCCAGACAGAGTGGAAAAGCTTTTTGCTAAGATGTAGACGAGAAGAGAGGCTAAAGACGAAGGTACGGTGCTTCTCAGAGCTAAGCACCGCTCCCGGGCCTCTTTCGGCAGAAGGCGCACACCGCAGATCACTGTGAGCGGCAGAATTGTCTTTGCGCGAAGAAGCAACTTCTTCGTCTCCGGGAGCCGGAGAGAGCGGCAACTTCGCAAAGGTGATGAAACAAGCTGTACAACACTGCGATTGTGTGCGCAGCGTGCCAACTGAGAGAAAACAGTACCTGACCACTCTCCTGCCTTTTCTATTCACATGAACATTCGATTGCAAGCTGTTTTGGACAACTTTCTTTCTCTTCTTGCAAAACACTCGGCAGACCTCCGTGCAGCCTCTAGAACACGATGGGAGATGTTTTCTGTGCTGGCACAGTTTCTCCTTGCCAGACAGAGTGGAAAAGATTTTTGCTAAGATGTAGACGAGAAGAGAGGCTAAAGACGAAGGTACGGTGCTCTGCAGAGCAAAGCACCGCTCCCGGACCTCTTTCGGCAGAAGGCGCACACCGCAGAGCACTGTGAGCGGCAGAATCGTCTTTGCGCGAAGAAGCAGCTTCTTCGTCTCCGGGAGCCGGAGAGAGCGGCAACTTGGCAAAGGTGATGAAACAAGCTGTACAACACTGCGATTGTGTGCGCAGCTTGCCAACTGAGAGAAAACAGTACCTGACCACTCTCCTGCCTTTTCTATTCACATGAACATTCGATTGCAAGCTGTTTTGGACAACTTTCTTTCTCTTCTTGCAAAACACTCGGCAGACCTCCGTGCAGCCTCTAGAACACGATGGGAGATGTTTTCTGTGCTGGCACAGTTTCTCCTTGCCAGACAGAGTGGAAAAGCTTTTTGCTAAGATGTAGACGAGAAGAGAGGCTAAAGACGAAGGTACGGTGCTCTGCAGAGCTAAGCACCGCTCCCGGGCGTCTTTCGGCAGAAGGCGCACACAGCAGAGCACTGTGAGCGGCAGAATCGTCTTTGCGCGAAGAAGCAGCTTCTTCGTCTCCGGGAGCCGGAGAGAGCGGCAACTTCGCAAAGGTGATGAAACAAGCTGTACAACACTGCGATTGTGTGCGCAGCTTGCCAACTGAGAGAAAACAGTACCTGACCACTCTCCTGCCTTTTCTATTCACATGAACATTCGATTGCAAGCTGTTTTGGAAAACTTTCTTTCTCTTCTTGCAAAACACTCGGCAGACCTGCGTGCAGCCTCTAGAACACGATGGGAGATGTTTTTTGTGCTGGCACAGTTTCTCCTTGCCAGACAGAGTGGAAAAGCTTTTTGCTAAGATGTAGACGAGAAGAGAGGCTAAAGACGAAGGTACGGTGCTCTGCAGAGCTAAGCACCGCTCCCGGGCGTCTTTCGGCAGAAGGCGCACACCGCAGAGCACTGTGAGCGGCAGAATCGTCTTTGCGCGAAGAAGCAGCTTCTTCGTCTCCGGGAGCCGGAGAGAGCGGCAACTTCGCAAAGGTGATGAAACAAGCTGTACAACACTGCGATTGTGTGCGCAGCTTGCCAACTGAGAGAAAACAGTACCTGACCACTCTCCTGCCTTATGTAATCACATGAACATTCGATTGCAAGCTGTTTTGGACAACTTTCTTTCTCTTCTTGCAAAACACTCGGCAGACCTCCGTGCAGCCTCTAGAACACGATGGGAGATGTTTTTTGTGCTGGCACAGTTTCTCCTTGCCAGACAGAGTGGAAAAGCTTTTTGCTAAGATGTAGACGAGAAGAGAGGCTAAAGACGAAGGTACGGTGCTCTGCAGAGCTAAGCACCGTTCCCGGGGCTCTTTCGGCACAAGGCGCACACCGCAGAGCACTGTGAGCGGCAGAATCGTCTTTGCGCGAAGAAGCAGCTTCTTCGTCTCCGGGAGCCGGAGAGAGCGGCAACTTCGCAAAGGTGATGAAACAAGCTGTACAACACTGCGATTGTGTGCGCAGCTTGCCAACTGAGAGCAAACAGTACCTGACCACTCTCCTGCCTTTTCTATTCACATGAACATTCGATTGCAAGCTGTTTTGGACAACTTTCTTTCTCTTCTTGCAAAACACTCGGCAGACCTCCGTGCAGCCTCTAGAACACGATGGGAGATGTTTTCTGTGCTGGCACAGTTTCTCCTTGCCAGACAGAGTGGAAAAGCTTTTTGCTAAGATGTAGACGAGAAGAGAGGCTAAAGAAGCACGTATGGTGCTTCTCAGAGCTAAGCACAGCTCCCGGACCTCTTTCGGCAGAAGGCGCACACCGCAGAGCACTGTGAGCTGCAGAATCGTCTTTGCGCGAAGAAGCAGCTTCTTCGTCTCCGGGAGCCGGAGAGAGCGGCAACTTCGCAAAGGTGATGAAACAAGCTGTACAACACTGCGATTGTGTGCGCAGCTTGCCAACTGAGAGAAAACAGTACCTGACCAGTCTCCTGCCTTTTCTATTCACATGAACATTCTATTGGAAGCTGTTTTGGACAACTTTCTTTCTCTTCTTGCAAAACACTCGGCAGACCTCCGTGCAGCCTCTAGAACACGATGGGAGATGTTTTCTGTGCTGGCACAGTTTCTCCTTGCCAGACAGAGTGGAAAAGCTTTTTGCTAAGATGTAGACGAGAAGAGAGGCTAAAGACGAAGGTACGGTGCTCTGCAGAGCTAAGCACCGCTCCCGGGCCTCTTTCGGCAGAAGGCGCACACAGCAGAGCACTGTGAGCAGCAGAATCGTCTTTGCGCGAAGAAGCAGCTTCTTCGTCTCCGGGAGCCGGAGAGAGCGGCAACTTCGCAAAGGTGATGAAACAAGCTGTACAACACTGCGATTGTGAGTGCAGCTTGCCAACTGAGAGAAAACAGTACCTGACCACTCTCCTGCCTTTTCTATTCACGTGAACATTCGATTGCAAGCTGTTTTGGACAACTTTCTTTCTCTTCTTGCAAAACACTCGGCAGACCTCCGTGCAGCCTCTAGAACACGATGGGAGATGTTTTCTGTGCTGGCACAGTTTCTCCTTGCCAGACAGAGTGGAAAAGCTTTTTGCTAAGATGTAGACGAGAAGAGAGGCTAAAGAAGCAGGTATGGTGCTCTGCAGAGCTAAGCACAGCTCCCGGGGCTCTTTCGGCAGAAGGCGCACAGCGCAGAGCACTGTGAGCGGCAGAATCGTCTTTGCGCGAAGAAGCAGCTTCTTCGTCTCCGGGAGCCGGAGAGAGCGGCAACTTGGCAAAGGTGATGAAACAAGCTGTACAACACTGCGATTGTGTGCGCAGCTTGCCAACTGAGAGAAAACAGTACCTGACCACTCTCCTGCCTTTTCTATTCACATGAACATTCGATTGCAAGCTGTTTTGGACAACTTTCTTTCTCTTCTTGCAAAACACTCGGCAGACCTGCGTGCAGCCTCTAGAACACGATGGGAGATGTTTTCTGTGCTGGCACAGTTTCTCCTTGCCAGACAGAGTGGAAAAGCTTTTTGCTAAGATGTAGACGAGAAGAGAGGCTAAAGAAGCAGGTACGGTGCTTCTCAGAGCTAAGCACCGCTCCCGGGGCTCTTTCGGCAGAAGGCGCACACCGCAGAGCACTGTGAGCGGCAGAATCGTCTTTGCGCGAAGAAGCAGCTTCTTCGTCTCCGGGAGCCGGAGAGAGCGGCAACTTCGCAAAGGTGATGAAACAAGCTGTACAACACTGCGATTGGGTGCGCGGCTTGCCAACTGAGAGAAAACAGTACCTGACCACTCTCCTGCCTTTTCTATTCAGATGAACATTCGATTGGAAGCTGTTTTGGACAACTTTCTTTCTCTTCTTGCAAAACACTCGGCAGACCTCCGTGCAGCCTCTAGAACACGATGGGAGATGTTTTCTGTGCTGGCACAGTTTCTCCTTGCCAGACAGAGTGGAAAAGCTTTTTGCTAAGATGTAGACGAGAAGAGAGGCTAAAGACGAAGGTACGGTGCTCTGCAGAGCTAAGCACCGCTCCCGGGCGTCTTTCGGCAGAAGGCGCACACCGCAGAGCACTGTGAGCGGCAGAATCGTCTTTGCGCGAAGAAGCAGCTTCTTCGTCTCCGGGAGCCGGAGAGAGCGGCAACTTCGCAAAGGTGATGAAACAAGCTGTACAACACTGCGATTGTGTGCGCAGCTTGCCAAGTGAGAGAAAACAGTACCTGACCACTCTCCTGCCTTTTCTATTCACATGAACATTCGATTGGAAGCTGTTTTGGACAACTTTCTTTCTCTTCTTGCAAAACACTCGGCAGACCTCCGTGCAGCCTCTAGAACACGATGGGAGATGTTTTCTGTGCTGGCACAGTTTCTCCTTGCCAGACAGAGTGGAAAAGCTTTTTGCTAAGATGTAGACGAGAAGAGAGGCTAAAGACGAAGGTACGGTGCTCTGCAGAGCTAAGCACCGCTCCCGGGCGTCTTTCGGCAGAAGGCGCACACCGCAGAGCACTGTGAGCGGCAGAATCGTCTTTGCGCGAAGAAGCAGCTTCTTCGTCTCCGGGAGCCGGAGAGAGCGGCAACTTCGCAAAGGTGATGAAACAAGCTGTACAACACTGCGATTGTGTGCGCAGCTTGCCAACTGAGAGAAAACAGTACCTGACCAGTCTCCTGCCTTTTCAATTCACATGAACATTCGATTGCAAGCTGTTTTGGACAACTTTCTTTCTCTTCTTGCAAAACACTCGGCAGACCTGCGTGCAGCCTCTAGAACACGATGGGAGATGTTTTTTGTGCTGGCACAATTTCTCCTTGCCAGACAGAGTGGAAAAGCTTTTTGCTAAGATGTAGACGAGAAGAGAGGCTAAAGACGAAGGTACGGTGCTCTGCAGAGCTAAGCACCGCTCCCGGCCTCTTTCGGCAGAAGGCGCACACCGCAGAGCACTGTGAGCGGCAGAATCGTCTTTGCGCGAAGAAGCAGCTTCTTCGTCTCCGGGAGCCGGAGAGAGCGGCAACTTCGCAAAGGTGATGAAACAAGCTGTACAACACTGCGATTGTGTGCGCAGCTTGCCAACTGAGAGAAAACAGTACCTGACCACTCTCCTGCCTTTTCTATTCACATGAACATTCGATTGGAAGCTGTTTTGGACAACTTTCTTTCTCTTCTTGCAAAACACTCGGCAGACCTCCGTGCAGCCTCTAGAACACGATGGGAGATGTTTTCTGTGCTGGCACAGTTTCTCCTTGCCAGACAGAGTGGAAAAGCTTTTTGCTAAGATGTAGACGAGAAGAGAGGCTAAAGAAGCACGTATGGTGCTTCTCAGAGCTAAGCACCTCTCCCGGGGCTCTTTCGGCAGAAGGCGCACACCGCAGAGCACTGTGAGCGGCAGAATCGTCTTTGCGCGAAGAAGCAGCTTCTTCGTCTCCGGGAGCCGGAGAGAGCGGCAACTTCGCAAAGGTGATGAAACAAGCTGTGCAACACTGCGATTGTGTGCGCAGCGTGCCAACTGAGAGAAAACAGTACCTGACCACTCTCCTGCCTTTTCTATTCACGTGAACATTCGATTGCAAGCTGTTTTGGACAACTTTCTTTCTCTTCTTGCAAAACACTCGGCAGACCTGCGTGCAGCCTCTAGAACACGATGGGAGATGTTTTCTGTGCTGGCACAGTTTCTCCTTGCCAGACAGAGTGGAAAAGCTTTTTGCTAAGATGTAGACGAGAAGAGAGGCTAAAGAAGCACGTATGGTGCTTCTCAGAGCTAAGCACCGCTCCCGGACCTCTTTCGGCAGAAGGCGCACACCGCAGAGCACTGTGAGCGGCAGAATCGTCTTTGCGCGAAGAAGCAGCTTCTTCGTCTCCGGGAGCCGGAGAGAGCGGCAACTTCGCAAAGGTGATGAAACAAGCTGTACAACACTGCGATTGTGTGCGCAGCTTGCCAACTGAGAGAAAACAGTACCTGACCACTCTCCTGCCTTTTCTATTCACATGAACATTCGATTGCAAGCTGTTTTGGACAACTTTCTTTCTCTTCTTGCAAAACACTCGGCAGACCTCCGTGCAGCCTCTAGAACACGATGGGAGATGTTTTCTGTGCTGGCACAGTTTCTCCTTGCCAGACAGAGTGGAAAAGCTTTTTGCTAAGATGTAGACGAGAAGAGAGGCTAAAGACGAAGGTACGGTGCTCTGCAGAGCTAAGCACCGCTCCCGGGCCTCTTTCGGCAGAAGGCGCACACCGCAGAGCACTGTGAGCGGCAGAATCGTCTTTGCGCGAAGAAGCAGCTTCTTCGTCTCCGGGAGCCGGAGAGAGCGGCAACTTCGCAAAGGTGATGAAACAAGCTGTACAACACTGCGATTGTGTGCGCAGCTTGCCAACTGAGAGAAAACAGTACCTGACCACTCTCCTGCCTTTTCTATTCACATGAACATTCGATTGCAAGCTGTTTTGGACAACTTTCTTTCTCTTCTTGCAAAACACTCGGCAGACCTGCGTGCAGCCTCTAGAACACGATGGGAGATGTTTTTTGTGCTGGCACAGTTTCTCCTTGCCAGACAGAGTGGAAAAGCTTTTTGCTAAGATGTAGACGAGAAGAGAGGCTAAAGACGAAGGTACGGTGCTCTGCAGAGCTAAGCACCGCTCCCGGGCGTCTTTCGGCAGAAGGCGCACACCGCAGAGCACTGTGAGCGGCAGAATCGTCTTTGCGCGAAGAAGCAGCTTCTTCGTCTCCGGGAGCCGGAGAGAGCGGCAACTTCGCAAAGGTGATGAAACAAGCTGTACAACACTGCGATTGTGTGCGCAGCTTGCCAACTGAGAGAAAACAGTACCTGACCACTCTCCTGCCTTTTCTATTCACATGAACATTCGATTGCAAGCTGTTTTGGACAACTTTCTTTCTCTTCTTGCAAAACACTCGGCAGACCTCCGTGCAGCCTCTAGAACACGATGGGAGATGTTTTCTGTGCTGGCACAGTTTCTCCTTGCCAGACAGAGTGGAAAAGCTTTTTGCTAAGATGTAGACGAGAAGAGAGGCTAAAGACGAAGGTACGGTGCTCTGCAGAGCTAAGCACCGCTCCCGGGCCTCTTTCGGCAGAAGGCGCACACAGCAGAGCACTGTGAGCGGCAGAATCGTCTTTGCGCGAAGAAGCAGCTTCTTCGTCTCCGGGAGCCGGAGAGAGCGGCAACTTGGCAAAGGTGATGAAACAAGCTGTACAACACTGCGATTGTGTGCGCAGCTTGCCAACTGAGAGAAAACAGTACCTGACCACTCTCCTGCCTTTTCTATTCACATGAACATTCGATTGCAAGCTGTTTTGGACAACTTTCTTTCTCTTCTTGCAAAACACTCGGCAGACCTGCGTGCAGCCTCTAGAACACGATGGGAGATGTTTTCTGTGCTGGCACAGTTTCTCCTTGCCAGACAGAGTGGAAAAGCTTTTTGCTAAGATGTAGACGAGAAGAGAGGCTAAAGACGAAGGTACGGTGCTCTGCAGAGCTAAGCACCGCTCCCGGGCGTCTTTCGGCAGAAGGCGCACACCGCAGAGCACTGTGAGCGGCAGAATCGTCTTTGCGCGAAGAAGCAGCTTCTTCGTCTCCGGGAGCCGGAGAGAGCGGCAACTTCGCAAAGGTGATGAAACAAGCTGTACAACACTGCGATTGTGTGCGCAGCTTGCCAACTGAGAGAAAACAGTACCTGACCACTCTCCTGCCTTTTCTATTCACATGAACATTCGATTGCAAGCTGTTTTGGACAACTTTCTTTCTCTTCTTGCAAAACACTCGGCAGACCTCCGTGCAGCCTCTAGAACAAGATGGGAGATGTTTTTTGTGCTGGCACAGTTTCTCCTTGCCAGACAGAGTGGAAAAGCTTTTTGCTAAGATGTAGACGAGAAGAGAGGCTAAAGACGAAGGTACGGTGCTCTGCAGAGCTAAGCACCGCTCCCGGGGCTCTTTCGGCAGAAGGCGCACACCGCAGAGCACTGTGAGCGGCAGAATCGTCTTTGCGCGAAGAAGCAGCTTCTTCGTCTCCGGGAGCCGGAGAGAGCGGCAACTTCGCAAAGGTGATGAAACAAGCTGTACAACACTGCGATTGTGTGCGCAGCTTGCCAACTGAGAGCAAACAGTACCTGACCACTCTCCTGCCTTTTCTATTCACGTGAACATTCGATTGGAAGCTGTTTTGGACAACTTTCTTTCTCTTCTTGCAAAACACTCGGCAGACCTCCGTGCAGCCTCTAGAACACGATGGGAGATGTTTTCTGTGCTGGCACAGTTTCTCCTTGCCAGACAGAGTGGAAAAGCTTTTTGCTAAGATGTAGACGAGAAGAGAGGCTAAAGAAGCACGTATGGTGCTTCTCAGAGCTAAGCACCGCTCCCGGACCTCTTTCGGCAGAAGGCGCACACCGCAGAGCACTGTGAGCGGCAGAATCGTCTTTGCGCGAAGAAGCAGCTTCTTCGTCTCCGGGAGCCGGAGAGAGCGGCAACTTCGCAAAGGTGATGAAACAAGCTGTACAACACTGCGATTGTGTGCGCAGCTTGCCAACTGAGAGAAAACAGTACCTGACCACTCTCCTGCCTTTTCTATTCACGTGAACATTCGATTGCAAGCTGTTTTGGACAACTTTCTTTCTCTTCTTGCAAAACACTCGGCAGACCTCCGTGCAGCCTCTAGAACACGATGGGAGATGTTTTCTGTGCTGGCACAGTTTCTCCTTGCCAGACAGAGTGGAAAAGCTTTTTGCTAAGATGTAGACGAGAAGAGAGGCTAAAGACGAAGGTATGGTGCTCTGCAGAGCTAAGCACAGCTCCCGGGGCTCTTTCGGCAGAAGGCGCACACCGCAGAGCACTGTGAGCGGCAGAATCGTCTTTGCGCGAAGAAGCAGCTTCTTCGTCTCCGGGAGCCGGAGAGAGCGGCAACTTCGCAAAGGTGATGAAACAAGCTGTACAACACTGCGATTGTGTGTGCAGCTTGCCAACTGAGAGAAAACAGTACCTGACCACTCTCCTGCCTTTTCTATTCAGATGAACATTCGATTGCAAGCTGTTTTGGACAACTTTCTTTCTCTTCTTGCAAAACACTCGGCAGACCTCCGTGCAGCCTCTAGAACACGATGGGAGATGTTTTCTGTGCTGGCACAGTTTCTCCTTGCCAGACAGAGTGGAAAAGCTTTTTGCTAAGATGTAGACGAGAAGAGAGGCTAAAGAAGCAGGTATGGTGCTCTGCAGAGCTAAG
The DNA here is from genome assembly GCF_028551555.1 of Melozone crissalis. Lineage (NCBI taxonomy): Eukaryota > Metazoa > Chordata > Aves > Passeriformes > Passerellidae > Melozone > Melozone crissalis. The sequence continues at coordinate 362,953 of NW_026535947.1, read as the reverse complement.
CACAGCTCCCGGGGCTATTTCGGCAGAAGGCGCACACCGCAGAGCACTGTGAGCGGCAGAATCGTCTTTGCGCGAAGAAGCAGCTTCTTCGTCTCCGGGAGCCGGAGAGAGCGGCAACTTGGCAAAGGTGATGAAACAAGCTGTACAACACTGCGATTGTGTGCGCAGCTTGCCAAGTGAGAGAAAACAGTACCTGACCACTCTCCTGCCTTTTCTATTCACATGAACATTCGATTGCAAGCTGTTTTGGACAACTTTCTTTCTCTTCTTGCAAAACACTCGGCAGACCTCCGTGCAGCCTCTAGAACACGATGGGAGATGTTTTCTGTGCTGGCAAAGTTTCTCCTTGCCAGACAGAGTGGAAAAGCTTTTTGCTAAGATGTAGACGAGAAGAGAGGCTAAAGAAGCAGGTACGGTGCTTCTCAGAGCTAAGCACCGCTCCCGGGGCTCTTTCGGCAGAAGGCGCACACCGCAGAGCACTGTGAGCGGCAGAATCGTCTTTGCGCGAAGAAGCAGCTTCTTCGTCTCCGGGAGCCGGAGAGAGCGGCAACTTCGCAAAGGTGATGAAACAAGCTGTACAACACTGCGATTGTGTGCGCAGCTTGCCAACTGAGAGAAAACAGTACCTGACCACTCTCCTGCCTTTTCTATTCAGATGAACATTCGATTGCAAGCTGTTTTGGACAACTTTCTTTCTCTTCTTGCAAAACACTCGGCAGACCTCCGTGCAGCCTCTAGAACACGATGGGAGATGTTTTCTGTGCTGGCACAGTTTCTCCTTGCCAGACAGAGTGGAAAAGCTTTTTGCTAAGATGTAGACGAGAAGAGAGGCTAAAGACGAAGGTACGGTGCTCTGCAGAGCTAAGCACCGCTCCCGGGCGTCTTTCGGCAGAAGGCGCACACCGCAGAGCACTGTGAGCGGCAGAATCGTCTTTGCGCGAAGAAGCAGCTTCTTCGTCTCCGGGAGCCGGAGAGAGCGGCAACTTCGCAAAGGTGATGAAACAAGCTGTACAACACTGCGATTGTGTGCGCAGCTTGCCAACTGAGAGAAAACAGTACCTGACCACTCTCCTGCCTTTTCTATTCACATGAACATTCGATTGCAAGCTGTTTTGGACAACTTTCTTTCTCTTCTTGCAAAACACTCGGCAGACCTGCGTGCAGCCTCTAGAACACGATGGGAGATGTTTTCTGTGCTGGCAGAGTTTCTCCTTGCCAGACAGAGTGGAAAAGCTTTTTGCTAAGATGTAGACGAGAAGAGAGGCTAAAGACGAAGGTACGGTGCTCTGCAGAGCTAAGCACCGCTCCCGGGCGTCTTTCGGCAGAAGGCGCACACCGCAGAGCACTGTGAGCGGCAGAATGGTCTTTGCGCGAAGAAGCAGCTTCTTCGTCTCCGGGAGCCGGAGAGAGCGGCAACTTCGCAAAGGTGATGAAACAAGCTGTACAACACTGCGATTGTGTGCGCAGCTTGCCAACTGAGAGAAAACAGTACCTGACCAGTCTCCTGCCTTTTCTATTCAGATGAACATTCGATTGCAAGCTGTTTTGGACAACTTTCTTTCTCTTCTTGCAAAACACTCGGCAGACCTGCGTGCAGCCTCTAGAACACGATGGGAGATGTTTTTTGTGCTGGCACAGTTTCTCCTTGCCAGACAGAGTGGAAAAGCTTTTTGCTAAGATGTAGACGAGAAGAGAGGCTAAAGACGAAGGTACGGTGCTCTGCAGAGCTAAGCACCGCTCCCGGGCGTCTTTCGGCAGAAGGCGCACACCGCAGAGCACTGTGAGCGGCAGAATCGTCTTTGCGCGAAGAAGCAGCTTCTTCGTCTCCGGGAGCCGGAGAGAGCGGCAACTTCGCAAAGGTGATGAAACAAGCTGTACAACACTGCGATTGTGTGCGCAGCTTGCCAACTGAGAGAAAACAGTACCTGACCACTCTCCTGCCTTTTCTATTCACATGAACATTCGATTGCAAGCTGTTTTGGACAACTTTCTTTCTCTTCTTGCAAAACACTCGGCAGACCTGCGTGCAGCCTCTAGAACACGATGGGAGATGTTTTCTGTGCTGGCAGAGTTTCTCCTTGCCAGACAGAGTGGAAAAGCTTTTTGCTAAGATGTAGACGAGAAGAGAGGCTAAAGACGAAGGTACGGTGCTCTGCAGAGCTAAGCACCGCTCCCGGGCGTCTTTCGGCAGAAGGCGCACACCGCAGAGCACTGTGAGCGGCAGAATGGTCTTTGCGCGAAGAAGCAGCTTCTTCGTCTCCGGGAGCCGGAGAGAGCGGCAACTTCGCAAAGGTGATGAAACAAGCTGTACAACACTGCGATTGTGTGCGCAGCTTGCCAACTGAGAGAAAACAGTACCTGACCAGTCTCCTGCCTTTTCTATTCAGATGAACATTCGATTGCAAGCTGTTTTGGACAACTTTCTTTCTCTTCTTGCAAAACACTCGGCAGACCTGCGTGCAGCCTCTAGAACACGATGGGAGATGTTTTTTGTGCTGGCACAGTTTCTCCTTGCCAGACAGAGTGGAAAAGCTTTTTGCTAAGATGTAGACGAGAAGAGAGGCTAAAGACGAAGGTACGGTGCTCTGCAGAGCTAAGCACCGCTCCCGGGCGTCTTTCGGCAGAAGGCGCACACCGCAGAGCACTGTGAGCGGCAGAATCGTCTTTGCGCGAAGAAGCAGCTTCTTCGTCTCCGGGAGCCGGAGAGAGCGGCAACTTCGCAAAGGTGATGAAACAAGCTGTACAACACTGCGATTGTGTGCGCAGCTTGCCAACTGAGAGAAAACAGTACCTGACCACTCTCCTGCCTTTTCTATTGACATGAACATTCGATTGCAAGCTGTTTTGGACAACTTTCTTTCTCTTCTTGCAAAACACTCGGCAGACCTCCGTGCAGCCTCTAGAACACGATGGGAGATGTTTTCTGTGCTGGCACAGTTTCTCCTTGCCAGACAGAGTGGAAAAGCTTTTTGCTAAGATGTAGACGAGAAGAGAGGCTAAAGAAGCACGTATGGTGCTTCTCAGAGCTAAGCACCGCTCCCGGGGCTCTTTCGGCAGAAGGCGCACACCGCAGAGCACTGTGAGCGGCAGAATCGTCTTTGCGCGAAGAAGCAGCTTCTTCGTCTCCGGGAGCCGGAGAGAGCGGCAACTTCGCAAAGGTGATGAAACAAGCTGTGCAACACTGCGATTGTGTGCGCAGCGTGCCAACTGAGAGAAAACAGTACCTGACCACTCTCCTGCCTTTTCTATTCATGTGAACATTCGATTGGAAGCTGTTTTGGACAACTTTCTTTCTCTTCTTGCAAAACACTCGGCAGACCTGCGTGCAGCCTCTAGAACACGATGGGAGATGTTTTCTGTGCTGGCACAGTTTCTCCTTGCCAGACAGAGTGGAAAAGCTTTTTGCTAAGATGTAGACGAGAAGAGAGGCTAAAGAAGCACGTATGGTGCTTCTCAGAGCTAAGCACCGCTCCCGGACCTCTTTCGGCAGAAGGCGCACACCGCAGAGCACTGTGAGCGGCAGAATCGTCTTTGCGCGAAGAAGCAGCTTCTTCGTCTCCGGGAGCCGGAGAGAGCGGCAACTTCGCAAAGGTGATGAAACAAGCTGTACAACACTGCTATTGTGTGCGCAGCTTGCCAAGTGAGAGAAAACAGTACCTGACCACTCTCCTGCCTTTTCTATTCACATGAACATTCGATTGCAAGCTGTTTTGGACAACTTTCTTTCTCTTCTTGCAAAACACTCGGCAGACCTCCGTGCAGCCTCTAGAACACGATGGGAGATGTTTTCTGTGCTGGCACAGTTTCTCCTTGCCAGACAGAGTGGAAAAGCTTTTTGCTAAGATGTAGACGAGAAGAGAGGCTAAAGACGAAGGTACGGTGCTCTGCAGAGCTAAGCACCGCTCCCGGGCGTCTTTCGGCAGAAGGCGCACACCGCAGAGCACTGTGAGCGGCAGAATCGTCTTTGCGCGATGAAGCAGCTTCTTCGTCTCCGGGAGCCGGAGAGAGCGGCAACTTCGCAAAGGTGATGAAACAAGCTGTACAACACTGCGATTGTGTGCGCAGCTTGCCAACTGAGAGAAAACAGTACCTGACCACTCTCCTGCCTTATGTAATCACATGAACATTCGATTGGAAGCTGTTTTGGACAACTTTCTTTCTCTTCTTGCAAAACACTCGGCAGACCTCCGTGCAGCCTCTAGAACACGATGGGAGATGTTTTCTGTGCTGGCAAAGTTTCTCCTTGCCAGACAGAGTGGAAAAGCTTTTTGCTAAGATGTAGACGAGAAGAGAGGCTAAAGACGAAGGTACGGTGCTCTGCAGAGCTAAGCACCGCTCCCGGGCGTCTTTCGGCAGAAGGCGCACACCGCAGAGCACTGTGAGCGGCAGAATCGTCTTTGCGCGAAGAAGCAGCTTCTTCGTCTCCGGGAGCCGGAGAGAGCGGCAACTTCGCAAAGGTGATGAAACAAGCTGTACAACACTGCGATTGTGTGCGCAGCTTGCCAACTGAGAGAAAACAGTACCTGACCACTCTCCTGCCTTTTCTATTCACATGAACATTCGATTGGAAGCTGTTTTGGACAACTTTCTTTCTCTTCTTGCAAAACACTCGGCAGACCTGCGTGCAGCCTCTAGAACACGATGGGAGATGTTTTCTGTGCTGGCACAGTTTCTCCTTGCCAGACAGAGTGGAAAAGCTTTCTGCTAAGATGTAGACGAGAAGAGAGGCTAAAGACGAAGGTACGGTGCTCTGCAGAGCTAAGCACCGCTCCCGGGCGTCTTTCGGCAGAAGGCGCACACCGCAGAGCACTGTGAGCGGCAGAATCGTCTTTGCGCGAAGAAGCAGCTTCTTCGTCTCCGGGAGCCGGAGAGAGCGGCAACTTGGCAAAGGTGATGAAACAAGCTGTACAACACTGCGATTGTGTGCGCAGCTTGCCAACTGAGAGAAAACAGTACCTGACCACTCTCCTGCCTTTTCTATTCACATGAACATTCGATTGGAAGCTGTTTTGGACAACTTTCTTTCTCTTCTTGCAAAACACTCGGCAGACCTCCGTGCAGCCTCTAGAACACGATGGGAGATGTTTTCTGTGCTGGCACAGTTTCTCCTTGCCAGACAGAGTGGAAAAGCTTTTTGCTAAGATGTAGACGAGAAGAGAGGCTAAAGACGAAGGTACGGTGCTCTGCAGAGCTAAGCACCGCTCCCGGGCCTCTTTCGGCAGAAGGCGCACACAGCAGAGCACTGTGAGCGGCAGAATCGTCTTTGCGCGAAGAAGCAGCTTCTTCGTCTCCGGGAGCCGGAGAGAGCGGCAACTTGGCAAAGGTGATGAAACAAGCTGTACAACACTGCGATTGTGTGCGCAGCTTGCCAACTGAGAGAAAACAGTACCTGACCACTCTCCTGCCTTTTCTATTCACATGAACATTCGATTGCAAGCTGTTTTGGACAACTTTCTTTCTCTTCTTGCAAAACACTCGGCAGACCTCCGTGCAGCCTCTAGAACACGATGGGAGATGTTTTCTGTGCTGGCACAGTTTCTCCTTGCCAGACAGAGTGGAAAAGCTTTTTGCTAAGATGTAGACGAGAAGAGAGGCTAAAGACGAAGGTACGGTGCTCTGCAGAGCTAAGCACCGCTCCCGGGCCTCTTTCGGCAGAAGGCGCACACCGCAGAGCACTGTGAGCGGCAGAATCGTCTTTGCGCGAAGAAGCAGCTTCTTCGTCTCCGGGAGCCGGAGAGAGCGGCAACTTCGCAAAGGTGATGAAACAAGCTGTACAACACTGCGATTGTGTGCGCAGCTTGCCAACTGAGAGAAAACAGTACCTGACCACTCTCCTGCCTTTTCTATTCACATGAACATTCGATTGCAAGCTGTTTTGGACAACTTTCTTTCTCTTCTTGCAAAACACTCGGCAGACCTGCGTGCAGCCTCTAGAACACGATGGGAGATGTTTTTTGTGCTGGCACAGTTTCTCCTTGCCAGACAGAGTGGAAAAGCTTTTTGCTAAGATGTAGACGAGAAGAGAGGCTAAAGACGAAGGTACGGTGCTCTGCAGAGCTAAGCACCGCTCCCGGGCGTCTTTCGGCAGAAGGCGCACACCGCAGAGCACTGTGAGCGGCAGAATCGTCTTTGTGCGAAGAAGCAGCTTCTTCGTCTCCGGGAGCCGGAGAGAGCGGCAACTTCGCAAAGGTGATGAAACAAGCTGTACAACACTGCGATTGTGTGCGCAGCTTGCCAAGTGAGAGAAAACAGTACCTGACCACTCTCCTGCCTTTTCTATTCACATGAACATTCGATTGCAAGCTGTTTTGGACAACTTTCTTTCTCTTCTTGCAAAAACACTCGGCAGACCTCCGTGCAGCCTCTAGAACACGATGGGAGATGTTTTCTGTGCTGGCACAGTTTCTCCTTGCCAGACAGAGTGGAAAAGCTTTTTGCTAAGATGTAGACGAGAAGAGAGGCTAAAGAAGCACGTATGGTGCTTCTCAGAGCTAAGCACCGCTCCCGGACCTCTTTCGGCAGAAGGCGCACACCGCCGAGCACTGTGAGCGGCAGAATCGTCTTTGCGCGAAGAAGCAGCTTCTTCGTCTCCGGGAGCCGGAGAGAGCGGCAACTTGGCAAAGGTGATGAAACAAGCTGTACAACCCTGCGATTGTGTGCGCAGCTTGCCAACTGAGAGAAAACAGTACCTGACCACTCTCCTGCCTTTTCTATTCACATGAACATTCGATTGGAAGCTGTTTTGGACAACTTTCTTTCTCTTCTTGCAAAACACTCGGCAGACCTCCGTGCAGCCTCTAGAACACGATGGGAGATGTTTTCTGTGCTGGCACAGTTTCTCCTTGCCAGACAGAGTGGAAAAGCTTTTTGCTAAGATGTAGACGAGAAGAGAGGCTAAAGACGAAGGTACGGTGCTCTGCAGAGCTAAGCACCGCTCCCGGGCGTCTTTCGGCAGAAGGCGCACACCGCAGAGCACTTTGAGCGGCAGAATCGTCTTTGCGCGAAGAAGCAGCTTCTTCGTCTCCGGGAGCCGGAGAGAGCGGCAACTTCGCAAAGGTGATGAAACAAGCTGTACAACACTGCGATTGTGTGCGCAGCTTGCCAACTGAGAGAAAACAGGACCTGACCACTCTCCTGCCTTTTCTATTCACATGAACATTCGATTGCAAGCTGTTTTGGACAACTTTCTTTCTCTTCTTGCAAAACACTCGGCAGACCTGCGTGCAGCCTCTAGAACACGATGGGAGATGTTTTTTGTGCTGGCACAGTTTCTCATTGCCAGACAGAGTGGAAAAGCTTTTTGCTAAGATGTAGACGAGAAGAGAGGCTAAAGACGAAGGTACGGTGCTCTGCAGAGCTAAGCACCGCTCCCGGGCGTCTTTCGGCAGAAGGCGCACACCGCAGAGCACTGTGAGCGGCAGAATCGTCTTTGCGCGAAGAAGCAGCTTCTTCGTCTCCGGGAGCCGGAGAGAGCGGCAACTTCGCAAAGGTGATGAAACAAGCTGTACAACACTGCGATTGTGTGCGCAGCTTGCCAACTGAGAGAAAACAGTACCTGACCACTCTCCTGCCTTTTCTATTCACATGAACATTCGATTGCAAGCTGTTTTGGACAACTTTCTTTCTCTTCTTGCAAAACACTCGGCAGACCTCCGTGCAGCCTCTAGAACACGATGGGAGATGTTTTCTGTGCTGGCACAGTTTCTCCTTGCCAGACAGAGTGGAAAAGCTTTTTGCTAAGATGTAGACGAGAAGAGAGGCTAAAGACGAAGGTACGGTGCTCTGCAGAGCTAAGCACAGCTCCCGGGGCTCTTTCGGCAGAAGGCGCACAGCGCAGAGCACTGTGAGCGGCAGAATCGTCTTTGCGCGAAGAAGCAGCTTCTTCGTCTCCGGGAGCCGGAGAGAGCGGCAACTTCGCAAAGGTGATGAAACAAGCTGTACAACACTGCGATTGTGTGCGCAGCTTGCCAACTGAGAGAAAACAGTACCTGACCACTCTCCTGCCTTTTCTATTCAGATGAATTTTCGATTGCAAGCTGTTTTGGACAACTTTCTTTCTCTTCTTGCAAAACACTCGGCAGACCTCCGTGCAGCCTCTAGAACACGATGGGAGATGTTTTCTGTGCTGGCACAGTTTCTCCTTGCCAGACAGAGTGGAAAAGCTTTTTGCTAAGATGTAGACGAGAAGAGAGGCTAAAGACGAAGGTACGGTGCTCTGCAGAGCTAAGCACCGCTCCCGGGCGTCTTTCGGCAGAAGGCGCACACCGCAGAGCACTGTGAGCGGCAGAATCGTCTTTGCGCGAAGAAGCAGCTTCTTCGTCTCCGGGAGCCGGAGAGAGCGGCAACTTGGCAAAGGTGATGAAACAAGCTGTACAACACTGCGATTGTGTGCGCAGCGTGCCAACTGAGAGAAAACAGTACCTGACCACTCTCCTGCCTTTTCTATTCACATGAACATTCGATTGCAAGCTGTTTTGGACAACTTTCTTTCTCTTCTTGCAAAACACTCGGCAGACCTGCGTGCAGCCTCTAGAACACGATGGGATATGTTTTTTGTGCTGGCACAGTTTCTCCTTGCCAGACAGAGTGGAAAAGCTTTTTGCTAAGATGTAGACGAGAAGAGAGGCTAAAGACGAATGTACGGTGCTCTGCAGAGCTAAGCACCGCTCCCGGACCTCTTTCGGCAGAAGGCGCACAGCGCAGAGCACTGTGAGCGGCAGAATCGTCTTTGCGCGAAGAAGCAGCTTCTTCGTCTCCGGGAGCCGGAGAGAGCGGCAACTTCGCAAAGGTGATGAAACAAGCTGTACAACACTGCGATTGTGTGCGCAGCTTGCCAACTGAGAGAAAACAGTACCTGACCACTCTCCTGCCTTTTCTATTCACGTGAACATTCGATTGCAAGCTGTTTTGGACAACTTTCTTTCTCTTCTTGCAAAACACTCGGCAGACCTGCGTGCAGCCTCTAGAACACGATGGGAGATGTTTTCTGTGCTGGCACAGTTTCTCCTTGCCAGACAGAGTGGAAAAGCTTTTTGCTAAGATGTAGACGAGAAGAGAGGCTAAAGACGAAGGTACGGTGCTCTACAGAGCTAAGCACAGCTCCCAGGGCTCTTTCGGCAGAAGGCGCACAGCGCAGAGCACTGTGAGTGGCAGAATCGTCTTTGCGCGAAGAAGCAGCTTCTTCGTCTCCGGGAGCCGGAGAGAGCGGCAACTTCGCAAAGGTGATGAAACAAGCTGTACAACACTGCGATTGTGTGCGCAGCTTGCCAACTGAGAGAAAACAGTACCTGACCACTCTCCTGCCTTTTCTGTTGACATGAACATTCGATTGGAAGCTGTTTTGGACAACTTTCTTTCTCTTCTTGCAAAACACTCGGCAGACCTCCGTGCAGCCTCTAGAACACGATGGGAGATGTTTTCTGTGCTGGCAAAGTTTCTCCTTGCCAGACAGAGTGGAAAAGCTTTTTGCTAAGATGTAGACGAGAAGAGAGGCTAAAGAAGCAGGTACGGTGCTTCTCAGAGCTAAGCACCGCTCCCGGGCCTCTTTCGGCAGAAGGCGCACACCGCAGAGCACTGTGAGCGGCAGAATCGTCTTTGCGCGAAGAAGCAGCTTCTTCGTCTCCGGGAGCCGGAGAGAGCGGCAACTTCGCAAAGGTGATGAAACAAGCTGTACAACACTGTGATTGTGTGCGCAGCTTGCCAACTGAGAGAAAACAGTACCTGACCACTCTCCTGCCTTATGTAATCACATGAACATTCGATTGCAAGCTGTTTTGGACAACTTTCTTTCTCTTCTTGCAAAACACTCGGCAGACCTGCGTGCAGACTCTAGAACACGATGGGAGATGTTTTCTGTGCTGGCAAAGTTTCTCCTTGCCAGACAGAGTGGAAAAGCTTTTTGCTAAGATGTAGACGAGAAGAGAGGCTAAAGACGAAGGTACGGTGCTCTGCAGAGCTAAGCACCGCTCCCGGGCGTCTTTCGGCAGAAGGCGCACACAGCAGAGCACTGTGAGCGGCAGAATCGTCTTTGCGCGAAGAAGCAGCTTCTTCGTCTCCGGGAGCCGGAGAGAGCGGCAACTTCGCAAAGGTGATGAAACAAGCTGTACAACACTGCGATTGTGTGCGCAGCGTGCCAACTGAGAGAAAACAGTACCTGACCACTCTCCTGCCTTTTCTATTCAGATGAACATTCGATTGGAAGCTGTTTTGGACAACTTTCTTTCTCTTCTTGCAAAACACTCGGCAGACCTGCGTGCAGCCTCTAGAACACGATGGGAGATGTTTTCTGTGCTGGCACAGTTTCTCCTTGCAGACAGAGTGGAAAAGCTTTTTGCTAAGATGTAGACGAGAAGAGAGGCTAAAGACGAAGGTACGGTGCTCTGCAGAGCTAAGCACCGCTCCCGGGCGTCTTTCGGCAGAAGGCGCACACCGCAGAGCACTGTGAGCGGCAGAATCGTCTTTGCGCGAAGAAGCAGCTTCTTCGTCTCCGGGAGCCGGAGAGAGCGGCAACTTCGCAAAGGTGATGAAACAAGCTGTACAACACTGCGATTGTGTGCGCAGCTTGCCAACTGAGAGAAAACAGTACCTGACCACTCTCCTGCCTTTTCTATTCACATGAACATTCGATTGCAAGCTGTTTTGGACAACTTTCTTTCTCTTCTTGCAAAACACTCGGCAGACCTCCGTGCAGCCTCTAGAACACGATGGGAGATGTTTTCTGTGCTGGCACAGTTTCTCCTTGCCAGACAGAGTGGAAAAGCTTTTTGCTAAGATGTAGACGAGAAGAGAGGCTAAAGACGAAGGTACGGTGCTCTGCAGAGCTAAGCACCGCTCCCGGGCGTCTTTCGGCAGAAGGCGCACACCGCAGAGCACTGTGAGCGGCAGAATCGTCTTTGCGCGAAGAAGCAGCTTCTTCGTCTCCGGGAGCCGGAGAGAGCGGCAACTTCGCAAAGGTGATGAAACAAGCTGTACAACACTGCGATTGTGTGCGCAGCTTGCCAAGTGAGAGAAAACAGTACCTGACCACTCTCCTGCCTTTTCTATTCACATGAACATTCGATTGCAAGCTGTTTTGGACAACTTTCTTTCTCTTCTTGCAAAACACTCGGCAGACCTGCGTGCAGCCTCTAGAACACGATGGGAGATGTTTTCTGTGCTGGCACAGTTTCTCCTTGCCAGACAGAGTGGAAAAGCTTTTTGCTAAGATGTAGACGAGAAGAGAGGCTAAAGACGAAGGTACGGTGCTCTGCAGAGCTAAGCACCGCTCCCGGGCCTCTTTCGGCAGAAGGCGCACACCGCAGAGCACTGTGAGCGGCAGAATCGTCTTTGCGCGAAGAAGCAGCTTCTTCGTCTCCGGGAGCCGGAGAGAGCGGCAACTTCGCAAAGGTGATGAAACAAGCTGTACAACACTGCGATTGTGTGCGCAGCTTGCCAACTGAGAGAAAACAGTACCTGACCACTCTCCTGCCTTTTCTATTCACATGAACATTCGATTGCAAGCTGTTTTGGACAACTTTCTTTCTCTTCTTGCAAAACACTCGGCAGACCTCCGTGCAGCCTCTAGAACACGATGGGAGATGTTTTCTGTGCTGGCACAGTTTCTCCTTGCCAGACAGAGTGGAAAAGCTTTTTGCTAAGATGTAGACGAGAAGAGAGGCTAAAGACGAAGGTACGGTGCTCTGCAGAGCTAAGCACAGCTCCCGGGGCTCTTTCGGCAGAAGGCGCACACCGCAGAGCACTGTGAGCGGCAGAATCGTCTTTGCGCGAAGAAGCAGCTTCTTCGTCTCCGGGAGCCGGAGAGAGCGGCAACTTCGCAAAGGTGATGAAACAAGCTGTACAACACTGCGATTGTGTGCGCAGCTTGCCAACTGAGAGAAAACAGTACCTGACCACTCTCCTGCCTTTTCTATTCACGTGAAAATTCGATTGCAAGCTGTTTTGGACAACTTTCTTTCTCTTCTTGCAAAACACTCGGCAGACCTCCGTGCAGCCTCTAGAACACGATGGGAGATGTTTTCTGTGCTGGCACAGTTTCTCCTTGCCAGACAGAGTGGAAAAGCTTTTTGCTAAGATGTAGACGAGAAGAGAGGCTAAAGACGAAGGTACGGTGCTCTGCAGAGCTAAGCACCGCTCCCGGGCGTCTTTCGGCAGAAGGCGCACACCGCAGAGCACTGTGAGCGGCAGAATCGTCTTTGCGCGAAGAAGCAGCTTCTTCGTCTCCGGGAGCCGGAGAGAGCGGCAACTTCGCAAAGGTGATGAAACAAGCTGTACAACACTGCGATTGTGTGCGCAGCTTGCCAACTGAGAGAAAAGAGTACCTGACCACTCTCCTGCCTTTTCTATTCACATGAACATTCGATTGGAAGCTGTTTTGGACAACTTTCTTTCTCTTCTTGCAAAACACTCGGCAGACCTCCGTGCAGCCTCTAGAACACGATGGGAGATGTTTTCTGTGCTGGCACAGTTTCTCCTTGCCAGACAGAGTGGAAAAGCTTTTTGCTAAGATGTAGACGAGAAGAGAGGCTAAAGACGAAGGTACGGTGCTCTGCAGAGCTAAGCACCGCTCCCGGACCTCTTTCGGCAGAAGGCGCACAGCGCAGAGCACTGTGAGCGGCAGAATCGTCTTTGCGCGAAGAAGCAGCTTCTTCGTCTCCGGGAGCCGGAGAGAGCGGCAACTTCGCAAAGGTGATGAAACAAGCTGTACAACACTGCGATTGTGTGCGCAGCTTGCCAACTGAGAGAAAACAGTACCTGACCACTCTCCTGCCTTTTCTATTCACGTGAACATTCGATTGCAAGCTGTTTTGGACAACTTTCTTTCTCTTCTTGCAAAACACTCGGCAGACCTCCGTGCAGCCTCTAGAACACGATGGGAGATGTTTTCTGTGCTGGCACAGTTTCTCCTTGCCAGACAGAGTGGAAAAGCTTTTTGCTAAGATGTAGACGAGAAGAGAGGCTAAAGACGAAGGTACGGTGCTCTGCAGAGCTAAGCACAGCTCCCGGGGCTCTTTCGGCAGAAGGCGCACAGCGCAGAGCACTGTGAGTGGCAGAATCGTCTTTGCGCGAAGAAGCAGCTTCTTCGTCTCCGGGAGCCGGAGAGAGCGGCAACTTCGCAAAGGTGATGAAACAAGCTGTACAACACTGCGATTGTGTGCGCAGCTTGCCAACTGAGAGAAAACAGTACCTGACCACTCTCCTGCCTTTTCTGTTGACATGAACATTCGATTGGAAGCTGTTTTGGACAACTTTCTTTCTCTTCTTGCAAAACACTCGGCAGACCTCCGTGCAGCCTCTAGAACACGATGGGAGATGTTTTCTGTGCTGGCACAGTTTCTCCTTGCCAGACAGAGTGGAAAAGCTTTTTGCTAAGATGTAGACGAGAAGAGAGGCTAAAGAAGCAGGTACGGTGCTTCTCAGAGCTAAGCACCGCTCCCGGGCCTCTTTCGGCAGAAGGCGCACACCGCAGAGCACTGTGAGCGGCAGAATCGTCTTTGCGCGAAGAAGCAGCTTCTTCGTCTCCGGGAGCCGGAGAGAGCGGCAACTTCGCAAAGGTGATGAAACAAGCTGTACAACACTGTGATTGTGTGCGCAGCTTGCCAACTGAGAGAAAACAGTACCTGACCACTCTCCTGCCTTATGTAATCACATGAACATTCGATTGCAAGCTGTTTTGGACAACTTTCTTTCTCTTCTTGCAAAACACTCGGCAGACTTGCGTGCAGACTCTAGAACACGATGGGAGATGTTTTCTGTGCTGGCAAAGTTTCTCCTTGCCAGACAGAGTGGAAAAGCTTTTTGCTAAGATGTAGACGAGAAGAGAGGCTAAAGACGAAGGTACGGTGCTCTGCAGAGCTAAGCACCGCTCCCGGGCGTCTTTCGGCAGAAGGCGCACACCGCAGAGCACTGTGAGCGGCAGAATCGTCTTTGCGCGAAGAAGCAGCTTCTTCGTCTCCGGGAGCCGGAGAGAGCGGCAACTTCGCAAAGGTGATGAAACAAGCTGTACAACACTGCGATTGTGTGCGCAGCGTGCCAACTGAGAGAAAACAGTACCTGACCAGTCTCCTGCCTTTTCTATTCACATGAACATTCGATTGGAAGCTGTTTTGGACAACTTTCTTTCTCTTCTTGCAAAACACTCGGCAGACCTCCGTGCAGCCTCTAGAACACGATGGGAGATGTTTTCTGTGCTGGCACAGTTTCTCCTTGCCAGACAGAGTGGAAAAGCTTTTTGCTAAGATGTAGACGAGAAGAGAGGGTAAAGACGAAGGTACGGTGCTCTGCAGAGCTAAGCACCGCTCCCGGGCGTCTTTCGGCAGAAGGCGCACACCGCAGAGCACTGTGAGCGGCAGAATCGTCTTTGCGCGAAGAAGCAGCTTCTTCGTCTCCGGGAGCCGGAGAGAGCGGCAACTTCGCAAAGGTGATGAAACAAGCTGTACAACACTGCGATTGTGTGCGCAGCTTGCCAACTGAGAGAAAACAGTACCTGACCACTCTCCTGCCTTTTCTATTCACATGAACATTCGATTGCAAGCTGTTTTGGACAACTTTCTTTCTCTTCTTGCAAAACACTCGGCAGACCTCCGTGCAGCCTCTAGAACACGATGGGAGATGTTTTCTGTGCTGGCACAGTTTCTCCTTGCCAGACAGAGTGGAAAAGCTTTTTGCTAAGATGTAGACGAGAAGAGAGGCTAAAGACGAAGGTACGGTGCTCTGCAGAGCTAAGCACCGCTCCCGGGCGTCTTTCGGCAGAAGGCGCACACCGCAGAGCACTGTGAGCGGCAGAATCGTCTTTGCGCGAAGAAGCAGCTTCTTCGTCTCCGGGAGCCGGAGAGAGCGGCAACTTCGCAAAGGTGATGAAACAAGCTGTACAACACTGCGATTGTGTGCGCAGCTTGCCAAGTGAGAGAAAACAGTACCTGACCACTCTCCTGCCTTTTCTATTCAGATGAACATTCGATTGCAAGCTGTTTTGGACAACTTTCTTTCTCTTCTTGCAAAACACTCGGCAGACCTCCGTGCAGCCTCTAGAACACGATGGGAGATGTTTTCTGTGCTGGCACAGTTTCTCCTTGCCAGACAGAGTGGAAAAGCTTTTTGCTAAGATGTAGACGAGAAGAGAGGCTAAAGACGAAGGTACGGTGCTCTGCAGAGCTAAGCACCGCTCCCGGGCCTCTTTCGGCAGAAGGCGCACACCGCAGAGCACTGTGAGCGGCAGAATCGTCTTTGCGCGAAGAAGCAGCTTCTTCGTCTCCGGGAGCCGGAGAGAGCGGCAACTTCGCAAAGGTGATGAAACAAGCTGTACAACACTGCGATTGTGTGCGCAGCTTGCCAAGTGAGAGAAAACAGTACCTGACCACTCTCCTGCCTTTTCTATTCACATGAACATTCGATTGCAAGCTGTTTTGGACAACTTTCTTTCTCTTCTTGCAAAACACTCGGCAGACCTGCGTGCAGCCTCTAGAACACGATGGGAGATGTTTTTTGTGCTGGCACAGTTTCTCCTTGCCAGACAGAGTGGAAAAGCTTTTTGCTAAGATGTAGACGAGAAGAGAGGCTAAAGACGAAGGTACGGTGCTCTGCAGAGCTAAGCACCGCTCCCGGGCGTCTTTCGGCAGAAGGCGCACACCGCAGAGCACTGTGAGCGGCAGAATCGTCTTTGCGCGAAGAAGCAGCTTCTTCGTCTCCGGGAGCCGGAGAGAGCGGCAACTTCGCAAAGGTGATGAAACAAGCTGTACAACACTGCGATTGTGTGCGCAGCTTGCCAACTGAGAGAAAACAGTACCTGACCACTCTCCTGCCTTTTCTATTCACATGAACATTCGATTGCAAGCTGTTTTGGACAACTTTCTTTCTCTTCTTGCAAAACACTCGGCAGACCTCCGTGCAGCCTCTAGAACACGATGGGAGATGTTTTCTGTGCTGGCACAGTTTCTCCTTGCCAGACAGAGTGGAAAAGCTTTTTGCTAAGATGTAGACGAGAAGAGAGGCTAAAGACGAAGGTACGGTGCTCTGCAGAGCTAAGCACCGCTCCCGGGGCTCTTTCGGCAGAAGGCGCACACCGCAGAGCACTGTGAGCGGCAGAATCGTCTTTGCGCGAAGAAGCAGCTTCTTCGTCTCCGGGAGCCGGAGAGAGCGGCAACTTCGCAAAGGTGATGAAACAAGCTGTACAACACTGTGATTGTGTGCGCAGCTTGCCAACTGAGAGAAAACAGTACCTGACCACTCTCCTGCCTTATGTAATCACATGAACATTCGATTGCAAGCTGTTTTGGACAACTTTCTTTCTCTTCTTGCAAAACACTCGGCAGACCTCCGTGCAGCCTCTAGAACACGATGGGAGATGTTTTCTGTGCTGGCAAAGTTTCTCCTTGCCAGACAGAGTGGAAAAGCTTTTTGCTAAGATGTAGACGAGAAGAGAGGCTAAAGACGAAGGTACGGTGCTCTGCAGAGCTAAGCACCGCTCCCGGGCGTCTTTCGGCAGAAGGCGCACACCGCAGAGCACTGTGAGCGGCCGAATCGTCTTTGCGCGAAGAAGCAGCTTCTTCGTCTCCGGGAGCCGGAGAGAGCGGCAACTTGGCAAAGGTGATGAAACAAGCTGTACAACACTGCGATTGTGTGCGCAGCTTGCCAACTGAGAGAAAACAGTACCTGACCACTCTCCTGCCTTTTCTATTCACATGAACATTCGATTGCAAGCTGTTTTGGACAACTTTCTCTTCTTGCAAAACACTCGGCAGACCTCCGTGCAGCCTCTAGAACACGATGGGAGATGTTTTCTGTGCTGGCACAGTTTCTCCTTGCCAGACAGAGTGGAAAAGCTTTTTGCTAAGATGTAGACGAGAAGAGAGGCTAAAGACGAAGGTACGGTGCTCTGCAGAGCTAAGCACCGCTCCCGGGCGTCTTTCGGCAGAAGGCGCACACAGCAGAGCACTGTGAGCGGCAGAATCGTCTTTGCGCGAAGAAGCAGCTTCTTCGTCTCCGGGAGCCGGAGAGAGCGGCAACTTCGCAAAGGTGATGAAACAAGCTGTACAACACTGCGATTGTGTGCGCAGCTTGCCAACTGAGAGAAAACAGTACCTGACCACTCTCCTGCCTTTTCTATTCAGATGAACATTCGATTGCAAGCTGTTTTGGACAACTTTCTTTCTCTTCTTGCAAAACACTCGGCAGACCTCCGTGCAGCCTCTAGAACACGATGGGAGATGTTTTCTGTGCTGGCACAGTTTCTCCTTGCCAGACAGAGTGGAAAAGCTTTTTGCTAAGATGTAGACGAGAAGAGCGGCTAAAGAAGCAGGTATGGTGCTCTGCAGAGCTAAGCACAGCTCCCGGGGCTCTTTCGGCAGAAGGCGCACACCGCAGAGCACTGTGAGCGGCAGAATCGTCTTTGCGCGAAGAAGCAGCTTCTTCGTCTCCGGGAGCCGGAGAGAGCGGCAACTTCGCAAAGGTGATGAAACAAGCTGTACAACACTGCGATTGTGTGCGCAGCTTGCCAACTGAGAGAAAACAGTACCTGACCACTCTCCTGCGTTTTCTATTCACATGAACATTCGATTGCAAGCTGTTTTGGACAACTTTCTTTCTCTTCTTGCAAAACACTCGGCAGACCTCCGTGCAGCCTCTAGAACACGATGGGAGATGTTTTCTGTGCTGGCACAGTTTCTCCTTGCCAGACAGAGTGGAAAAGCTTTTTGCTAAGATGTAGACGAGAAGAGAGGCTAAAGAAGCAGGTACGGTGCTTCTCAGAGCTAAGCACCGCTCCCGGGGCTCTTTCGGCAGAAGGCGCACACCGCAGAGCACTGTGAGCGGCAGAATCGTCTTTGCGCGAAGAAGCAGCTTCTTCGTCTCCGGGAGCCGGAGAGAGCGGCAACTTCGCAAAGGTGATGAAACAAGCTGTACAACACTGTGATTGTGTGCGCAGCTTGCCAACTGAGAGAAAACAGTACCTGACCACTCTCCTGCCTTATGTAATCACATGAATATTCGATTGGAAGCTGTTTTGGACAACTTTCTTTCTCTTCTTGCAAAACACTCGGCAGACCTCCGTGCAGCCTCTAGAACACGATGGGAGATGTTTTCTGTGCTGGCACAGTTTCTCCTTGCCAGACAGAGTGGAAAAGCTTTTTGCTAAGATGTAGACGAGAAGAGAGGCTAAAGACGAAGGTACGGTGCTCTGCAGAGCTAAGCACCGCTCCCGGGCGTCTTTCGGCAGAAGGCGCACACCGCAGAGCACTGTGAGCGGCAGAATCGTCTTTGCGCGAAGAAGCAGCTTCTTCGTCTCCGGGAGCCGGAGAGAGCGGCAACTTGGCAAAGGTGATGAAACAAGCTGTACAACACTGCGATTGTGTGCGCAGCTTGCCAAGTGAGAGAAAACAGTACCTGACCACTCTCCTGCCTTTTCTATTCACATGAACATTCGATTGCAAGCTGTTTTGGACAACTTTCTTTCTCTTCTTGCAAAACACTCGGCAGACCTGCGTGCAGCCTCTAGAACACGATGGGAGATGTTTTCTGTGCTGGCACAGTTTCTCCTTGCCAGACAGAGTGGAAAAGCTTTTTGCTAAGATGTAGACGAGAAGAGAGGCTAAAGACGAAGGTACGGTGCTCTGCAGAGCTAAGCACCGCTCCCGGGCCTCTTTCGGCAGAAGGCGCACACCGCAGAGCACTGTGAGCGGCAGAATCGTCTTTGCGCGAAGAAGCAGCTTCTTCGTCTCCGGGAGCCGGAGAGAGCGGCAACTTCGCAAAGGTGATGAAACAAGCTGTACAACACTGCGATTGTGTGCGCAGCTTGCCAACTGAGAGAAAACAGTACCTGACCACTCTCCTGCCTTTTCTATTGACATGAACATTCGATTGGAAGCTGTTTTGGACAACTTTCTTTCTCTTCTTGCAAAACACTCGGCAGACCTGCGTGCAGCCTCTAGAACACGATGGGAGATGTTTTCTGTGCTGGCACAGTTTCTCCTTGCCAGACAGAGTGGAAAAGCTTTTTGCTAAGATGTAGACGAGAAGAGAGGCTAAAGAAGCACGTATGGTGCTTCTCAGAGCTAAGCACCGCTCCCGGACCTCTTTCGGCAGAAGGCGCACACCGCAGAGCACTGTGAGCGGCAGAATCGTCTTTGCGCGAAGAAGCAGCTTCTTCGTCTCCGGGAGCCGGAGAGAGCGGCAACTTCGCAAAGGTGATGAAACAAGCTGTACAACACTGCGATTGTGTGCGCAGCTTGCCAACTGAGAGAAAACAGTACCTGACCACTCTCCTGCCTTTTCTATTCACGTGAACATTCGATTGCAAGCTGTTTTGGACAACTTTCTTTCTCTTCTTGCAAAACACTCGGCAGACCTCCGTGCAGCCTCTAGAACACGATGGGAGATGTTTTCTGTGCTGGCACAGTTTCTCCTTGCCAGACAGAGTGGAAAAGCTTTTTGCTAAGATGTAGACGAGAAGAGAGGCTAAAGACGAAGGTACGGTGCTCTGCAGAGCTAAGCACAGCTCCCGGGGCTCTTTCGGCAGAAGGCGCACACCGCAGAGCACTGTGAGCGGCAGAATCGTCTTTGCGCGAAGAAGCAGCTTCTTCGTCTCCGGGAGCCGGAGAGAGCGGCAACTTGGCAAAGGTGATGAAACAAGCTGTACAACACTGCGATTGTGTGCGCAGCTTGCCAACTGAGAGAAAACAGTACCTGACCACTCTCCTGCCTTTTCTATTCACATGAACATTCGATTGGAAGCTGTTTTGGACAACTTTCTTTCTCTTCTTGCAAAACACTCGGCAGACCTCCGTGCAGCCTCTAGAACACGATGGGAGATGTTTTCTGTGCTGGCACAGTTTCTCCTTGCCAGACAGAGTGGAAAAGCTTTTTGCTAAGATGTAGACGAGAAGAGAGGCTAAAGAAGCAGGTACGGTGCTTCTCAGAGCTAAGCACCGATCCCGGGCCTCTTTCGGCAGAAGGCGCACACAGCAGAGCACTGTGAGCGGCAGAATCGTCTTTGCGCGAAGAAGCAGCTTCTTCGTCTCCGGGAGCCGGAGAGAGCGGCAACTTCGCAAAGGTGATGAAACAAGCTGTACAACACTGCGATTGTGTGCGCAGCTTGCCAACTGAGAGAAAACAGTACCTGACCACTCTCCTGCCTTTTCTATTCACGTGAACATTCGATTGCAAGCTGTTTTGGACAACTTTCTTTCTCTTCTTGCAAAACACTCGGCAGACCTGCGTGCAGCCTCTAGAACACGATGGGAGATGTTTTCTGTGCTGGCACAGTTTCTCCTTGCCAGACAGAGTGGAAAAGCTTTTTGCTAAGATGTAGACGAGAAGAGAGGCTAAAGAAGCACGTATGGTGCTTCTCAGAGCTAAGCACCGCTCCCGGACCTCTTTCGGAAGAAGGCGCACACCGCAGAGCACTGTGAGCGGCAGAATCGTCTTTGCGCGAAGAAGCAGCTTCTTCGTCTCCGGGAGCCGGAGAGAGCGGCAACTTGGCAAAGGTGATGAAACAAGCTGTACAACACTGCGATTGTGTGCGCAGCGTGCCAACTGAGAGAAAACAGTACCTGACCACTCTCCTGCCTTTTCTGTTGACATGAACATTCGATTGCAAGCTGTTTTGGACAACTTTCTTTCTCTTCTTGCAAAACACTCGGCAGACCTGCGTGCAGCCTCTAGAACACGATGGGAGATGTTTTCTGTGCTGGCACAGTTTCTCCTTGCCAGACAGAGTGGAAAAGCTTTTTGCTAAGATGTAGACGAGAAGAGAGGCTAAAGACGAAGGTACGGTGCTCTGCAGAGCTAAGCACCGCTCCCGGGCCTCTTTCGGCAGAAGGCGCACACCGCAGAGCACTGTGAGCGGCAGAATCGTCTTTGCGCGAAGAAGCAGCTTCTTCGTCTCCGGGAGCCGGAGAGAGCGGCAACTTCGCAAAGGTGATGAAACAAGCTGTACAACACTGCGATTGTGTGCGCAGCTTGCCAAGTGAGAGAAAACAGTACCTGACCACTCTCCTGCCTTTTCTATTCACATGAACATTCGATTGCAAGCTGTTTTGGACAACTTTCTTTCTCTTCTTGCAAAACACTCGGCAGACCTCCGTGCAGCCTCTAGAACACGATGGGAGATGTTTTCTGTGCTGGCACAGTTTCTCCTTGCCAGACAGAGTGGAAAAGCTTTTTGCTAAGATGTAGACGAGAAGAGAGGCTAAAGACGAAGGTACGGTGCTCTGCAGAGCTAAGCACCGCTCCCGGGCCTCTTTCGGCAGAAGGCGCACACCGCAGAGCACTGTGAGCGGCAGAATCGTCTTTGCGCGAAGAAGCAGCTTCTTCGTCTCCGGGAGCCGGAGAGAGCGGCAACTTCGCAAAGGTGATGAAACAAGCTGTACAACACTGCGATTGTGTGCGCAGCTTGCCAACTGAGAGAAAACAGTACCTGACCACTCTCCTGCCTTTTCTATTCACATGAACATTCGATTGCAAGCTGTTTTGGACAACTTTCTTTCTCTTCTTGCAAAACACTCGGCAGACCTCCGTGCAGCCTCTAGAACACGATGGGAGATGTTTTCTGTGCTGGCACAGTTTCTCCTTGCCAGACAGAGTGGAAAAGCTTTTTGCTAAGATGTAGACGAGAAGAGAGGCTAAAGACGAAGGTACGGTGCTCTGCAGAGCTAAGCACAGCTCCCGGGGCTCTTTCGGCAGAAGGCGCACACCGCAGAGCACTGTGAGCGGCAGAATCGTCTTTGCGCGAAGAAGCAGCTTCTTCGTCTCCGGGAGCCGGAGAGAGCGGCAACTTCGCAAAGGTGATGAAACAAGCTGTACAACACTGCGATTGTGTGCGCAGCTTGCCAACTGAGAGAAAACAGTACCTGACCACTCTCCTGCCTTTTCTATTCACGTGAACATTCGATTGCAAGCTGTTTTGGACAACTTTCTTTCTCTTCTTGCAAAACACTCGGCAGACCTCCGTGCAGCCTCTAGAACACGATGGGAGATGTTTTCTGTGCTGGCACAGTTTCTCCTTGCCAGACAGAGTGGAAAAGCTTTTTGCTAAGATGTAGACGAGAAGAGAGGCTAAAGAAGCACGTATGGTGCTTCTCAGAGCTAAGCACCGCTCCCGGACCTCTTTCGGCAGAAGGCGCACACCGCAGAGCACTGTGAGCGGCAGAATCGTCTTTGCGCGAAGAAGCAGCTTCTTCGTCTCCGGGAGCCGGAGAGAGCGGCAACTTCGCAAAGGTGATGAAACAAGCTGTACAACACTGCGATTGTGTGCGCAGCTTGCCAACTGAGAGAAAACAGTACCTGACCACTCTCCTGCCTTTTCTATTCACATGAACATTCGATTGCAAGCTGTTTTGGACAACTTTCTTTCTCTTCTTGCAAAACACTCGGCAGACCTCCGTGCAGCCTCTAGAACACGATGGGAGATGTTTTCTGTGCTGGCACAGTTTCTCCTTGCCAGACAGAGTGGAAAAGCTTTTTGCTAAGATGTAGACGAGAAGAGAGGCTAAAGACGAAGGTACGGTGCTCTGCAGAGCTAAGCACCGCTCCCGGGCGTCTTTCGGCAGAAGGCGCACACCGCAGAGCACTGTGAGCGGCAGAATCGTCTTTGCGCGAAGAAGCAGCTTCTTCGTCTCCGGGAGCCGGAGAGAGCGGCAACTTCGCAAAGGTGATGAAACAAGCTGTACAACACTGCGATTGTGTGCGCAGCTTGCCAACTGAGAGAAAACAGTACCTGACCACTCTCCTGCCTTTTCTATTCACATGAACATTCGATTGCAAGCTGTTTTGGACAACTTTCTTTCTCTTCTTGCAAAACACTCGGCAGACCTGCGTGCAGCCTCTAGAACACGATGGGAGATGTTTTTTGTGCTGGCACAGTTTCTCCTTGCCAGACAGAGTGGAAAAGCTTTTTGCTAAGATGTAGACGAGAAGAGAGGCTAAAGACGAAGGTACGGTGCTCTGCAGAGCTAAGCACCGCTCCCGGGCCTCTTTCGGCAGAAGGCGCACACCGCAGAGCACTGTGAGCGGCAGAATCGTCTTTGCGCGAAGAAGCAGCTTCTTCGTCTCCGGGAGCCGGAGAGAGCGGCAACTTCGCAAAGGTGATGAAACAAGCTGTACAACACTGCGATTGTGTGCGCAGCTTGCCAACTGAGAGAAAACAGTACCTGACCACTCTCCTGCCTTTTCTATTGACATGAACATTCGATTGGAAGCTGTTTTGGACAACTTTCTTTCTCTTCTTGCAAAACACTCGGCAGACCTGCGTGCAGCCTCTAGAACACGATGGGAGATGTTTTCTGTGCTGGCACAGTTTCTCCTTGCCAGACAGAGTGGAAAAGCTTTTTGCTAAGATGTAGACGAGAAGAGAGGCTAAAGAAGCACGTATGGTGCTTCTCAGAGCTAAGCACCGCTCCCGGACCTCTTTCGGCAGAAGGCGCACACCGCAGAGCACTGTGAGCGGCAGAATCGTCTTTGCGCGAAGAAGCAGCTTCTTCGTCTCCGGGAGCCGGAGAGAGCGGCAACTTGGCAAAGGTGATGAAACAAGCTGTACAACACTGCGATTGTGTGCGCAGCTTGCCAACTGAGAGAAAACAGTACCTGACCACTCTCCTGCCTTTTCTATTCACATGAACATTCGATTGGAAGCTGTTTTGGACAACTTTCTTTCTCTTCTTGCAAAACACTCGGCAGACCTCCGTGCAGCCTCTAGAACACGATGGGAGATGTTTTCTGTGCTGGCACAGTTTCTCCTTGCCAGACAGAGTGGAAAAGCTTTTTGCTAAGATGTAGACGAGAAGAGAGGCTAAAGAAGCAGGTACGGTGCTTCTCAGAGCTAAGCACCGATCCCGGGCCTCTTTCGGCAGAAGGCGCACACAGCAGAGCACTGTGAGCGGCAGAATCGTCTTTGCGCGAAGAAGCAGCTTCTTCGTCTCCGGGAGCCGGAGAGAGCGGCAACTTCGCAAAGGTGATGAAACAAGCTGTACAACACTGCGATTGTGTGCGCAGCTTGCCAACTGAGAGAAAACAGTACCTGACCACTCTCCTGCCTTTTCTATTCACGTGAACATTCGATTGCAAGCTGTTTTGGACAACTTTCTTTCTCTTCTTGCAAAACACTCGGCAGACCTGCGTGCAGCCTCTAGAACACGATGGGAGATGTTTTCTGTGCTGGCACAGTTTCTCCTTGCCAGACAGAGTGGAAAAGCTTTTTGCTAAGATGTAGACGAGAAGAGAGGCTAAAGAAGCACGTATGGTGCTTCTCAGAGCTAAGCACCGCTCCCGGACCTCTTTCGGCAGAAGGCGCACACCGCAGAGCACTGTGAGCGGCAGAATCGTCTTTGCGCGAAGAAGCAGCTTCTTCGTCTCCGGGAGCCGGAGAGAGCGGCAACTTGGCAAAGGTGATGAAACAAGCTGTACAACACTGCGATTGTGTGCGCAGCGTGCCAACTGAGAGAAAACAGTACCTGACCACTCTCCTGCCTTTTCTGTTGACATGAACATTCGATTGCAAGCTGTTTTGGACAACTTTCTTTCTCTTCTTGCAAAACACTCGGCAGACCTGCGTGCAGCCTCTAGAACACGATGGGAGATGTTTTCTGTGCTGGCACAGTTTCTCCTTGCCAGACAGAGTGGAAAAGCTTTTTGCTAAGATGTAGACGAGAAGAGAGGCTAAAGACGAAGGTACGGTGCTCTGCAGAGCTAAGCACCGCTCCCGGGCGTCTTTCGGCAGAAGGCGCACACCGCAGAGCACTGTGAGCGGCAGAATCGTCTTTGCGCGAAGAAGCAGCTTCTTCGTCTCCGGGAGCCGGAGAGAGCGGCAACTTCGCAAAGGTGATGAAACAAGCTGTACAACACTGCGATTGTGTGCGCAGCTTGCCAAGTGAGAGAAAACAGTACCTGACCACTCTCCTGCCTTTTCTATTCACATGAACATTCGATTGCAAGCTGTTTTGGACAACTTTCTTTCTCTTCTTGCAAAACACTCGGCAGACCTCCGTGCAGCCTCTAGAACACGATGGGAGATGTTTTCTGTGCTGGCACAGTTTCTCCTTGCCAGACAGAGTGGAAAAGCTTTTTGCTAAGATGTAGACGAGAAGAGAGGCTAAAGACGAAGGTACGGTGCTCTGCAGAGCTAAGCACCGCTCCCGGGCCTCTTTCGGCAGAAGGCGCACACCGCAGAGCACTGTGAGCGGCAGAATCGTCTTTGCGCGAAGAAGCAGCTTCTTCGTCTCCGGGAGCCGGAGAGAGCGGCAACTTCGCAAAGGTGATGAAACAAGCTGTACAACACTGCGATTGTGTGCGCAGCTTGCCAACTGAGAGAAAACAGTACCTGACCACTCTCCTGCCTTTTCTATTCACGTGAACATTCGATTGCAAGCTGTTTTGGACAACTTTCTTTCTCTTCTTGCAAAACACTCGGCAGACCTCCGTGCAGCCTCTAGAACACGATGGGAGATGTTTTCTGTGCTGGCACAGTTTCTCCTTGCCAGACAGAGTGGAAAAGCTTTTTGCTAAGATGTAGACGAGAAGAGAGGCTAAAGAAGCACGTATGGTGCTTCTCAGAGCTAAGCACCGCTCCCGGACCTCTTTCGGCAGAAGGCGCACACCGCAGAGCACTGTGAGCGGCAGAATCGTCTTTGCGCGAAGAAGCAGCTTCTTCGTCTCCGGGAGCCGGAGAGAGCGGCAACTTCGCAAAGGTGATGAAACAAGCTGTACAACACTGCGATTGTGTGCGCAGCTTGCCAACTGAGAGAAAACAGTACCTGACCACTCTCCTGCCTTTTCTATTCACATGAACATTCGATTGGAAGCTGTTTTGGACAACTTTCTTTCTCTTCTTGCAAAACACTCGGCAGACCTCCGTGCAGCCTCTAGAACACGATGGGAGATGTTTTCTGTGCTGGCACAGTTTCTCCTTGCCAGACAGAGTGGAAAAGCTTTTTGCTAAGATGTAGACGAGAAGAGAGGCTAAAGACGAAGGTACGGTGCTCTGCAGAGCTAAGCACCGCTCCCGGACCTCTTTCGGCAGAAGGCGCACAGCGCAGAGCACTGTGAGCGGCAGAATCGTCTTTGCGCGAAGAAGCAGCTTCTTCGTCTCCGGGAGCCGGAGAGAGCGGCAACTTCGCAAAGGTGATGAAACAAGCTGTACAACACTGCGATTGTGTGCGCAGCTTGCCAACTGAGAGAAAACAGTACCTGACCACTCTCCTGCCTTTTCTATTCACGTGAACATTCGATTGGAAGCTGTTTTGGACAACTTTCTTTCTCTTCTTGCAAAACACTCGGCAGACCTCCGTGCAGCCTCTAGAACACGATGGGAGATGTTTTCTGTGCTGGCACAGTTTCTCCTTGCCAGACAGAGTGGAAAAGCTTTTTGCTAAGATGTAGACGAGAAGAGAGGCTAAAGACGAAGGTACGGTGCTCTGCAGAGCTAATCACAGCTCCCGGGGCTCTTTCGGCAGAAGGCGCACAGCGCAGAGCACTGTGAGTGGCAGAATCGTCTTTGCGCGAAGAAGCAGCTTCTTCGTCTCCGGGAGCCGGAGAGAGCGGCAACTTCGCAAAGGTGATGAAACAAGCTGTACAACACTGCGATTGTGTGCGCAGCTTGCCAACTGAGAGAAAACAGTACCTGACCACTCTCCTGCCTTTTCTGTTGACATGAACATTCGATTGGAAGCTGTTTTGGACAACTTTCTTTCTCTTCTTGCAAAACACTCGGCAGACCTCCGTGCAGCCTCTAGAACACGATGGGAGATGTTTTCTGTGCTGGCACAGTTTCTCCTTGCCAGACAGAGTGGAAAAGCTTTTTGCTAAGATGTAGACGAGAAGAGAGGCTAAAGAAGCAGGTACGGTGCTTCTCAGAGCTAAGCACCGCTCCCGGGCCTCTTTCGGCAGAAGGCGCACACCGCAGAGCACTGTGAGCGGCAGAATCGTCTTTGCGCGAAGAAGCAGCTTCTTCGTCTCCGGGAGCCGGAGAGAGCGGCAACTTGGCAAAGGTGATGAAACAAGCTGTACAACACTGTGATTGTGTGCGCAGCTTGCCAACTGAGAGAAAACAGTACCTGACCACTCTCCTGCCTTATGTAATCACATGAACATTCGATTGCAAGCTGTTTTGGACAACTTTCTTTCTCTTCTTGCAAAACACTCGGCAGACTTGCGTGCAGACTCTAGAACACGATGGGAGATGTTTTCTGTGCTGGCAAAGTTTCTCCTTGCCAGACAGAGTGGAAAAGCTTTTTGCTAAGATGTAGACGAGAAGAGAGGCTAAAGACGAAGGTACGGTGCTCTGCAGAGCTAAGCACCGCTCCCGGGCGTCTTTCGGCAGAAGGCGCACACCGCAGAGCACTGTGAGCGGCAGAATCGTCTTTGCGCGAAGAAGCAGCTTCTTCGTCTCCGGGAGCCGGAGAGAGCGGCAACTTCGCAAAGGTGATGAAACAAGCTGTACAACACTGCGAT
This sequence comes from Melozone crissalis, assembly GCF_028551555.1. NCBI lineage: Eukaryota > Metazoa > Chordata > Aves > Passeriformes > Passerellidae > Melozone > Melozone crissalis. The sequence continues at coordinate 335,521 of NW_026535947.1, read as the reverse complement.
TGTGTGCGCAGCGTGCCAACTGAGAGAAAACAGTACCTGACCACTCTCCTGCCTTTTCTATTCACATGAACATTCGATTGCAAGCTGTTTTGGACAACTTTCTTTCTCTTCTTGCAAAACACTCGGCAGACCTCCGTGCAGCCTCTAGAACACGATGGGAGATGTTTTCTGTGCTGGCACAGTTTCTCCTTGCCAGACAGAGTGGAAAAGCTTTTTGCTAAGATGTAGACGAGAAGAGAGGCTAAAGACGAAGGTACGGTGCTCTGCAGAGCTAAGCACCGCTCCCGGGCGTCTTTCGGCAGAAGGCGCACACCGCAGAGCACTGTGAGCGGCAGAATCGTCTTTGCGCGAAGAAGCAGCTTCTTCGTCTCCGGGAGCCGGAGAGAGCGGCAACTTCGCAAAGGTGATGAAACAAGCTGTACAACACTGCGATTGTGTGCGCAGCTTGCCAACTGAGAGAAAACAGTACCTGACCACTCTCCTGCCTTTTCTATTCACATGAACACTCGATTGCAAGCTGTTTTGGACAACTTTCTTTCTCTTCTTGCAAAACACTCGGCAGACCTCCGTGCAGCCTCTAGAACACGATGGGAGATGTTTTCTGTGCTGGCACAGTTTCTCCTTGCCAGACAGAGTGGAAAAGCTTTTTGCTAAGATGTAGACGAGAAGAGAGGCTAAAGACGAAGGTACGGTGCTCTGCAGAGCTAAGCACCGCTCCCGGGCGTCTTTCGGCAGAAGGCGCACACCGCAGAGCACTGTGAGCGGCAGAATCGTCTTTGCGCGAAGAAGCAGCTTCTTCGTCTCCGGGAGCCGGAGAGAGCGGCAACTTCGCAAAGGTGATGAAACAAGCTGTACAACACTGCGATTGTGTGCGCAGCTTGCCAAGTGAGAGAAAACAGTACCTGACCACTCTCCTGCCTTTTCTATTCACATGAACATTCGATTGCAAGCTGTTTTGGACAACTTTCTTTCTCTTCTTGCAAAACACTCGGCAGACCTCCGTGCAGCCTCTAGAACACGATGGGAGATGTTTTCTGTGCTGGCAAAGTTTCTCCTTGCCAGACAGAGTGGAAAAGCTTTTTGCTAAGATGTAGACGAGAAGAGAGGCTAAAGACGAAGGTACGGTGCTCTGCAGAGCTAAGCACCGCTCCCGGGCCTCTTTCGGCAGAAGGCGCACACCGCAGAGCACTGTGAGCGGCAGAATCGTCTTTGCGCAAAGAAGCAGCTTCTTCGTCTCCGGGAGCCGGAGAGAGCGGCAACTTCGCAAAGGTGATGAAACAAGCTGTACAACACTGCGATTGTGTGCGCAGCTTGCCAACTGAGAGAAAACAGTACCTGACCACTCTCCTGCCTTTTCTATTCACATGAACATTCGATTGCAAGCTGTTTTGGACAACTTTCTTTCTCTTCTTGCAAAACACTCGGCAGACCTGCGTGCAGCCTCTAGAACACGATGGGAGATGTTTTTTGTGCTGGCACAGTTTCTCCTTGCCAGACAGAGTGGAAAAGCTTTTTGCTAAGATGTAGACGAGAAGAGAGGCTAAAGACGAAGGTACGGTGCTCTGCAGAGCTAAGCACCGCTCCCGGGCGTCTTTCGGCAGAAGGCGCACACCGCAGAGCACTGTGAGCGGCAGAATCGTCTTTGCGCGAAGAAGCAGCTTCTTCGTCTCCGGGAGCCGGAGAGAGCGGCAACTTCGCAAAGGTGATGAAACAAGCTGTACAACACTGCGATTGTGTGCGCAGCTTGCCAACTGAGAGAAAACAGTACCTGACCACTCTCCTGCCTTTTCTATTCACATGAACATTCGATTGCAAGCTGTTTTGGACAACTTTCTTTCTCTTCTTGCAAAACACTCGGCAGACCTGCGTGCAGCCTCTAGAACACGATGGGAGATGTTTTCTGTGCTGGCACAGTTTCTCCTTGCCAGACAGAGTGGAAAAGCTTTTTGCTAAGATGTAGACGAGAAGAGAGGCTAAAGACGAAGGTACGGTGCTCTGCAGAGCTAAGCACCGCTCCCGGGGCTCTTTCGGCAGAAGGCGCACACCGCAGAGCACTGTGAGCGGCAGAATCGTCTTTGCGCGAAGAAGCAGCTTCTTCGTCTCCGGGAGCCGGAGAGAGCGGCAACTTCGCAAAGGTGATGAAACAAGCTGTACAACACTGTGATTGTGTGCGCAGCTTGCCAACTGAGAGAAAACAGTACCTGACCACTCTCCTGCCTTATGTAATCACATGAACATTCGATTGGAAGCTGTTTTGGACAACTTTCTTTCTCTTCTTGCAAAACACTCGGCAGACCTCCGTGCAGCCTCTAGAACACGATGGGAGATGTTTTCTGTGCTGGCAAAGTTTCTCCTTGCCAGACAGAGTGGAAAAGCTTTTTGCTAAGATGTAGACGAGAAGAGAGGGTAAAGACGAAGGTACGGTGCTCTGCAGAGCTAAGCACAGCTCCCGGGCGTCTTTCGGCAGAAGGCGCACACCGCAGAGCACTGTGAGCGGCAGAATCGTCTTTGCGCGAAGAAGCAGCTTCTTCGTCTCCGGGAGCCGGAGAGAGCGGCAACTTCGCAAAGGTGATGAAACAAGCTGTACAACACTGCGATTGTGTGCGCAGCGTGCCAACTGAGAGAAAACAGTACCTGACCACTCTCCTGCCTTTTCTATTCACATGAACATTCGATTGCAAGCTGTTTTGGACAACTTTCTCTTCTTGCAAAACACTCGGCAGACCTCCGTGCAGCCTCTAGAACACGATGGGAGATGTTTTCTGTGCTGGCACAGTTTCTCCTTGCCAGACAGAGTGGAAAAGCTTTTTGCTAAGATGTAGACGAGAAGAGAGGCTAAAGACGAAGGTACGGTGCTCTGCAGAGCTAAGCACCGCTCCCGGGCGTCTTTCGGAAGAAGGCGCACACAGCAGAGCACTGTGAGCGGCAGAATCGTCTTTGCGCGAAGAAGCAGCTTCTTCGTCTCCGGGAGCCGGAGAGAGCGGCAACTTCGCAAAGGTGATGAAACAAGCTGTACAACACTGCGATTGTGTGCGCAGCTTGCCAACTGAGAGAAAACAGTACCTGACCACTCTCCTGCCTTTTCTATTCAGATGAACATTCGATTGCAAGCTGTTTTGGACAACTTTCTTTCTCTTCTTGCAAAACACTCGGCAGACCTCCGTGCAGCCTCTAGAACACGATGGGAGATGTTTTCTGTGCTGGCACAGTTTCTCCTTGCCAGACAGAGTGGAAAAGCTTTTTGCTAAGATGTAGACGAGAAGAGCGGCTAAAGAAGCAGGTATGGTGCTCTGCAGAGCTAAGCACAGCTCCCGGGGCTCTTTCGGCAGAAGGCGCACACCGCAGAGCACTGTGAGCGGCAGAATCGTCTTTGCGCGAAGAAGCAGCTTCTTCGTCTCCGGGAGCCGGAGAGAGCGGCAACTTCGCAAAGGTGATGAAACAAGCTGTACAACACTGCGATTGTGTGCGCAGCTTGCCAACTGAGAGAAAACAGTACCTGACCACTCTCCTGCCTTTTCTATTCACATGAACATTCGATTGCAAGCTGTTTTGGACAACTTTCTTTCTCTTCTTGCAAAACACTCGGCAGACCTCCGTGCAGCCTCTAGAACACGATGGGAGATGTTTTCTGTGCTGGCACAGTTTCTCCTTGCCAGACAGAGTGGAAAAGCTTTTTGCTAAGATGTAGACGAGAAGAGAGGCTAAAGAAGCAGGTACGGTGCTTCTCAGAGCTAAGCACCGCTCCCGGGGCTCTTTCGGCAGAAGGCGCACACCGCAGAGCACTGTGAGCGGCAGAATCGTCTTTGCGCGAAGAAGCAGCTTCTTCGTCTCCGGGAGCCGGAGAGAGCGGCAACTTCGCAAAGGTGATGAAACAAGCTGTACAACACTGTGATTGTGTGCGCAGCTTGCCAACTGAGAGAAAACAGTACCTGACCACTCTCCTGCCTTTTCTATTCACATGAACATTCGATTGCAAGCTGTTTTGGACAACTTTCTTTCTCTTCTTGCAAAACACTCGGCAGACCTCCGTGCAGCCTCTAGAACACGATGGGAGATGTTTTCTGTGCTGGCACAGTTTCTCCTTGCCAGACAGAGTGGAAAAGCTTTTTGCTAAGATGTAGACGAGAAGAGAGGCTAAAGACGAAGGTACGGTGCTCTGCAGAGCTAAGCACCGCTCCCGGGCGTCTTTCGGCAGAAGGCGCACACCGCAGAGCACTGTGAGCGGCAGAATCGTCTTTGCGCGAAGAAGCAGCTTCTTCGTCTCCGGGAGCCGGAGAGAGCGGCAACTTCGCAAAGGTGATGAAACAAGCTGTACAACACTGCGATTGTGTGCGCAGCTTGCCAACTGAGAGAAAACAGTACCTGACCACTCTCCTGCCTTTTCTATTCACATGAACATTCGATTGCAAGCTGTTTTGGACAACTTTCTTTCTCTTCTTGCAAAACACTCGGCAGACCTGCGTGCAGCCTCTAGAACACGATGGGAGATGTTTTTTGTGCTGGCACAGTTTCTCCTTGCCAGACAGAGTGGAAAAGCTTTTTGCTAAGATGTAGACGAGAAGAGAGGCTAAAGACGAAGGTACGGTGCTCTGCAGAGCTAAGCACCGCTCCCGGGCGTCTTTCGGCAGAAGGCGCACACCGCAGAGCACTGTGAGCGGCAGAATCGTCTTTGCGCGAAGAAGCAGCTTCTTCGTCTCCGGGAGCCGGAGAGAGCGGCAACTTCGCAAAGGTGATGAAACAAGCTGTACAACACTGCGATTGTGTGCGCAGCTTGCCAACTGAGAGAAAACAGTACCTGACCACTCTCCTGCCTTTTCTATTCACATGAACATTCGATTGCAAGCTGTTTTGGACAACTTTCTTTCTCTTCTTGCAAAACACTCGGCAGACCTGCGTGCAGCCTCTAGAACACGATGGGAGATGTTTTCTGTGCTGGCACAGTTTCTCCTTGCCAGACAGAGTGGAAAAGCTTTTTGCTAAGATGTAGACGAGAAGAGAGGCTAAAGACGAAGGTACGGTGCTCTGCAGAGCTAAGCACCGCTCCCGGGGCTCTTTCGGCAGAAGGCGCACACCGCAGAGCACTGTGAGCGGCAGAATCGTCTTTGCGCGAAGAAGCAGCTTCTTCGTCTCCGGGAGCCGGAGAGAGCGGCAACTTCGCAAAGGTGATGAAACAAGCTGTACAACACTGTGATTGTGTGCGCAGCTTGCCAACTGAGAGAAAACAGTACCTGACCACTCTCCTGCCTTATGTAATCACATGAACATTCGATTGGAAGCTGTTTTGGACAACTTTCTTTCTCTTCTTGCAAAACACTCGGCAGACCTCCGTGCAGCCTCTAGAACACGATGGGAGATGTTTTCTGTGCTGGCAAAGTTTCTCCTTGCCAGACAGAGTGGAAAAGCTTTTTGCTAAGATGTAGACGAGAAGAGAGGGTAAAGACGAAGGTACGGTGCTCTGCAGAGCTAAGCACAGCTCCCGGGCGTCTTTCGGCAGAAGGCGCACACCGCAGAGCACTGTGAGCGGCAGAATCGTCTTTGCGCGAAGAAGCAGCTTCTTCGTCTCCGGGAGCCGGAGAGAGCGGCAACTTCGCAAAGGTGATGAAACAAGCTGTACAACACTGCGATTGTGTGCGCAGCGTGCCAACTGAGAGAAAACAGTACCTGACCACTCTCCTGCCTTTTCTATTCACATGAACATTCGATTGCAAGCTGTTTTGGACAACTTTCTCTTCTTGCAAAACACTCGGCAGACCTCCGTGCAGCCTCTAGAACACGATGGGAGATGTTTTCTGTGCTGGCACAGTTTCTCCTTGCCAGACAGAGTGGAAAAGCTTTTTGCTAAGATGTAGACGAGAAGAGAGGCTAAAGACGAAGGTACGGTGCTCTGCAGAGCTAAGCACCGCTCCCGGGCGTCTTTCGGAAGAAGGCGCACACAGCAGAGCACTGTGAGCGGCAGAATCGTCTTTGCGCGAAGAAGCAGCTTCTTCGTCTCCGGGAGCCGGAGAGAGCGGCAACTTCGCAAAGGTGATGAAACAAGCTGTACAACACTGCGATTGTGTGCGCAGCTTGCCAACTGAGAGAAAACAGTACCTGACCACTCTCCTGCCTTTTCTATTCAGATGAACATTCGATTGCAAGCTGTTTTGGACAACTTTCTTTCTCTTCTTGCAAAACACTCGGCAGACCTCCGTGCAGCCTCTAGAACACGATGGGAGATGTTTTCTGTGCTGGCACAGTTTCTCCTTGCCAGACAGAGTGGAAAAGCTTTTTGCTAAGATGTAGACGAGAAGAGCGGCTAAAGAAGCAGGTATGGTGCTCTGCAGAGCTAAGCACAGCTCCCGGGGCTCTTTCGGCAGAAGGCGCACACCGCAGAGCACTGTGAGCGGCAGAATCGTCTTTGCGCGAAGAAGCAGCTTCTTCGTCTCCGGGAGCCGGAGAGAGCGGCAACTTCGCAAAGGTGATGAAACAAGCTGTACAACACTGCGATTGTGTGCGCAGCTTGCCAACTGAGAGAAAACAGTACCTGACCACTCTCCTGCCTTTTCTATTCACATGAACATTCGATTGCAAGCTGTTTTGGACAACTTTCTTTCTCTTCTTGCAAAACACTCGGCAGACCTCCGTGCAGCCTCTAGAACACGATGGGAGATGTTTTCTGTGCTGGCACAGTTTCTCCTTGCCAGACAGAGTGGAAAAGCTTTTTGCTAAGATGTAGACGAGAAGAGAGGCTAAAGAAGCAGGTACGGTGCTTCTCAGAGCTAAGCACCGCTCCCGGGGCTCTTTCGGCAGAAGGCGCACACCGCAGAGCACTGTGAGCGGCAGAATCGTCTTTGCGCGAAGAAGCAGCTTCTTCGTCTCCGGGAGCCGGAGAGAGCGGCAACTTCGCAAAGGTGATGAAACAAGCTGTACAACACTGTGATTGTGTGCGCAGCTTGCCAACTGAGAGAAAACAGTACCTGACCACTCTCCTGCCTTTTCTATTCACATGAACATTCGATTGCAAGCTGTTTTGGACAACTTTCTTTCTCTTCTTGCAAAACACTCGGCAGACCTCCGTGCAGCCTCTAGAACACGATGGGAGATGTTTTCTGTGCTGGCACAGTTTCTCCTTGCCAGACAGAGTGGAAAAGCTTTTTGCTAAGATGTAGACGAGAAGAGAGGCTAAAGACGAAGGTACGGTGCTCTGCAGAGCTAAGCACCGCTCCCGGGCGTCTTTCGGCAGAAGGCGCACACCGCAGAGCACTGTGAGCGGCAGAATCGTCTTTGCGCGAAGAAGCAGCTTCTTCGTCTCCGGGAGCCGGAGAGAGCGGCAACTTCGCAAAGGTGATGAAACAAGCTGTACAACACTGCGATTGTGTGCGCAGCTTGCCAACTGAGAGAAAACAGTACCTGACCACTCTCCTGCCTTTTCTATTCACATGAACATTCGATTGCAAGCTGTTTTGGACAACTTTCTTTCTCTTCTTGCAAAACACTCGGCAGACCTGCGTGCAGCCTCTAGAACACGATGGGAGATGTTTTTTGTGCTGGCACAGTTTCTCCTTGCCAGACAGAGTGGAAAAGCTTTTTGCTAAGATGTAGACGAGAAGAGAGGCTAAAGACGAAGGTACGGTGCTCTGCAGAGCTAAGCACCGCTCCCGGGCGTCTTTCGGCAGAAGGCGCACACCGCAGAGCACTGTGAGCGGCAGAATCGTCTTTGCGCGAAGAAGCAGCTTCTTCGTCTCCGGGAGCCGGAGAGAGCGGCAACTTCGCAAAGGTGATGAAACAAGCTGTACAACACTGCGATTGTGTGCGCAGCTTGCCAACTGAGAGAAAACAGTACCTGACCACTCTCCTGCCTTTTCTATTGACATGAACATTCGATTGGAAGCTGTTTTGGACAACTTTCTTTCTCTTCTTGCAAAACACTCGGCAGACCTGCGTGCAGCCTCTAGAACACGATGGGAGATGTTTTCTGTGCTGGCACAGTTTCTCCTTGCCAGACAGAGTGGAAAAGCTTTTTGCTAAGATGTAGACGAGAAGAGAGTCTAAAGAAGCACGTATGGTGCTTCTCAGAGCTAAGCACCGCTCCCGGACCTCTTTCGGCAGAAGGCGCACACCGCAGAGCACTGTGAGCGGCAGAATCGTCTTTGCGCGAAGAAGCAGCTTCTTCGTCTCCGGGAGCCGGAGAGAGCGGCAACTTGGCAAAGGTGATGAAACAAGCTGTACAACACTGCGATTGTGTGCGCAGCTTGCCAACTGAGAGAAAACAGTACCTGACCACTCTCCTGCCTTTTCTATTCACGTGAACATTCGATTGCAAGCTGTTTTGGACAACTTTCTTTCTCTTCTTGCAAAACACTCGGCAGACCTCCGTGCAGCCTCTAGAACACGATGGGAGATGTTTTCTGTGCTGGCACAGTTTCTCCTTGCCAGACAGAGTGGAAAAGCTTTTTGCTAAGATGTAGACGAGAAGAGAGGCTAAAGACGAAGGTACGGTGCTCTGCAGAGCTAAGCACAGCTCCCGGGGCTCTTTCGGCAGAAGGCGCACACCGCAGAGCACTGTGAGCGGCAGAATCGTCTTTGCGCGAAGAAGCAGCTTCTTCGTCTCCGGGAGCCGGAGAGAGCGGCAACTTGGCAAAGGTGATGAAACAAGCTGTACAACACTGCGATTGTGTGCGCAGCTTGCCAACTGAGAGAAAACAGTACCTGACCACTCTCCTGCCTTTTCTATTCACATGAACATTCGATTGCAAGCTGTTTTGGACAACTTTCTTTCTCTTCTTGCAAAACACTCGGCAGACCTCCGTGCAGCCTCTAGAACACGATGGGAGATGTTTTCTGTGCTGGCACAGTTTCTCCTTGCCAGACAGAGTGGAAAAGCTTTTTGCTAAGATGTAGACGAGAAGAGAGGCTAAAGAAGCAGGTACGGTGCTTCTCAGAGTTAAGCACCGATCCCGGGCCTCTTTCGGCAGAAGGCGCACAGCGCAGAGCACTGTGAGCGGCAGAATCGTCTTTGCGCGAAGAAGCAGCTTCTTCGTCTCCGGGAGCCGGAGAGAGCGGCAACTTCGCAAAGGTGATGAAACAAGCTGTACAACACTGCGATTGTGTGCGCAGCTTGCCAACTGAGAGAAAACAGTACCTGACCACTCTCCTGCCTTTTCTATTCACGTGAACATTCGATTGCAAGCTGTTTTGGACAACTTTCTTTCTCTTCTTGCAAAACACTCGGCAGACCTGCGTGCAGCCTCTAGAACACGATGGGAGATGTTTTCTGTGCTGGCACAGTTTCTCCTTGCCAGACAGAGTGGAAAAGCTTTTTGCTAAGATGTAGACGAGAAGAGAGGCTAAAGAAGCACGTATGGTGCTTCTCAGAGCTAAGCACCGCTCCCGGACCTCTTTCGGCAGAAGGCGCACACCGCAGAGCACTGTGAGCGGCAGAATCGTCTTTGCGCGAAGAAGCAGCTTCTTCGTCTCCGGGAGCCGGAGAGAGCGGCAACTTCGCAAAGGTGATGAAACAAGCTGTACAACACTGTGATTGTGTGCGCAGCTTGCCAACTGAGAGAAAACAGTACCTGACCACTCTCCTGCCTTATGTAATCACATGAACATTCGATTGCAAGCTGTTTTGGACAACTTTCTTTCTCTTCTTGCAAAACACTCGGCAGACCTGCGTGCAGCCTCTAGAACACGATGGGAGATGTTTTCTGTGCTGGCAAAGTTTCTCCTTGCCAGACAGAGTGGAAAAGCTTTTTGCTAAGATGTAGACGAGAAGAGAGGCTAAAGACGAAGGTACGGTGCTCTGCAGAGCTAAGCACCGCTCCCGGACCTCTTTCGGCAGAAGGCGCACACCGCAGAGCACTGTGAGCGGCAGAATCGTCTTTGCGCGAAGAAGCAGCTTCTTCGTCTCCGGGAGCCGGAGAGAGCGGCAACTTCGCAAAGGTGATGAAACAAGCTGTACAACACTGCGATTGTGTGCGCAGCGTGCCAACTGAGAGAAAACAGTACCTGACCACTCTCCTGCCTTTTCTATTCACATGAACATTCGATTGGAAGCTGTTTTGGACAACTTTCTTTCTCTTCTTGCAAAACACTCGGCAGACCTCCGTGCAGCCTCTAGAACACGATGGGAGATGTTTTCTGTGCTGGCACAGTTTCTCCTTGCCAGACAGAGTGGAAAAGCTTTTTGCTAAGATGTAGACGAGAAGAGAGGGTAAAGACGAAGGTACGGTGCTCTGCAGAGCTAAGCACCGCTCCCGGGCCTCTTTCGGCAGAAGGCGCACACAGCAGAGCACTGTGAGCGGCAGAATCGTCTTTGCGCGAAGAAGCAGCTTCTTCGTCTCCGGGAGCTGGAGAGAGCGGCAACTTCGCAAAGGTGATGAAACAAGCTGTACAACACTGCGATTGTGTGCGCAGCTTGCCAACTGAGAGAAAACAGTACCTGACCACTCTCCTGCCTTTTCTATTCACATGAACATTCGATTGCAAGCTGTTTTGGACAACTTTCTTTCTCTTCTTGCAAAACACTCGGCAGAGCTCCGTGCAGCCTCTAGAACACGATGGGAGATGTTTTCTGTGCTGGCACAGTTTCTCCTTGCCAGACAGAGTGGAAAAGCTTTTTGCTAAGATGTAGACGAGAAGAGAGGCTAAAGACGAAGGTACGGTGCTCTGCAGAGCTAAGCACCGCTCCCGGGCGTCTTTCGGCAGAAGGCGCACACCGCAGAGCACTGTGAGCGGCAGAATCGTCTTTGCGCGAAGAAGCAGCTTCTTCGTCTCCGGGAGCCGGAGAGAGCGGCAACTTCGCAAAGGTGATGAAACAAGCTGTACAACACTGCGATTGTGTGCGCAGCTTGCCAACTGAGAGAAAACAGTACCTGACCACTCTCCTGCCTTTTCTATTCACATGAACATTCGATTGCAAGCTGTTTTGGACAACTTTCTTTCTCTTCTTGCAAAACACTCGGCAGACCTCCGTGCAGCCTCTAGAACACGATGGGAGATGTTTTCTGTGCTGGCACAGTTTCTCCTTGCCAGACAGAGTGGAAAAGCTTTTTGCTAAGATGTAGACGAGAAGAGAGGCTAAAGACGAAGGTACGGTGCTCTGCAGAGCTAAGCACCGCTCCCGGGCGTCTTTCGGCAGAAGGCGCACACCGCAGAGCACTGTGAGCGGCAGAATCGTCTTTGCGCGAAGAAGCAGCTTCTTCGTCTCCGGGAGCCGGAGAGAGCGGCAACTTCGCAAAGGTGATGAAACAAGCTGTACAACACTGCGATTGTGTGCGCAGCTTGCCAAGTGAGAGAAAACAGTACCTGACCACTCTCCTGCCTTTTCTATTCAGATGAACATTCGATTGCAAGCTGTTTTGGACAACTTTCTTTCTCTTCTTGCAAAACACTCGGCAGACCTCCGTGCAGCCTCTAGAACACGATGGGAGATGTTTTCTCTGCTGGCACAGTTTCTCCTTGCCAGACAGAGTGGAAAAGCTTTTTGCTAAGATGTAGACGAGAAGAGAGGCTAAAGACGAAGGTACGGTGCTCTGCAGAGCTAAGCACAGCTCCCGGGGCTCTTTCGGCAGAAGGCGCACACCGCAGAGCACTGTGAGCGGCAGAATGGTCTTTGCGCGAAGAAGCAGCTTCTTCGTCTCCGGGAGCCGGAGAGAGCGGCAGCTTCGCAAAGGTGATGAAACAAGCTGTACAACACTGTGATTGTGTGCGCAGCTTGCCAACTGAGAGAAAACAGTACCTGACCACTCTCCTGCCTTATGTAATCACATGAACATTCGATTGCAAGCTGTTTTGGACAACTTTCTTTCTCTTCTTGCAAAACACTCGGCAGACCTCCGTGCAGCCTCTAGAACACGATGGGAGATGTTTTCTGTGCTGGCAAAGTTTCTCCTTGCCAGACAGAGTGGAAAAGCTTTTTGCTAAGATGTAGACGAGAAGAGAGGCTAAAGACGAAGGTACGGTGCTCTGCAGAGCTAAGCACCGCTCCCGGGCGTCTTTCGGCAGAAGGCGCACACCGCAGAGCACTGTGAGCGGCCGAATCGTCTTTGCGCGAAGAAGCAGCTTCTTCGTCTCCGGGAGCCGGAGAGAGCGGCAACTTCGCAAAGGTGATGAAACAAGCTGTACAACACTGCGATTGTGTGCGCAGCGTGCCAACTGAGAGAAAACAGTACCTGACCACTCTCCTGCCTTTCTATTCAGATGAACATTCGATTGCAAGCTGTTTTGGACAACTTTCTTTCTCTTCTTGCAAAACACTCGGCAGACCTCCGTGCAGCCTCTAGAACACGATGGGAGATGTTTTCTGTGCTGGCACAGTTTCTCCTTGCCAGACAGAGTGGAAAAGCTTTTTGCTAAGATGTAGACGAGAAGAGAGGCTAAAGACGAAGGTACGGTGCTCTGCAGAGCTAAGCACCGCTCCCGGGCCTCTTTCGGCAGAAGGCGCACACCGCAGAGCACTGTGAGCGGCAGAATCGTCTTTGCGCGAAGAAGCAGCTTCTTCGTCTCCGGGAGCCGGAGAGAGCGGCAACTTCGCAAAGGTGATGAAACAAGCTGTACAACACTGCGATTGTGTGCGCAGCTTGCCAACTGAGAGAAAACAGTACCTGACCACTCTCCTGCCTTTTCTATTCACATGAACATTCGATTGCAAGCTGTTTTGGACAACTTTCTTTCTCTTCTTGCAAAACACTCGGCAGACCTCCGTGCAGCCTGTAGAACACGATGGGAGATGTTTTCTGTGCTGGCACAGTTTCTCCTTGCCAGACAGAGTGGAAAAGCTTTTTGCTAAGATGTAGACGAGAAGAGCGGCTAAAGAAGCAGGTATGGTGCTCTGCAGAGCTAAGCACCGCTCCCGGACCTCTTTCAGCAGAAGGCGCACACCGCAGAGCACTGTGAGCGGCAGAATCGTCTTTGCGCGAAGAAGCAGCTTCTTCGTCTCCGGGAGCCGGAGAGAGCGGCAACTTCGCAAAGGTGATGAAACAAGCTGTACAACACTGCGATTGTGTGCGCAGCTTGCCAACTGAGAGAAAACAGTACCTGACCACTCTCCTGCCTTTTCTATTCACGTGAACATTCGATTGGAAGCTGTTTTGGACAACTTTCTTTCTCTTCTTGCAAAACACTCGGCAGACCTCCGTGCAGCCTCTAGAACACGATGGGAGATGTTTTCTGTGCTGGCACAGTTTCTCCTTGCCAGACAGAGTGGAAAAGCTTTTTGCTAAGATGTAGACGAGAAGAGAGGCTAAAGAAGCAGGTACGGTGCTTCTCAGAGCTAAGCACCGCTCCCGGGGCTCTTTCGGCAGAAGGCGCACACCGCAGAGCACTGTGAGCGGCAGAATCGTCTTTGCGCGAAGAAGCAGCTTCTTCGTCTCCGGGAGCCGGAGAGAGCGGCAACTTCGCAAAGGTGATGAAACAAGCTGTACAACACTGTGATTGTGTGCGCAGCTTGCCAACTGAGAGAAAACAGTACCTGACCACTCTCCTGCCTTATGTAATCACATGAACATTCGATTGGAAGCTGTTTTGGACAACTTTCTTTCTCTTCTTGCAAAACACTCGGCAGACCTCCGTGCAGCCTCTAGAACACGATGGGAGATGTTTTCTGTGCTGGCACAGTTTCTCCTTGCCAGACAGAGTGGAAAAGCTTTTTGCTAAGATGTAGACGAGAAGAGAGGCTAAAGACGAAGGTACGGTGCTCTGCAGAGCTAAGCACCGCTCCCGGGCGTCTTTCGGCAGAAGGCGCACACCGCAGAGCACTGTGAGCGGCAGAATCGTCTTTGCGCGAAGAAGCAGCTTCTTCGTCTCCGGGAGCCGGAGAGAGCGGCAACTTCGCAAAGGTGATGAAACAAGCTGTACAACACTGCGATTGTGTGCGCAGCTTGCCAACTGAGAGAAAACAGTACCTGACCACTCTCCTGCCTTTTCTATTCAGATGAACATTCGATTGGAAGCTGTTTTGGACAACTTTCTTTCTCTTCTTGCAAAACACTCGGCAGACCTGCGTGCAGCCTCTAGAACACGATGGGAGATGTTTTTTGTGCTGGCACAGTTTCTCCTTGCCAGACAGAGTGGAAAAGCTTTTTGCTAAGATGTAGACGAGAAGAGAGGCTAAAGACGAAGGTACGGTGCTCTGCAGAGCTAAGCACCGCTCCCGGGCCTCTTTCGGCAGAAGGCGCACACCGCAGAGCACTGTGAGCGGCAGAATCGTCTTTGCGCGAAGAAGCAGCTTCTTCGTCTCCGGGAGCCGGAGAGAGCGGCAACTTCGCAAAGGTGATGAAACAAGCTGTACAACACTGCGATTGTGTGCGCAGCTTGCCAACTGAGAGAAAACAGTACCTGACCACTCTCCTGCCTTTTCTATTCACATGAACATTCGATTGCAAGCTGTTTTGGACAACTTTCTTTCTCTTCTTGCAAAACACTCGGCAGACCTGCGTGCAGCCTCTAGAACACGATGGGAGATGTTTTTTGTGCTGGCACAGTTTCTCCTTGCCAGACAGAGTGGAAAAGCTTTTTGCTAAGATGTAGACGAGAAGAGAGGCTAAAGACGAAGGTACGGTGCTCTGCAGAGCTAAGCACCGCTCCCGGGCGTCTTTCGGCAGAAGGCGCACACCGCAGAGCACTGTGAGCGGCAGAATCGTCTTTGCGCGAAGAAGCAGCTTCTTCGTCTCCGGGAGCCGGAGAGAGCGGCAACTTCGCAAAGGTGATGAAACAAGCTGTACAACACTGCGATTGTGTGCGCAGCTTGCCAACTGAGAGAAAACAGTACCTGACCACTCTCCTGCCTTTTCTATTCACATGAACATTCGATTGCAAGCTGTTTTGGACAACTTTCTTTCTCTTCTTGCAAAACACTCGGCAGACCTCCGTGCAGCCTCTAGAACACGATGGGAGATGTTTTCTGTGCTGGCACAGTTTCTCCTTGCCAGACAGAGTGGAAAAGCTTTTTGCTAAGATGTAGACGAGAAGAGAGGCTAAAGACGAAGGTACGGTGCTCTGCAGAGCTAAGCACCGCTCCCGGGGCTCTTTCGGCAGAAGGCGCACACCGCAGAGCACTGTGAGCGGCAGAATCGTCTTTGCGCGAAGAAGCAGCTTCTTCGTCTCCGGGAGCCGGAGAGAGCGGCAACTTCGCAAAGGTGATGAAACAAGCTGTACAACACTGTGATTGTGTGCGCAGCTTGCCAACTGAGAGAAAACAGTACCTGACCACTCTCCTGCCTTATGTAATCACATGAACATTCGATTGGAAGCTGTTTTGGACAACTTTCTTTCTCTTCTTGCAAAACACTCGGCAGACCTCCGTGCAGCCTCTAGAACACGATGGGAGATGTTTTCTGTGCTGGCAAAGTTTCTCCTTGCCAGACAGAGTGGAAAAGCTTTTTGCTAAGATGTAGACGAGAAGAGAGGCTAAAGACGAAGGTACGGTGCTCTGCAGAGCTAAGCACCGCTCCCGGGCGTCTTTCGGCAGAAGGCGCACACCGCAGAGCACTGTGAGCGGCCGAATCGTCTTTGCGCGAAGAAGCAGCTTCTTCGTCTCCGGGAGCCGGAGAGAGCGGCAACTTCGCAAAGGTGATGAAACAAGCTGTACAACACTGCGATTGTGTGCGCAGCTTGCCAACTGAGAGAAAACAGTACCTGACCACTCTCCTGCCTTTTCTATTCACATGAACATTCGATTGCAAGCTGTTTTGGACAACTTTCTCTTCTTGCAAAACACTCGGCAGACCTGCGTGCAGCCTCTAGAACACGATGGGAGATGTTTTCTGTGCTGGCACAGTTTCTCCTTGCCAGACAGAGTGGAAAAGCTTTTTGCTAAGATGTAGACGAGAAGAGAGGCTAAAGACGAAGGTACGGTGCTCTGCAGAGCTAAGCACCGCTCCCGGGCCTCTTTCGGCAGAAGGCGCACACAGCAGAGCACTGTGAGCGGCAGAATCGTCTTTGCGCGAAGAAGCAGCTTCTTCGTCTCCGGGAGCCGGAGAGAGCGGCAACTTCGCAAAGGTGATGAAACAAGCTGTACAACACTGCGATTGTGTGCGCAGCTTGCCAACTGAGAGAAAACAGTACCTGACCACTCTCCTGCCTTTTCTATTCACATGAACATTCGATTGCAAGCTGTTTTGGACAACTTTCTTTCTCTTCTTGCAAAACACTCGGCAGACCTCCGTGCAGCCTCTAGAACACGATGGGAGATGTTTTCTGTGCTGGCACAGTTTCTCCTTGCCAGACAGAGTGGAAAAGCTTTTTGCTAAGATGTAGACGAGAAGAGCGGCTAAAGAAGCAGGTATGGTGCTCTGCAGAGCTAAGCACAGCTCCCGGGGCTCTTTCGGCAGAAGGCGCACACCGCAGAGCACTGTGAGCGGCAGAATCGTCTTTGCGCGAAGAAGCAGCTTCTTCGTCTCCGGGAGCCGGAGAGAGCGGCAACTTCGCAAAGGTGATGAAACAAGCTGTACAACACTGCGATTGTGTGCGCAGCTTGCCAACTGAGAGAAAACAGTACCTGACCACTCTCCTGCCTTTTCTATTCACATGAACATTCGATTGCAAGCTGTTTTGGACAACTTTCTTTCTCTTCTTGCAAAACACTCGGCAGACCTCCGTGCAGCCTCTAGAACACGATGGGAGATGTTTTCTGTGCTGGCACAGTTTCTCCTTGCCAGACAGAGTGGAAAAGCTTTTTGCTAAGATGTAGACGAGAAGAGAGGCTAAAGAAGCAGGTACGGTGCTTCTCAGAGCTAAGCACCGCTCCCGGGGCTCTTTCGGCAGAAGGCGCACACCGCAGAGCACTGTGAGCGGCAGAATCGTCTTTGCGCGAAGAAGCAGCTTCTTCGTCTCCGGGAGCCGGAGAGAGCGGCAACTTCGCAAAGGTGATGAAACAAGCTGTACAACACTGTGATTGTGTGCGCAGCTTGCCAACTGAGAGAAAACAGTACCTGACCACTCTCCTGCCTTATGTAATCACATGAATATTCGATTGGAAGCTGTTTTGGACAACTTTCTTTCTCTTCTTGCAAAACACTCGGCAGACCTCCGTGCAGCCTCTAGAACACGATGGGAGATGTTTTCTGTGCTGGCACAGTTTCTCCTTGCCAGACAGAGTGGA
The DNA here is from genome assembly GCF_028551555.1 of Melozone crissalis. NCBI lineage: Eukaryota > Metazoa > Chordata > Aves > Passeriformes > Passerellidae > Melozone > Melozone crissalis. The sequence continues at coordinate 318,441 of NW_026535947.1, read as the reverse complement.
AAAGCTTTTTGCTAAGATGTAGACGAGAAGAGAGTCTAAAGAAGCACGTATGGTGCTTCTCAGAGCTAAGCACCGCTCCCGGACCTCTTTCGGCAGAAGGCGCACACCGCAGAGCACTGTGAGCGGCAGAATCGTCTTTGCGCGAAGAAGCAGCTTCTTCGTCTCCGGGAGCCGGAGAGAGCGGCAACTTGGCAAAGGTGATGAAACAAGCTGTACAACACTGCGATTGTGTGCGCAGCTTGCCAACTGAGAGAAAACAGTACCTGACCACTCTCCTGCCTTTTCTATTCACGTGAACATTCGATTGCAAGCTGTTTTGGACAACTTTCTTTCTCTTCTTGCAAAACACTCGGCAGACCTCCGTGCAGCCTCTAGAACACGATGGGAGATGTTTTCTGTGCTGGCACAGTTTCTCCTTGCCAGACAGAGTGGAAAAGCTTTTTGCTAAGATGTAGACGAGAAGAGAGGCTAAAGACGAAGGTACGGTGCTCTGCAGAGCTAAGCACAGCTCCCGGGGCTCTTTCGGCAGAAGGCGCACACCGCAGAGCACTGTGAGCGGCAGAATCGTCTTTGCGCGAAGAAGCAGCTTCTTCGTCTCCGGGAGCCGGAGAGAGCGGCAACTTGGCAAAGGTGATGAAACAAGCTGTACAACACTGCGATTGTGTGCGCAGCTTGCCAACTGAGAGAAAACAGTACCTGACCACTCTCCTGCCTTTTCTATTCACATGAACATTCGATTGCAAGCTGTTTTGGACAACTTTCTTTCTCTTCTTGCAAAACACTCGGCAGACCTCCGTGCAGCCTCTAGAACACGATGGGAGATGTTTTCTGTGCTGGCACAGTTTCTCCTTGCCAGACAGAGTGGAAAAGCTTTTTGCTAAGATGTAGACGAGAAGAGAGGCTAAAGAAGCAGGTACGGTGCTTCTCAGAGTTAAGCACCGATCCCGGGCCTCTTTCGGCAGAAGGCGCACAGCGCAGAGCACTGTGAGCGGCAGAATCGTCTTTGCGCGAAGAAGCAGCTTCTTCGTCTCCGGGAGCCGGAGAGAGCGGCAACTTCGCAAAGGTGATGAAACAAGCTGTACAACACTGCGATTGTGTGCGCAGCTTGCCAACTGAGAGAAAACAGTACCTGACCACTCTCCTGCCTTTTCTATTCACGTGAACATTCGATTGCAAGCTGTTTTGGACAACTTTCTTTCTCTTCTTGCAAAACACTCGGCAGACCTGCGTGCAGCCTCTAGAACACGATGGGAGATGTTTTCTGTGCTGGCACAGTTTCTCCTTGCCAGACAGAGTGGAAAAGCTTTTTGCTAAGATGTAGACGAGAAGAGAGGCTAAAGAAGCACGTATGGTGCTTCTCAGAGCTAAGCACCGCTCCCGGACCTCTTTCGGCAGAAGGCGCACACCGCAGAGCACTGTGAGCGGCAGAATCGTCTTTGCGCGAAGAAGCAGCTTCTTCGTCTCCGGGAGCCGGAGAGAGCGGCAACTTCGCAAAGGTGATGAAACAAGCTGTACAACACTGTGATTGTGTGCGCAGCTTGCCAACTGAGAGAAAACAGTACCTGACCACTCTCCTGCCTTATGTAATCACATGAACATTCGATTGCAAGCTGTTTTGGACAACTTTCTTTCTCTTCTTGCAAAACACTCGGCAGACCTGCGTGCAGACTCTAGAACACGATGGGAGATGTTTTCTGTGCTGGCAAAGTTTCTCCTTGCCAGACAGAGTGGAAAAGCTTTTTGCTAAGATGTAGACGAGAAGAGAGGCTAAAGACGAAGGTACGGTGCTCTGCAGAGCTAAGCACCGCTCCCGGACCTCTTTCGGCAGAAGGCGCACACCGCAGAGCACTGTGAGCGGCAGAATCGTCTTTGCGCGAAGAAGCAGCTTCTTCGTCTCCGGGAGCCGGAGAGAGCGGCAACTTCGCAAAGGTGATGAAACAAGCTGTACAACACTGCGATTGTGTGCGCAGCGTGCCAACTGAGAGAAAACAGTACCTGACCACTCTCCTGCCTTTTCTATTCACATGAACATTCGATTGGAAGCTGTTTTGGACAACTTTCTTTCTCTTCTTGCAAAACACTCGGCAGACCTCCGTGCAGCCTCTAGAACACGATGGGAGATGTTTTCTGTGCTGGCACAGTTTCTCCTTGCCAGACAGAGTGGAAAAGCTTTTTGCTAAGATGTAGACGAGAAGAGAGGGTAAAGACGAAGGTACGGTGCTCTGCAGAGCTAAGCACCGCTCCCGGGCCTCTTTCGGCAGAAGGCGCACACAGCAGAGCACTGTGAGCGGCAGAATCGTCTTTGCGCGAAGAAGCAGCTTCTTCGTCTCCGGGAGCTGGAGAGAGCGGCAACTTCGCAAAGGTGATGAAACAAGCTGTACAACACTGCGATTGTGTGCGCAGCTTGCCAACTGAGAGAAAACAGTACCTGACCACTCTCCTGCCTTTTCTATTCACATGAACATTCGATTGCAAGCTGTTTTGGACAACTTTCTTTCTCTTCTTGCAAAACACTCGGCAGAGCTCCGTGCAGCCTCTAGAACACGATGGGAGATGTTTTCTGTGCTGGCACAGTTTCTCCTTGCCAGACAGAGTGGAAAAGCTTTTTGCTAAGATGTAGACGAGAAGAGAGGCTAAAGACGAAGGTACGGTGCTCTGCAGAGCTAAGCACCGCTCCCGGGCGTCTTTCGGCAGAAGGCGCACACCGCAGAGCACTGTGAGCGGCAGAATCGTCTTTGCGCGAAGAAGCAGCTTCTTCGTCTCCGGGAGCCGGAGAGAGCGGCAACTTCGCAAAGGTGATGAAACAAGCTGTACAACACTGCGATTGTGTGCGCAGCTTGCCAACTGAGAGAAAACAGTACCTGACCACTCTCCTGCCTTTTCTATTCACATGAACATTCGATTGCAAGCTGTTTTGGACAACTTTCTTTCTCTTCTTGCAAAACACTCGGCAGACCTCCGTGCAGCCTCTAGAACACGATGGGAGATGTTTTCTGTGCTGGCACAGTTTCTCCTTGCCAGACAGAGTGGAAAAGCTTTTTGCTAAGATGTAGACGAGAAGAGAGGCTAAAGACGAAGGTACGGTGCTCTGCAGAGCTAAGCACCGCTCCCGGGCGTCTTTCGGCAGAAGGCGCACACCGCAGAGCACTGTGAGCGGCAGAATCGTCTTTGCGCGAAGAAGCAGCTTCTTCGTCTCCGGGAGCCGGAGAGAGCGGCAACTTCGCAAAGGTGATGAAACAAGCTGTACAACACTGCGATTGTGTGCGCAGCTTGCCAAGTGAGAGAAAACAGTACCTGACCACTCTCCTGCCTTTTCTATTCAGATGAACATTCGATTGCAAGCTGTTTTGGACAACTTTCTTTCTCTTCTTGCAAAACACTCGGCAGACCTCCGTGCAGCCTCTAGAACACGATGGGAGATGTTTTCTCTGCTGGCACAGTTTCTCCTTGCCAGACAGAGTGGAAAAGCTTTTTGCTAAGATGTAGACGAGAAGAGAGGCTAAAGACGAAGGTACGGTGCTCTGCAGAGCTAAGCACAGCTCCCGGGGCTCTTTCGGCAGAAGGCGCACACCGCAGAGCACTGTGAGCGGCAGAATGGTCTTTGCGCGAAGAAGCAGCTTCTTCGTCTCCGGGAGCCGGAGAGAGCGGCAGCTTCGCAAAGGTGATGAAACAAGCTGTACAACACTGTGATTGTGTGCGCAGCTTGCCAACTGAGAGAAAACAGTACCTGACCACTCTCCTGCCTTATGTAATCACATGAACATTCGATTGCAAGCTGTTTTGGACAACTTTCTTTCTCTTCTTGCAAAACACTCGGCAGACCTCCGTGCAGCCTCTAGAACACGATGGGAGATGTTTTCTGTGCTGGCAAAGTTTCTCCTTGCCAGACAGAGTGGAAAAGCTTTTTGCTAAGATGTAGACGAGAAGAGAGGCTAAAGACGAAGGTACGGTGCTCTGCAGAGCTAAGCACCGCTCCCGGGCGTCTTTCGGCAGAAGGCGCACACCGCAGAGCACTGTGAGCGGCCGAATCGTCTTTGCGCGAAGAAGCAGCTTCTTCGTCTCCGGGAGCCGGAGAGAGCGGCAACTTCGCAAAGGTGATGAAACAAGCTGTACAACACTGCGATTGTGTGCGCAGCGTGCCAACTGAGAGAAAACAGTACCTGACCACTCTCCTGCCTTTCTATTCAGATGAACATTCGATTGCAAGCTGTTTTGGACAACTTTCTTTCTCTTCTTGCAAAACACTCGGCAGACCTCCGTGCAGCCTCTAGAACACGATGGGAGATGTTTTCTGTGCTGGCACAGTTTCTCCTTGCCAGACAGAGTGGAAAAGCTTTTTGCTAAGATGTAGACGAGAAGAGAGGCTAAAGACGAAGGTACGGTGCTCTGCAGAGCTAAGCACCGCTCCCGGGCCTCTTTCGGCAGAAGGCGCACACCGCAGAGCACTGTGAGCGGCAGAATCGTCTTTGCGCGAAGAAGCAGCTTCTTCGTCTCCGGGAGCCGGAGAGAGCGGCAACTTCGCAAAGGTGATGAAACAAGCTGTACAACACTGCGATTGTGTGCGCAGCTTGCCAACTGAGAGAAAACAGTACCTGACCACTCTCCTGCCTTTTCTATTCAGATGAACATTCGATTGCAAGCTGTTTTGGACAACTTTCTTTCTCTTCTTGCAAAACACTCGGCAGACCTCCGTGCAGCCTGTAGAACACGATGGGAGATGTTTTCTGTGCTGGCACAGTTTCTCCTTGCCAGACAGAGTGGAAAAGCTTTTTGCTAAGATGTAGACGAGAAGAGCGGCTAAAGAAGCAGGTATGGTGCTCTGCAGAGCTAAGCACCGCTCCCGGACCTCTTTCAGCAGAAGGCGCACACCGCAGAGCACTGTGAGCGGCAGAATCGTCTTTGCGCGAAGAAGCAGCTTCTTCGTCTCCGGGAGCCGGAGAGAGCGGCAACTTCGCAAAGGTGATGAAACAAGCTGTACAACACTGCGATTGTGTGCGCAGCTTGCCAACTGAGAGAAAACAGTACCTGACCACTCTCCTGCCTTTTCTATTCACGTGAACATTCGATTGGAAGCTGTTTTGGACAACTTTCTTTCTCTTCTTGCAAAACACTCGGCAGACCTCCGTGCAGCCTCTAGAACACGATGGGAGATGTTTTCTGTGCTGGCACAGTTTCTCCTTGCCAGACAGAGTGGAAAAGCTTTTTGCTAAGATGTAGACGAGAAGAGAGGCTAAAGAAGCAGGTACGGTGCTTCTCAGAGCTAAGCACCGCTCCCGGGGCTCTTTCGGCAGAAGGCGCACACCGCAGAGCACTGTGAGCGGCAGAATCGTCTTTGCGCGAAGAAGCAGCTTCTTCGTCTCCGGGAGCCGGAGAGAGCGGCAACTTCGCAAAGGTGATGAAACAAGCTGTACAACACTGTGATTGTGTGCGCAGCTTGCCAACTGAGAGAAAACAGTACCTGACCACTCTCCTGCCTTATGTAATCACATGAACATTCGATTGGAAGCTGTTTTGGACAACTTTCTTTCTCTTCTTGCAAAACACTCGGCAGACCTCCGTGCAGCCTCTAGAACACGATGGGAGATGTTTTCTGTGCTGGCACAGTTTCTCCTTGCCAGACAGAGTGGAAAAGCTTTTTGCTAAGATGTAGACGAGAAGAGAGGCTAAAGACGAAGGTACGGTGCTCTGCAGAGCTAAGCACCGCTCCCGGGCGTCTTTCGGCAGAAGGCGCACACCGCAGAGCACTGTGAGCGGCAGAATCGTCTTTGCGCGAAGAAGCAGCTTCTTCGTCTCCGGGAGCCGGAGAGAGCGGCAACTTCGCAAAGGTGATGAAACAAGCTGTACAACACTGCGATTGTGTGCGCAGCTTGCCAACTGAGAGAAAACAGTACCTGACCACTCTCCTGCCTTTTCTATTCAGATGAACATTCGATTGGAAGCTGTTTTGGACAACTTTCTTTCTCTTCTTGCAAAACACTCGGCAGACCTGCGTGCAGCCTCTAGAACACGATGGGAGATGTTTTTTGTGCTGGCACAGTTTCTCCTTGCCAGACAGAGTGGAAAAGCTTTTTGCTAAGATGTAGACGAGAAGAGAGGCTAAAGACGAAGGTACGGTGCTCTGCAGAGCTAAGCACCGCTCCCGGGCCTCTTTCGGCAGAAGGCGCACACCGCAGAGCACTGTGAGCGGCAGAATCGTCTTTGCGCGAAGAAGCAGCTTCTTCGTCTCCGGGAGCCGGAGAGAGCGGCAACTTCGCAAAGGTGATGAAACAAGCTGTACAACACTGCGATTGTGTGCGCAGCTTGCCAACTGAGAGAAAACAGTACCTGACCACTCTCCTGCCTTTTCTATTCACATGAACATTCGATTGCAAGCTGTTTTGGACAACTTTCTTTCTCTTCTTGCAAAACACTCGGCAGACCTGCGTGCAGCCTCTAGAACACGATGGGAGATGTTTTTTGTGCTGGCACAGTTTCTCCTTGCCAGACAGAGTGGAAAAGCTTTTTGCTAAGATGTAGACGAGAAGAGAGGCTAAAGACGAAGGTACGGTGCTCTGCAGAGCTAAGCACCGCTCCCGGGCGTCTTTCGGCAGAAGGCGCACACCGCAGAGCACTGTGAGCGGCAGAATCGTCTTTGCGCGAAGAAGCAGCTTCTTCGTCTCCGGGAGCCGGAGAGAGCGGCAACTTCGCAAAGGTGATGAAACAAGCTGTACAACACTGCGATTGTGTGCGCAGCTTGCCAACTGAGAGAAAACAGTACCTGACCACTCTCCTGCCTTTTCTATTCACATGAACATTCGATTGCAAGCTGTTTTGGACAACTTTCTTTCTCTTCTTGCAAAACACTCGGCAGACCTCCGTGCAGCCTCTAGAACACGATGGGAGATGTTTTCTGTGCTGGCACAGTTTCTCCTTGCCAGACAGAGTGGAAAAGCTTTTTGCTAAGATGTAGACGAGAAGAGAGGCTAAAGACGAAGGTACGGTGCTCTGCAGAGCTAAGCACCGCTCCCGGGGCTCTTTCGGCAGAAGGCGCACACCGCAGAGCACTGTGAGCGGCAGAATCGTCTTTGCGCGAAGAAGCAGCTTCTTCGTCTCCGGGAGCCGGAGAGAGCGGCAACTTCGCAAAGGTGATGAAACAAGCTGTACAACACTGTGATTGTGTGCGCAGCTTGCCAACTGAGAGAAAACAGTACCTGACCACTCTCCTGCCTTATGTAATCACATGAACATTCGATTGGAAGCTGTTTTGGACAACTTTCTTTCTCTTCTTGCAAAACACTCGGCAGACCTCCGTGCAGCCTCTAGAACACGATGGGAGATGTTTTCTGTGCTGGCAAAGTTTCTCCTTGCCAGACAGAGTGGAAAAGCTTTTTGCTAAGATGTAGACGAGAAGAGAGGCTAAAGACGAAGGTACGGTGCTCTGCAGAGCTAAGCACCGCTCCCGGGCGTCTTTCGGCAGAAGGCGCACACCGCAGAGCACTGTGAGCGGCCGAATCGTCTTTGCGCGAAGAAGCAGCTTCTTCGTCTCCGGGAGCCGGAGAGAGCGGCAACTTCGCAAAGGTGATGAAACAAGCTGTACAACACTGCGATTGTGTGCGCAGCTTGCCAACTGAGAGAAAACAGTACCTGACCACTCTCCTGCCTTTTCTATTCACATGAACATTCGATTGCAAGCTGTTTTGGACAACTTTCTCTTCTTGCAAAACACTCGGCAGACCTGCGTGCAGCCTCTAGAACACGATGGGAGATGTTTTCTGTGCTGGCACAGTTTCTCCTTGCCAGACAGAGTGGAAAAGCTTTTTGCTAAGATGTAGACGAGAAGAGAGGCTAAAGACGAAGGTACGGTGCTCTGCAGAGCTAAGCACCGCTCCCGGGCCTCTTTCGGCAGAAGGCGCACACAGCAGAGCACTGTGAGCGGCAGAATCGTCTTTGCGCGAAGAAGCAGCTTCTTCGTCTCCGGGAGCCGGAGAGAGCGGCAACTTCGCAAAGGTGATGAAACAAGCTGTACAACACTGCGATTGTGTGCGCAGCTTGCCAACTGAGAGAAAACAGTACCTGACCACTCTCCTGCCTTTTCTATTCACATGAACATTCGATTGCAAGCTGTTTTGGACAACTTTCTTTCTCTTCTTGCAAAACACTCGGCAGACCTCCGTGCAGCCTCTAGAACACGATGGGAGATGTTTTCTGTGCTGGCACAGTTTCTCCTTGCCAGACAGAGTGGAAAAGCTTTTTGCTAAGATGTAGACGAGAAGAGCGGCTAAAGAAGCAGGTATGGTGCTCTGCAGAGCTAAGCACAGCTCCCGGGGCTCTTTCGGCAGAAGGCGCACACCGCAGAGCACTGTGAGCGGCAGAATCGTCTTTGCGCGAAGAAGCAGCTTCTTCGTCTCCGGGAGCCGGAGAGAGCGGCAACTTCGCAAAGGTGATGAAACAAGCTGTACAACACTGCGATTGTGTGCGCAGCTTGCCAACTGAGAGAAAACAGTACCTGACCACTCTCCTGCCTTTTCTATTCACATGAACATTCGATTGCAAGCTGTTTTGGACAACTTTCTTTCTCTTCTTGCAAAACACTCGGCAGACCTCCGTGCAGCCTCTAGAACACGATGGGAGATGTTTTCTGTGCTGGCACAGTTTCTCCTTGCCAGACAGAGTGGAAAAGCTTTTTGCTAAGATGTAGACGAGAAGAGAGGCTAAAGAAGCAGGTACGGTGCTTCTCAGAGCTAAGCACCGCTCCCGGGGCTCTTTCGGCAGAAGGCGCACACCGCAGAGCACTGTGAGCGGCAGAATCGTCTTTGCGCGAAGAAGCAGCTTCTTCGTCTCCGGGAGCCGGAGAGAGCGGCAACTTCGCAAAGGTGATGAAACAAGCTGTACAACACTGTGATTGTGTGCGCAGCTTGCCAACTGAGAGAAAACAGTACCTGACCACTCTCCTGCCTTATGTAATCACATGAATATTCGATTGGAAGCTGTTTTGGACAACTTTCTTTCTCTTCTTGCAAAACACTCGGCAGACCTCCGTGCAGCCTCTAGAACACGATGGGAGATGTTTTCTGTGCTGGCACAGTTTCTCCTTGCCAGACAGAGTGGAAAAGCTTTTTGCTAAGATGTAGACGAGAAGAGAGGCTAAAGACGAAGGTACGGTGCTCTGCAGAGCTAAGCACCGCTCCCGGGCGTCTTTCGGCAGAAGGCGCACACCGCAGAGCACTGTGAGCGGCAGAATCGTCTTTGCGCGAAGAAGCAGCTTCTTCGTCTCCGGGAGCCGGAGAGAGCGGCAACTTCGCAAAGGTGATGAAACAAGCTGTACAACACTGCGATTGTGTGCGCAGCTTGCCAACTGAGAGAAAACAGTACCTGACCACTCTCCTGCCTTTTCTATTCACATGAACATTCGATTGCAAGCTGTTTTGGACAACTTTCTTTCTCTTCTTGCAAAACACTCGGCAGACCTGCGTGCAGCCTCTAGAACACGATGGGAGATGTTTTTTGTGCTGGCACAGTTTCTCCTTGCCAGACAGAGTGGAAAAGCTTTTTGCTAAGATGTAGACGAGAAGAGAGGCTAAAGACGAAGGTACGGTGCTCTGCAGAGCTAAGCACCGCTCCCGGGCCTCTTTCGGCAGAAGGCGCACACCGCAGAGCACTGTGAGCGGCAGAATCGTCTTTGCGCGAAGAAGCAGCTTCTTCGTCTCCGGGAGCCGGAGAGAGCGGCAACTTCGCAAAGGTGATGAAACAAGCTGTACAACACTGCGATTGTGTGCGCAGCTTGCCAACTGAGAGCAAACAGTACCTGACCACTCTCCTGCCTTTTCTATTCAGATGAACATTCGATTGGAAGCTGTTTTGGACAACTTTCTTTCTCTTCTTGCAAAACACTCGGCAGACCTGCGTGCAGCCTCTAGAACACGATGGGAGATGTTTTCTGTGCTGGCACAGTTTCTCCTTGCCAGACAGAGTGGAAAAGCTTTTTGCTAAGATGTAGACGAGAAGAGAGGCTAAAGAAGCACGTATGGTGCTTCTCAGAGCTAAGCACCGCTCCCGGACCTCTTTCGGCAGAAGGCGCACACCGCAGAGCACTGTGAGCGGCAGAATCGTCTTTGCGCGAAGAAGCAGCTTCTTCGTCTCCGGGAGCCGGAGAGAGCGGCAACTTCGCAAAGGTGATGAAACAAGCTGTACAACACTGCGATTGTGTGCGCAGCTTGCCAACTGAGAGAAAACAGTACCTGACCACTCTCCTGCCTTTTCTATTCACATGAACATTCGATTGCAAGCTGTTTTGGACAACTTTCTTTCTCTTCTTGCAAAACACTCGGCAGACCTCCGTGCAGCCTCTAGAACACGATGGGAGATGTTTTCTGTGCTGGCACAGTTTCTCCTTGCCAGACAGAGTGGAAAAGCTTTTTGCTAAGATGTAGACGAGAAGAGAGGCTAAAGACGAAGGTACGGTGCTCTGCAGAGCTAAGCACCGCTCCCGGGGCTCTTTCGGCAGAAGGCGCACACCGCAGAGCACTGTGAGCGGCAGAATCGTCTTTGCGCGAAGAAGCAGCTTCTTCGTCTCCGGGAGCCGGAGAGAGCGGCAACTTCGCAAAGGTGATGAAACAAGCTGTACAACACTGTGATTGTGTGCGCAGCTTGCCAACTGAGAGAAAACAGTACCTGACCACTCTCCTGCCTTATGTAATCACATGAACATTCGATTGGAAGCTGTTTTGGACAACTTTCTTTCTCTTCTTGCAAAACACTCGGCAGACCTCCGTGCAGCCTCTAGAACACGATGGGAGATGTTTTCTGTGCTGGCAAAGTTTCTCCTTGCCAGACAGAGTGGAAAAGCTTTTTGCTAAGATGTAGACGAGAAGAGAGGCTAAAGACGAAGGTACGGTGCTCTGCAGAGCTAAGCACCGCTCCCGGGCGTCTTTCGGCAGAAGGCGCACACCGCAGAGCACTGTGAGCGGCCGAATCGTCTTTGCGCGAAGAAGCAGCTTCTTCGTCTCCGGGAGCCGGAGAGAGCGGCAACTTCGCAAAGGTGATGAAACAAGCTGTACAACACTGCGATTGTGTGCGCAGCTTGCCAACTGAGAGAAAACAGTACCTGACCACTCTCCTGCCTTTTCTATTCACATGAACATTCGATTGCAAGCTGTTTTGGACAACTTTCTCTTCTTGCAAAACACTCGGCAGACCTGCGTGCAGCCTCTAGAACACGATGGGAGATGTTTTCTGTGCTGGCACAGTTTCTCCTTGCCAGACAGAGTGGAAAAGCTTTTTGCTAAGATGTAGACGAGAAGAGAGGCTAAAGACGAAGGTACGGTGCTCTGCAGAGCTAAGCACCGCTCCCGGGCCTCTTTCGGCAGAAGGCGCACACAGCAGAGCACTGTGAGCGGCAGAATCGTCTTTGCGCGAAGAAGCAGCTTCTTCGTCTCCGGGAGCCGGAGAGAGCGGCAACTTCGCAAAGGTGATGAAACAAGCTGTACAACACTGCGATTGTGTGCGCAGCTTGCCAACTGAGAGAAAACAGTACCTGACCACTCTCCTGCCTTTTCTATTCACATGAACATTCGATTGCAAGCTGTTTTGGACAACTTTCTTTCTCTTCTTGCAAAACACTCGGCAGACCTCCGTGCAGCCTCTAGAACACGATGGGAGATGTTTTCTGTGCTGGCACAGTTTCTCCTTGCCAGACAGAGTGGAAAAGCTTTTTGCTAAGATGTAGACGAGAAGAGCGGCTAAAGAAGCAGGTATGGTGCTCTGCAGAGCTAAGCACAGCTCCCGGGGCTCTTTCGGCAGAAGGCGCACACCGCAGAGCACTGTGAGCGGCAGAATCGTCTTTGCGCGAAGAAGCAGCTTCTTCGTCTCCGGGAGCCGGAGAGAGCGGCAACTTCGCAAAGGTGATGAAACAAGCTGTACAACACTGCGATTGTGTGCGCAGCTTGCCAACTGAGAGAAAACAGTACCTGACCACTCTCCTGCCTTTTCTATTCACATGAACATTCGATTGCAAGCTGTTTTGGACAACTTTCTTTCTCTTCTTGCAAAACACTCGGCAGACCTCCGTGCAGCCTCTAGAACACGATGGGAGATGTTTTCTGTGCTGGCACAGTTTCTCCTTGCCAGACAGAGTGGAAAAGCTTTTTGCTAAGATGTAGACGAGAAGAGAGGCTAAAGAAGCAGGTACGGTGCTTCTCAGAGCTAAGCACCGCTCCCGGGGCTCTTTCGGCAGAAGGCGCACACCGCAGAGCACTGTGAGCGGCAGAATCGTCTTTGCGCGAAGAAGCAGCTTCTTCGTCTCCGGGAGCCGGAGAGAGCGGCAACTTCGCAAAGGTGATGAAACAAGCTGTACAACACTGTGATTGTGTGCGCAGCTTGCCAACTGAGAGAAAACAGTACCTGACCACTCTCCTGCCTTATGTAATCACATGAATATTCGATTGGAAGCTGTTTTGGACAACTTTCTTTCTCTTCTTGCAAAACACTCGGCAGACCTCCGTGCAGCCTCTAGAACACGATGGGAGATGTTTTCTGTGCTGGCACAGTTTCTCCTTGCCAGACAGAGTGGAAAAGCTTTTTGCTAAGATGTAGACGAGAAGAGAGGCTAAAGACGAAGGTACGGTGCTCTGCAGAGCTAAGCACCGCTCCCGGGCGTCTTTCGGCAGAAGGCGCACACCGCAGAGCACTGTGAGCGGCAGAATCGTCTTTGCGCGAAGAAGCAGCTTCTTCGTCTCCGGGAGCCGGAGAGAGCGGCAACTTCGCAAAGGTGATGAAACAAGCTGTACAACACTGCGATTGTGTGCGCAGCTTGCCAACTGAGAGAAAACAGTACCTGACCACTCTCCTGCCTTTTCTATTCACATGAACATTCGATTGCAAGCTGTTTTGGACAACTTTCTTTCTCTTCTTGCAAAACACTCGGCAGACCTGCGTGCAGCCTCTAGAACACGATGGGAGATGTTTTTTGTGCTGGCACAGTTTCTCCTTGCCAGACAGAGTGGAAAAGCTTTTTGCTAAGATGTAGACGAGAAGAGAGGCTAAAGACGAAGGTACGGTGCTCTGCAGAGCTAAGCACCGCTCCCGGGCCTCTTTCGGCAGAAGGCGCACACCGCAGAGCACTGTGAGCGGCAGAATCGTCTTTGCGCGAAGAAGCAGCTTCTTCGTCTCCGGGAGCCGGAGAGAGCGGCAACTTCGCAAAGGTGATGAAACAAGCTGTACAACACTGCGATTGTGTGCGCAGCTTGCCAACTGAGAGCAAACAGTACCTGACCACTCTCCTGCCTTTTCTATTCAGATGAACATTCGATTGGAAGCTGTTTTGGACAACTTTCTTTCTCTTCTTGCAAAACACTCGGCAGACCTGCGTGCAGCCTCTAGAACACGATGGGAGATGTTTTCTGTGCTGGCACAGTTTCTCCTTGCCAGACAGAGTGGAAAAGCTTTTTGCTAAGATGTAGACGAGAAGAGAGGCTAAAGAAGCACGTATGGTGCTTCTCAGAGCTAAGCACCGCTCCCGGACCTCTTTCGGCAGAAGGCGCACACCGCAGAGCACTGTGAGCGGCAGAATCGTCTTTGCGCGAAGAAGCAGCTTCTTCGTCTCCGGGAGCCGGAGAGAGCGGCAACTTCGCAAAGGTGATGAAACAAGCTGTACAACACTGCGATTGTGTGCGCAGCTTGCCAACTGAGAGAAAACAGTACCTGACCACTCTCCTGCCTTTTCTATTCACGTGAACATTCGATTGCAAGCTGTTTTGGACAACTTTCTTTCTCTTCTTGCAAAACACTCGGCAGACCTCCGTGCAGCCTCTAGAACACGATGGGAGATGTTTTCTGTGCTGGCACAGTTTCTCCTTGCCAGACAGAGTGGAAAAGCTTTTTGCTAAGATGTAGACGAGAAGAGAGGCTAAAGACGAAGGTACGGTGCTCTGCAGAGCTAAGCACAGCTCCCGGGGCTCTTTCGGCAGAAGGCGCACACCGCAGAGCACTGTGAGCGGCAGAATCGTCTTTGCGCGAAGAAGCAGCTTCTTCGTCTCCGGGAGCCGGAGAGAGCGGCAACTTGGCAAAGGTGATGAAACAAGCTGTACAACACTGCGATTGTGTGCGCAGCTTGCCAACTGAGAGAAAACAGTACCTGACCACTCTCCTGCCTTTTCTATTCACATGAACATTCGATTGGAAGCTGTTTTGGACAACTTTCTTTCTCTTCTTGCAAAACACTCGGCAGACCTCCGTGCAGCCTCTAGAACACGATGGGAGATGTTTTCTGTGCTGGCACAGTTTCTCCTTGCCAGACAGAGTGGAAAAGCTTTTTGCTAAGATGTAGACGAGAAGAGAGGCTAAAGAAGCAGGTACGGTGCTTCTCAGAGCTAAGCACCGATCCCGGGCCTCTTTCGGCAGAAGGCGCACACAGCAGAGCACTGTGAGCGGCAGAATCGTCTTTGCGCGAAGAAGCAGCTTCTTCGTCTCCGGGAGCCGGAGAGAGCGGCAACTTCGCAAAGGTGATGAAACAAGCTGTACAACACTGCGATTGTGTGCGCAGCTTGCCAACTGAGAGAAAACAGTACCTGACCACTCTCCTGCCTTTTCTATTCACGTGAACATTCGATTGCAAGCTGTTTTGGACAACTTTCTTTCTCTTCTTGCAAAACACTCGGCAGACCTGCGTGCAGCCTCTAGAACACGATGGGAGATGTTTTCTGTGCTGGCACAGTTTCTCCTTGCCAGACAGAGTGGAAAAGCTTTTTGCTAAGATGTAGACGAGAAGAGAGGCTAAAGAAGCACGTATGGTGCTTCTCAGAGCTAAGCACCGCTCCCGGACCTCTTTCGGCAGAAGGCGCACACCGCAGAGCACTGTGAGCGGCAGAATCGTCTTTGCGCGAAGAAGCAGCTTCTTCGTCTCCGGGAGCCGGAGAGAGCGGCAACTTCGCAAAGGTGATGAAACAAGCTGTACAACACTGCGATTGTGTGCGCAGCGTGCCAACTGAGAGAAAACAGTACCTGACCACTCTCCTGCCTTTTCTGTTGACATGAACATTCGATTGCAAGCTGTTTTGGACAACTTTCTTTCTCTTCTTGCAAAACACTCGGCAGACCTGCGTGCAGCCTCTAGAACACGATGGGAGATGTTTTCTGTGCTGGCACAGTTTCTCCTTGCCAGACAGAGTGGAAAAGCTTTTTGCTAAGATGTAGACGAGAAGAGAGGCTAAAGACGAAGGTACGGTGCTCTGCAGAGCTAAGCACCGCTCCCGGGCGTCTTTCGGCAGAAGGCGCACACCGCAGAGCACTGTGAGCGGCAGAATCGTCTTTGCGCGAAGAAGCAGCTTCTTCGTCTCCGGGAGCCGGAGAGAGCGGCAACTTCGCAAAGGTGATGAAACAAACTGTACAACACTGCGATTGTGTGCGCAGCTTGCCAAGTGAGAGAAAACAGTACCTGACCACTCTCCTGCCTTTTCTATTCACATGAACCTTCGATTGCAAGCTGTTTTGGACAACTTTCTTTCTCTTCTTGCAAAACACTCGGCAGACCTCCGTGCAGCCTCTAGAACACGATGGGAGATGTTTTCTGTGCTGGCACAGTTTCTCCTTGCCAGACAGAGTGGAAAAGCTTTTTGCTAAGATGTAGACGAGAAGAGAGGCTAAAGACGAAGGTACGGTGCTCTGCAGAGCTAAGCACCGCTCCCGGGCCTCTTTCGGCAGAAGGCGCACACAGCAGAGCACTGTGAGCGGCAGAATCGTCTTTGCGCGAAGAAGCAGCTTCTTCGTCTCCGGGAGCCGGAGAGAGCGGCAACTTCGCAAAGGTGATGAAACAAGCTGTACAACACTGCGATTGTGTGCGCAGCTTGCCAACTGAGAGAAAACAGTACCTGACCACTCTCCTGCCTTTTCTATTCACATGAACATTCGATTGCAAGCTGTTTTGGACAACTTTCTTTCTCTTCTTGCAAAACACTCGGCAGACCTCCGTGCAGCCTCTAGAACACGATGGGAGATGTTTTCTGTGCTGGCACAGTTTCTCCTTGCCAGACAGAGTGGAAAAGCTTTTTGCTAAGATGTAGACGAGAAGAGAGGCTAAAGACGAAGGTACGGTGCTCTGCAGAGCTAAGCACAGCTCCCGGGGCTCTTTCGGCAGAAGGCGCACACCGCAGAGCACTGTGAGCGGCAGAATCGTCTTTGCGCGAAGAAGCAGCTTCTTCGTCTCCGGGAGCCGGAGAGAGCGGCAACTTCGCAAAGGTGATGAAACAAGCTGTACAACACTGCGATTGTGTGCGCAGCTTGCCAACTGAGAGAAAACAGTACCTGACCACTCTCCTGCCTTTTCTATTCACGTGAACATTCGATTGCAAGCTGTTTTGGACAACTTTCTTTCTCTTCTTGCAAAACACTCGGCAGACCTCCGTGCAGCCTCTAGAACACGATGGGAGATGTTTTCTGTGCTGGCACAGTTTCTCCTTGCCAGACAGAGTGGAAAAGCTTTTTGCTAAGATGTAGACGAGAAGAGAGGCTAAAGAAGCACGTATGGTGCTTCTCAGAGCTAAGCACCGCTCCCGGACCTCTTTCGGCAGAAGGCGCACACCGCAGAGCACTGTGAGCGGCAGAATCGTCTTTGCGCGAAGAAGCAGCTTCTTCGTCTCCGGGAGCCGGAGAGAGCGGCAACTTGGCAAAGGTGATGAAACAAGCTGTACAACACTGCGATTGTGTGCGCAGCTTGCCAACTGAGAGAAAACAGTACCTGACCACTCTCCTGCCTTTTCTATTCACATGAACATTCGATTGGAAGCTGTTTTGGACAACTTTCTTTCTCTTTCTTGCAAAACACTCGGCAGACCTCCGTGCAGCCTCTAGAACACGATGGGAGATGTTTTCTGTGCTGGCACAGTTTCTCCTTGCCAGACAGAGTGGAAAAGCTTTTTGCTAAGATGTAGACGAGAAGAGAGGCTAAAGACGAAGGTACGGTGCTCTGCAGAGCTAAGCACCGCTCCCGGACCTCTTTCGGCAGAAGGCGCACAGCGCAGAGCACTGTGAGCGGCAGAATCGTCTTTGCGCGAAGAAGCAGCTTCTTCGTCTCCGGGAGCCGG
This sequence comes from Melozone crissalis, assembly GCF_028551555.1. Classification (NCBI taxonomy): domain Eukaryota; kingdom Metazoa; phylum Chordata; class Aves; order Passeriformes; family Passerellidae; genus Melozone; species Melozone crissalis. The sequence goes on along the minus strand of NW_026535947.1, from coordinate 301,387 downwards.
AGAGAGCGGCAACTTCGCAAAGGTGATGAAACAAGCTGTACAACACTGCGATTGTGTGCGCAGCTTGCCAACTGAGAGAAAACAGTACCTGACCACTCTCCTGCCTTTTTATTCACGTGAACATTCGATTGCAAGCTGTTTTGGACAACTTTCTTTCTCTTCTTGCAAAACACTCGGCAGACCTCCGTGCAGCCTCTAGAACACGATGGGAGATGTTTTCTGTGCTGGCACAGTTTCTCCTTGCCAGACAGAGTGGAAAAGCTTTTTGCTAAGATGTAGACGAGAAGAGAGGCTAAAGACGAAGGTACGGTGCTCTGCAGAGCTAATCACAGCTCCCGGGGCTCTTTCGGCAGAAGGCGCACAGCGCAGAGCACTGTGAGTGGCAGAATCGTCTTTGCGCGAAGAAGCAGCTTCTTCGTCTCCGGGAGCCGGAGAGAGCGGCAACTTCGCAAAGGTGATGAAACAAGCTGTACAACACTGCGATTGTGTGCGCAGCTTGCCAACTGAGAGAAAACAGTACCTGACCACTCTCCTGCCTTTTCTGTTGACATGAACATTCGATTGGAAGCTGTTTTGGACAACTTTCTTTCTCTTCTTGCAAAACACTCGGCAGACCTCCGTGCAGCCTCTAGAACACGATGGGAGATGTTTTCTGTGCTGGCACAGTTTCTCCTTGCCAGACAGAGTGGAAAAGCTTTTTGCTAAGATGTAGACGAGAAGAGAGGCTAAAGAAGCAGGTACGGTGCTTCTCAGAGCTAAGCACCGCTCCCGGGCCTCTTTCGGCAGAAGGCGCACACCGCAGAGCACTGTGAGCGGCAGAATCGTCTTTGCGCGAAGAAGCAGCTTCTTCGTCTCCGGGAGCCGGAGAGAGCGGCAACTTCGCAAAGGTGATGAAACAAGCTGTACAACACTGTGATTGTGTGCGCAGCTTGCCAACTGAGAGAAAACAGTACCTGACCACTCTCCTGCCTTATGTAATCACATGAACATTCGATTGCAAGCTGTTTTGGACAACTTTCTTTCTCTTCTTGCAAAACACTCGGCAGACTTGCGTGCAGACTCTAGAACACGATGGGAGATGTTTTCTGTGCTGGCAAAGTTTCTCCTTGCCAGACAGAGTGGAAAAGCTTTTTGCTAAGATGTAGACGAGAAGAGAGGCTAAAGACGAAGGTACGGTGCTCTGCAGAGCTAAGCACCGCTCCCGGGCGTCTTTCGGCAGAAGGCGCACACCGCAGAGCACTGTGAGCGGCAGAATCGTCTTTGCGCGAAGAAGCAGCTTCTTCGTCTCCGGGAGCCGGAGAGAGCGGCAACTTCGCAAAGGTGATGAAACAAGCTGTACAACACTGCGATTGTGTGCGCAGCGTGCCAACTGAGAGAAAACAGTACCTGACCACTCTCCTGCCTTTTCTATTCACATGAACATTCGATTGCAAGCTGTTTTGGACAACTTTCTTTCTCTTCTTGCAAAACACTCGGCAGACCTCCGTGCAGCCTCTAGAACACGATGGGAGATGTTTTCTGTGCTGGCACAGTTTCTCCTTGCCAGACAGAGTGGAAAAGCTTTTTGCTAAGATGTAGATGAGAAGAGAGGCTAAAGACGAAGGTACGGTGCTCTGCAGAGCTAAGCACCGCTCCCGGGCGTCTTTCGGCAGAAGGCGCACACCGCAGAGCACTGTGAGCGGCAGAATCGTCTTTGCGCGAAGAAGCAGCTTCTTCGTCTCCGGGAGCCGGAGAGAGCGGCAACTTCGCAAAGGTGATGAAACAAGCTGTACAACACTGCGATTGTGTGCGCAGCTTGCCAACTGAGAGAAAACAGTACCTGACCACTCTCCTGCCTTTTCTATTCACATGAACATTCGATTGCAAGCTGTTTTGGACAACTTTCTTTCTCTTCTTGCAAAACACTCGGCAGACCTCCGTGCAGCCTCTAGAACACGATGGGAGATGTTTTCTGTGCTGGCACAGTTTCTCCTTGCCAGACAGAGTGGAAAAGCTTTTTGCTAAGATGTAGACGAGAAGAGAGGCTAAAGACGAAGGTACGGTGCTCTGCAGAGCTAAGCACCGCTCCCGGGCGTCTTTCGGCAGAAGGCGCACACCGCAGAGCACTGTGAGCGGCAGAATCGTCTTTGCGCGAAGAAGCAGCTTCTTCGTCTCCGGGAGCCGGAGAGAGCGGCAACTTCGCAAAGGTGATGAAACAAGCTGTACAACACTGCGATTGTGTGCGCAGCTTGCCAAGTGAGAGAAAACAGTACCTGACCACTCTCCTGCCTTTTCTATTCAGATGAACATTCGATTGCAAGCTGTTTTGGACAACTTTCTTTCTCTTCTTGCAAAACACTCGGCAGACCTCCGTGCAGCCTCTAGAACACGATGGGAGATGTTTTCTGTGCTGGCAAAGTTTCTCCTTGCCAGACAGAGTGGAAAAGCTTTTTGCTAAGATGTAGACGAGAAGAGAGGCTAAAGACGAAGGTACGGTGCTCTGCAGAGCTAAGCACCGCTCCCGGGCCTCTTTCGGCAGAAGGCGCACACCGCAGAGCACTGTGAGCGGCAGAATCGTCTTTGCGCAAAGAAGCAGCTTCTTCGTCTCCGGGAGCCGGAGAGAGCGGCAACTTCGCAAAGGTGATGAAACAAGCTGTACAACACTGCGATTGTGTGCGCAGCTTGCCAACTGAGAGAAAACAGTACCTGACCACTCTCCTGCCTTTTCTATTCACATGAACATTCGATTGCAAGCTGTTTTGGACAACTTTCTTTCTCTTCTTGCAAAACACTCGGCAGACCTGCGTGCAGCCTCTAGAACACGATGGGAGATGTTTTTTGTGCTGGCACAGTTTCTCCTTGCCAGACAGAGTGGAAAAGCTTTTTGCTAAGATGTAGACGAGAAGAGAGGCTAAAGACGAAGGTACGGTGCTCTGCAGAGCTAAGCACCGCTCCCGGGCGTCTTTCGGCAGAAGGCGCACACCGCAGAGCACTGTGAGCGGCAGAATCGTCTTTGCGCGAAGAAGCAGCTTCTTCGTCTCCGGGAGCCGGAGAGAGCGGCAACTTCGCAAAGGTGATGAAACAAGCTGTACAACACTGCGATTGTGTGCGCAGCTTGCCAACTGAGAGAAAACAGTACCTGACCACTCTCCTGCCTTTTCTATTCACTGAACATTCGATTGCAAGCTGTTTTGGACAACTTTCTTTCTCTTCTTGCAAAACACTCGGCAGACCTCCGTGCAGCCTCTAGAACACGATGGGAGATGTTTTCTGTGCTGGCACAGTTTCTCCTTGCCAGACAGAGTGGAAAAGCTTTTTGCTAAGATGTAGACGAGAAGAGAGGCTAAAGACGAAGGTACGGTGCTCTGCAGAGCTAAGCACCGCTCCCGGGGCTCTTTCGGCAGAAGGCGCACACCGCAGAGCACTGTGAGCGGCAGAATCGTCTTTGCGCGAAGAAGCAGCTTCTTCGTCTCCGGGAGCCGGAGAGAGCGGCAACTTCGCAAAGGTGATGAAACAAGCTGTACAACACTGTGATTGTGTGCGCAGCTTGCCAACTGAGAGAAAACAGTACCTGACCACTCTCCTGCCTTATGTAATCACATGAACATTCGATTGGAAGCTGTTTTGGACAACTTTCTTTCTCTTCTTGCAAAACACTCGGCAGACCTCCGTGCAGCCTCTAGAACACGATGGGAGATGTTTTCTGTGCTGGCAAAGTTTCTCCTTGCCAGACAGAGTGGAAAAGCTTTTTGCTAAGATGTAGACGAGAAGAGAGGCTAAAGACGAAGGTACGGTGCTCTGCAGAGCTAAGCACCGCTCCCGGGCGTCTTTCGCAGAAGGCGCACACCGCAGAGCACTGTGAGCGGCAGAATCGTCTTTGCGCGAAGAAGCAGCTTCTTCGTCTCCGGGAGCCGGAGAGAGCGGCAACTTCGCAAAGGTGATGAAACAAGCTGTACAACACTGCGATTGTGTGCGCAGCGTGCCAACTGAGAGAAAACAGTACCTGACCACTCTCCTGCCTTTTCTATTCACATGAACATTCGATTGCAAGCTGTTTTGGACAACTTTCTCTTCTTGCAAAACACTCGGCAGACCTCCGTGCAGCCTCTAGAACACGATGGGAGATGTTTTCTGTGCTGGCACAGTTTCTCCTTGCCAGACAGAGTGGAAAAGCTTTTTGCTAAGATGTAGACGAGAAGAGAGGCTAAAGACGAAGGTACGGTGCTCTGCAGAGCTAAGCACCGCTCCCGGGCGTCTTTCGGCAGAAGGCGCACACAGCAGAGCACTGTGAGCGGCAGAATCGTCTTTGCGCGAAGAAGCAGCTTCTTCGTCTCCGGGAGCCGGAGAGAGCGGCAACTTCGCAAAGGTGATGAAACAAGCTGTACAACACTGCGATTGTGTGCGCAGCTTGCCAACTGAGAGAAAACAGTACCTGACCACTCTCCTGCCTTTTCTATTCACGTGAACATTCGATTGCAAGCTGTTTTGGACAACTTTCTTTCTCTTCTTGCAAAACACTCGGCAGACCTGCGTGCAGCCTCTAGAACACGATGGGAGATGTTTTCTGTGCTGGCACAGTTTCTCCTTGCCAGACAGAGTGGAAAAGCTTTTTGCTAAGATGTAGACGAGAAGAGCGGCTAAAGAAGCAGGTATGGTGCTCTGCAGAGCTAAGCACAGCTCCCGGGGCTCTTTCGGCAGAAGGCGCACACCGCAGAGCACTGTGAGCGGCAGAATCGTCTTTGCGCGAAGAAGCAGCTTCTTCGTCTCCGGGAGCCGGAGAGAGCGGCAACTTCGCAAAGGTGATGAAACAAGCTGTACAACACTGTGATTGTGTGCGCAGCTTGCCAACTGAGAGAAAACAGTACCTGACCACTCTCCTGCCTTATGTAATCACATGAACATTCGATTGGAAGCTGTTTTGGACAACTTTCTTTCTCTTCTTGCAAAACACTCGGCAGACCTCCGTGCAGCCTCTAGAACACGATGGGAGATGTTTTCTGTGCTGGCACAGTTTCTCCTTGCCAGACAGAGTGGAAAAGCTTTTTGCTAAGATGTAGACGAGAAGAGAGGCTAAAGACGAAGGTACGGTGCTCTGCAGAGCTAAGCACCGCTCCCGGGCGTCTTTCGGCAGAAGGCGCACACCGCAGAGCACTGTGAGCGGCAGAATCGTCTTTGCGCGAAGAAGCAGCTTCTTCGTCTCCGGGAGCCGGAGAGAGCGGCAACTTCGCAAAGGTGATGAAACAAGCTGTACAACACTGCGATTGTGTGCGCAGCTTGCCAACTGAGAGAAAACAGTACCTGACCACTCTCCTGCCTTTTCTATTCACATGAACATTCGATTGCAAGCTGTTTTGGACAACTTTCTTTCTCTTCTTGCAAAACACTCGGCAGACCTGCGTGCAGCCTCTAGAACACGATGGGAGATGTTTTTTGTGCTGGCACAGTTTCTCCTTGCCAGACAGAGTGGAAAAGCTTTTTGCTAAGATGTAGACGAGAAGAGAGGCTAAAGACGAAGGTACGGTGCTCTGCAGAGCTAAGCACCGCTCCCGGGCCTCTTTCGGCAGAAGGCGCACACCGCAGAGCACTGTGAGCGGCAGAATCGTCTTTGCGCGAAGAAGCAGCTTCTTCGTCTCCGGGAGCCGGAGAGAGCGGCAACTTCGCAAAGGTGATGAAACAAGCTGTACAACACTGCGATTGTGTGCGCAGCTTGCCAACTGAGAGAAAACAGTACCTGACCACTCTCCTGCCTTTTCTATTGACATGAACATTCGATTGGAAGCTGTTTTGGACAACTTTCTTTCTCTTCTTGCAAAACACTCGGCAGACCTGCGTGCAGCCTCTAGAACACGATGGGAGATGTTTTCTGTGCTGGCACAGTTTCTCCTTGCCAGACAGAGTGGAAAAGCTTTTTGCTAAGATGTAGACGAGAAGAGAGGCTAAAGAAGCACGTATGGTGCTTCTCAGAGCTAAGCACCGCTCCCGGGCGTCTTTCGGCAGAAGGCGCACACCGCAGAGCACTGTGAGCGGCAGAATCGTCTTTGCGCGAAGAAGCAGCTTCTTCGTCTCCGGGAGCCGGAGAGAGCGGCAACTTCGCAAAGGTGATGAAACAAGCTGTACAACACTGCGATTGTGTGCGCAGCTTGCCAACTGAGAGAAAACAGTACCTGACCACTCTCCTGCCTTTTCTATTCACGTGAACATTCGATTGCAAGCTGTTTTGGACAACTTTCTTTCTCTTCTTGCAAAACACTCGGCAGACCTCCGTGCAGCCTCTAGAACACGATGGGAGATGTTTTCTGTGCTGGCACAGTTTCTCCTTGCCAGACAGAGTGGAAAAGCTTTTTGCTAAGATGTAGACGAGAAGAGAGGCTAAAGACGAAGGTACGGTGCTCTGCAGAGCTAAGCACAGCTCCCGGGGCTCTTTCGGCAGAAGGCGCACACCGCAGAGCACTGTGAGCGGCAGAATCGTCTTTGCGCGAAGAAGCAGCTTCTTCGTCTCCGGGAGCCGGAGAGAGCGGCAACTTCGCAAAGGTGATGAAACAAGCTGTACAACACTGCGATTGTGTGCGCAGCTTGCCAACTGAGAGAAAACAGTACCTGACCACTCTCCTGCCTTTTCTATTCAGATGAACATTAGATTGGAAGCTGTTTTGGACAACTTTCTTTCTCTTCTTGCAAAACACTCGGCAGACCTCCGTGCAGCCTCTAGAACACGATGGGAGATGTTTTCTGTGCTGGCACAGTTTCTCCTTGCCAGACAGAGTGGAAAAGCTTTTTGCTAAGATGTAGACGAGAAGAGAGGCTAAAGAAGCAGGTACGGTGCTTCTCAGAGCTAAGCACCGCTCCCGGGCCTCTTTCGGCAGAAGGCGCACAGCGCAGAGCACTGTGAGCGGCAGAATCGTCTTTGCGCGAAGAAGCAGCTTCTTCGTCTCCGGGAGCCGGAGAGAGCGGCAACTTGGCAAAGGTGATGAAACAAGCTGTACAACACTGCGATTGTGTGCGCAGCTTGCCAACTGAGAGAAAACAGTACCTGACCACTCTCCTGCCTTTTCTATTCACGTGAACATTCGATTGCAAGCTGTTTTGGACAACTTTCTTTCTCTTCTTGCAAAACACTCGGCAGACCTCCGTGCAGCCTCTAGAACACGATGGGAGATGTTTTCTGTGCTGGCACAGTTTCTCCTTGCCAGACAGAGTGGAAAAGCTTTTTGCTAAGATGTAGACGAGAAGAGAGGCTAAAGACGAAGGTACGGTGCTCTGCAGAGCTAAGCACCGCTCCCGGGCGTCTTTCGGCAGAAGGCGCACACCGCAGAGCACTGTGAGCGGCAGAATCGTCTTTGCGCGAAGAAGCAGCTTCTTCGTCTCCGGGAGCCGGAGAGAGCGGCAACTTCGCAAAGGTGATGAAACAAGCTGTACAACACTGCGATTGTGTGCGCAGCTTGCCAACTGAGAGAAAACAGTACCTGACCACTCTCCTGCCTTTTCTGTTGACATGAACATTCGATTGGAAGCTGTTTTGGACAACTTTCTTTCTCTTCTTGCAAAACACTCGGCAGACCTCCGTGCAGCCTCTAGAACACGATGGGAGATGTTTTCTGTGCTGGCACAGTTTTTCCTTGCCAGACAGAGTGGAAAAGCTTTTTGCTAAGATGTAGACGAGAAGAGAGGCTGAAGACGAAGGTACGGTGCTCTGCAGAGCTAAGCACCGCTCCCGGGCGTCTTTCGGCAGAAGGCGCACACCGCAGAGCACTGTGAGCGGCAGAATCGTCTTTGCGCGAAGAAGCAGCTTCTTCGTCTCCGGGAGCCGGAGAGAGCGGCAACTTGGCAAAGGTGATGAAACAAGCTGTACAACATTGCGATTGTGTGCGCAGCTTGCCAACTGAGAGAAAACAGTACCTGACCACTCTCCTGCCTTTTCTATTCACATGAACATTCGATTGCAAGCTGTTTTGGACAACTTTCTTTCTCTTCTTGCAAAACACTCGGCAGACCTGCGTGCAGCCTCTAGAACACGATGGGAGATGTTTTTTGTGCTGGCACAGTTTCTCCTTGCCAGACAGAGTGGAAAAGCTTTTTGCTAAGATGTAGACGAGAAGAGAGGCTAAAGACGAAGGTACGGTGCTCTGCAGAGCTAAGCACCGCTCCCGGGCGTCTTTCGGCAGAAGGCGCACACCGCAGAGCACTGTGAGCGGCAGAATCGTCTTTGCGCGAAGAAGCAGCTTCTTCGTCTCCGGGAGCCGGAGAGAGCGGCAACTTCGCAAAGGTGATGAAACAAGCTGTACAACACTGCGATTGTGTGCGCAGCTTGCCAACTGAGAGAAAACAGTACCTGACCACTCTCCTGCCTTTTCTATTGACATGAATATTCGATTGCAAGCTGTTTTGGACAACTTTCTTTCTCTTCTTGCAAAACACTCGGCAGACCTGCGTGCAGCCTCTAGAACACGATGGGAGATGTTTTTTGTGCTGGCACAGTTTCTCCTTGCCAGACAGAGTGGAAAAGCTTTTTGCTAAGATGTAGACGAGAAGAGAGGCTAAAGAAGCACGTATGGTGCTTCTCAGAGCTAAGCACCGCTCCCGGACCTCTTTCGGCAGAAGGCGCACACCGCAGAGCACTGTGAGCGGCAGAATCGTCTTTGCGCGAAGAAGCAGCTTCTTCGTCTCCGGGAGCCGGAGAGAGCGGCAACTTCGCAAAGGTGATGAAACAAGCTGTACAACACTGCGATTGTGTGCGCAGCTTGCCAACTGAGAGAAAACAGTACCTGACCACTCTCCTGCCTTTTCTATTCACGTGAACATTCGATTGGAAGCTGTTTTGGACAACTTTCTTTCTCTTCTTGCAAAACACTCGGCAGACCTCCGTGCAGCCTCTAGAACACGATGGGAGATGTTTTCTGTGCTGGCACAGTTTCTCCTTGCCAGACAGAGTGGAAAAGCTTTTTGCTAAGATGTAGACGAGAAGAGAGGCTAAAGACGAAGGTACGGTGCTCTGCAGAGCTAAGCACCGCTCCCGGGCGTCTTTCGGCAGAAGGCGCACACCGCAGAGCACTGTGAGCGGCAGAATCGTCTTTGCGCGAAGAAGCAGCTTCTTCGTCTCCGGGAGCCGGAGAGAGCGGCAACTTCGCAAAGGTGATGAAACAAGCTGTACAACACTGCGATTGTGTGCGCAGCTTGCCAACTGAGAGAAAACAGTACCTGACCACTCTCCTGCCTTTTCTGTTGACATGAACATTCGATTGGAAGCTGTTTTGGACAACTTTCTTTCTCTTCTTGCAAAACACTCGGCAGACCTGCGTGCAGCCTCTAGAACACGATGGGAGATGTTTTCTGTGCTGGCACAGTTTTTCCTTGCCAGACAGAGTGGAAAAGCTTTTTGCTAAGATGTAGACGAGAAGAGAGGCTAAAGAAGCAGGTACGGTGCTTCTCAGAGCTAAGCACCGCTCCCGGGCCTCTTTTGGCAGAAGGCGCACACCGCAGAGCACTGTGAGCGGCAGAATCGTCTTTGCGCGAAGAAGCAGCTTCTTCGTCTCCGGGAGCCGGAGAGAGCGGCAACTTCGCAAAGGTGATGAAACAAGCTGTACAACACTGTGATTGTGTGCGCAGCTTGCCAACTGAGAGAAAACAGTACCTGACCACTCTCCTGCCTTATGTAATCACATGAACATTCGATTGGAAGCTGTTTTGGACAACTTTCTTTCTCTTCTTGCAAAACACTCGGCAGACCTGCGTGCAGCCTCTAGAACACGATGGGAGATGTTTTCTGTGCTGGCACAGTTTCTCCTTGCCAGACAGAGTGGAAAAGCTTTTTGCTAAGATGTAGACGAGAAGAGAGGCTGAAGACGAAGGTACGGTGCTCTGCAGAGCTAAGCACCGCTCCCGGGCGTCTTTCGGCAGAAGGCGCACACCGCAGAGCACTGTGAGCGGCAGAATCGTCTTTGCGCGAAGAAGCAGCTTCTTCGTCTCCGGGAGCCGGAGAGAGCGGCAACTTGGCAAAGGTGATGAAACAACCTGTACAACATTGCGATTGTGTGCGCAGCTTGCCAACTGAGAGAAAACAGTACCTGACCACTCTCCTGCCTTTTCTATTCACATGAACATTCGATTGGAAGCTGTTTTGGACAACTTTCTTTCTCTTCTTGCAAAACACTCGGCAGACCTGCGTGCAGCCTCTAGAACACGATGGGAGATGTTTTTTGTGCTGGCACAGTTTCTCCTTGCCAGACAGAGTGGAAAAGCTTTTTGCTAAGATGTAGACGAGAAGAGAGGCTAAAGACGAAGGTACGGTGCTCTGCAGAGCTAAGCACCGCTCCCGGGCGTCTTTCGGCAGAAGGCGCACACCGCAGAGCACTGTGAGCGGCAGAATCGTCTTTGCGCGAAGAAGCAGCTTCTTCGTCTCCGGGAGCCGGAGAGAGCGGCAACTTCGCAAAGGTGATGAAACAAGCTGTACAACACTGCGATTGTGTGCGCAGCTTGCCAACTGAGAGAAAACAGTACCTGACCACTCTCCTGCCTTTTCTATTGACATGAATATTCGATTGCAAGCTGTTTTGGACAACTTTCTTTCTCTTCTTGCAAAACACTCGGCAGACCTGCGTGCAGCCTCTAGAACACGATGGGAGATGTTTTTTGTGCTGGCACAGTTTCTCCTTGCCAGACAGAGTGGAAAAGCTTTTTGCTAAGATGTAGACGAGAAGAGAGGCTAAAGAAGCACGTATGGTGCTTCTCAGAGCTAAGCACCGCTCCCGGACCTCTTTCGGCAGAAGGCGCACAGCGCAGAGCACTGTGAGCGGCAGAATCGTCTTTGCGCGAAGAAGCAGCTTCTTCGTCTCCGGGAGCCGGAGAGAGCGGCAACTTCGCAAAGGTGATGAAACAAGCTGTACAACACTGCGATTGTGTGCGCAGCTTGCCAACTGAGAGAAAACAGTACCTGACCACTCTCCTGCCTTTTCTATTCACGTGAACATTCGATTGCAAGCTGTTTTGGACAACTTTCTTTCTCTTCTTGCAAAACACTCGGCAGACCTGCGTGCAGCCTCTAGAACACGATGGGAGATGTTTTCTGTGCTGGCACAGTTTCTCCTTGCCAGACAGAGTGGAAAAGCTTTTTGCTAAGATGTAGACGAGAAGAGAGGCTAAAGAAGCACGTATGGTGCTTCTCAGAGCTAAGCACCGCTCCCGGACCTCTTTCGGCAGAAGGCGCACACCGCAGAGCACTGTGAGCGGCAGAATCGTCTTTGCGCGAAGAAGCAGCTTCTTCGTCTCCGGGAGCCGGAGAGAGCGGCAACTTCGCAAAGGTGATGAAACAAGCTGTACAACACTGTGATTGTGTGCGCAGCTTGCCAACTGAGAGAAAACAGTACCTGACCACTCTCCTGCCTTATGTAGTCACATGAACATTCGATTGGAAGCTGTTTTGGACAACTTTCTTTCTCTTCTTGCAAAACACTCGGCAGACCTCCGTGCAGCCTCTAGAACACGATGGGAGATGTTTTCTGTGCTGGCACAGTTTCTCCTTGCCAGACAGAGTGGAAAAGCTTTTTGCTAAGATGTAGACGAGAAGAGAGGCTAAAGACGAAGGTACGGTGCTCTGCAGAGCTAAGCACCGCTCCCGGGCGTCTTTCGGCAGAAGGCGCACACCGCAGAGCACTGTGAGCGGCAGAATCGTCTTTGCGCGAAGAAGCAGCTTCTTCGTCTCCGGGAGCCGGAGAGAGCGGCAACTTCGCAAAGGTGATGAAACAAGCTGTACAACACTGCGATTGTGTGCGCAGCTTGCCAACTGAGAGAAAACAGTACCTGACCACTCTCCTGCCTTTTCTATTCACATGAACATTCGATTGCAAGCTGTTTTGGACAACTTTCTTTCTCTTCTTGCAAAACACTCGGCAGACCTGCGTGCAGCCTGTAGAACACGATGGGAGATGTTTTCTGTGCTGGCACAGTTTCTCCTTGCCAGACAGAGTGGAAAAGCTTTTTGCTAAGATGTAGACGAGAAGAGAGGCTAAAGACGAAGGTACGGTGCTCTGCAGAGCTAAGCACCGCTCCCGGGCCTCTTTCGGCAGAAGGCGCACACCGCAGAGCACTGTGAGCGGCAGAATCGTCTTTGCGCGAAGAAGCAGCTTCTTCGTCTCCGGGAGCCGGAGAGAGCGGCAGCTTCGCAAAGGTGATGAAACAAGCTGTACAACACTGCGATTGTGTGCGCAGCTTGCCAACTGAGAGAAAACAGTACCTGACCACTCTCCTGCCTTTTCTATTCACATGAACATTCGATTGGAAGCTGTTTTGGACAACTTTGTTTCTCTTCTTGCAAAACACTCGGCAGACCTGCGTGCAGCCTCTAGAACACGATGGGAGATGTTTTCTGTGCTGGCACAGTTTCTCCTTGCCAGACAGAGTGGAAAAGCTTTTTGCTAAGATGTAGACGAGAAGAGAGGCTAAAGAAGCACGTATGGTGCTTCTCAGAGCTAAGCACCGCTCCCGGACCTCTTTCGGCAGAAGGCGCACACCGCAGAGCACTGTGAGCGGCAGAATCGTCTTTGCGCGAAGAAGCAGCTTCTTCGTCTCCGGGAGCCGGAGAGAGCGGCAACTTGGCAAAGGTGATGAAACAAGCTGTACAACACTGCGATTGTGTGCGCAGCTTGCCAACTGAGAGAAAACAGTACCTGACCACTCTCCTGCCTTTTCTATTCACGTGAACATTCGATTGCAAGCTGTTTTGGACAACTTTCTTTCTCTTCTTGCAAAACACTCGGCAGACCTCCGTGCAGCCTCTAGAACACGATGGGAGATGTTTTCTGTGCTGGCACAGTTTCTCCTTGCCAGACAGAGTGGAAAAGCTTTTTGCTAAGATGTAGACGAGAAGAGAGGCTAAAGACGAAGGTACGGTGCTCTGCAGAGCTAAGCACCGCTCCCGGGCCTCTTTCGGCAGAAGGCGCACACCGCAGAGCACTGTGAGCGGCAGAATCGTCTTTGCGCGAAGAAGCAGCTTCTTCGTCTCCGGGAGCCGGAGAGAGCGGCAACTTCGCAAAGGTGATGAAACAAGCTGTACAACACTGCGATTGTGTGCGCAGCTTGCCAACTGAGAGAAAACAGTACCTGACCACTCTCCTGCCTTTTCTATTCACGTGAACATTCGATTGCAAGCTGTTTTGGACAACTTTCTTTCTCTTCTTGCAAAACACTCGGCAGACCTGCGTGCAGCCTCTAGAACACGATGGGAGATGTTTTCTGTGCTGGCACAGTTTCTCCTTGCCAGACAGAGTGGAAAAGCTTTTTGCTAAGATGTAGACGAGAAGAGAGGCTAAAGAAGCACGTATCGTGCTTCTCAGAGCTAAGCACCGCTCCCGGACCTCTTTCGGCAGAAGGCGCACACCGCAGAGCACTGTGAGCGGCAGAATCGTCTTTGCGCGAAGAAGCAGCTTCTTCGTCTCCGGGAGCCGGAGAGAGCGGCAACTTCGCAAAGGTGATGAAACAAGCTGTACAACACTGCGATTGTGTGCGCAGCGTGCCAACTGAGAGAAAACAGTACCTGACCACTCTCCTGCCTTTTCTATTCACATGAACATTCGATTGCAAGCTGTTTTGGACAACTTTCTTTCTCTTCTTGCAAAACACTCGGCAGACCTGTGTGCAGCCTCTAGAACACGATGGGAGATGTTTTCTGTGCTGGCACAGTTTTTCCTTGCCAGACAGAGTGGAAAAGCTTTTTGCTAAGATGTAGACGAGAAGAGAGGCTAAAGAAGCAGGTACGGTGCTTCTCAGAGCTAAGCACCGCTCCCGGGCCTCTTTCGGCAGAAGGCGCACACCGCAGAGCACTGTGAGCGGCAGAATCGTCTTTGCGCGAAGAAGCAGCTTCTTCGTCTCCGGGAGCCGGAGAGAGCGGCAACTTCGCAAAGGTGATGAAACAAGCTGTACAACACTGCGATTGTGTGCGCAGCTTGCCAACTGAGAGAAAACAGTACCTGACCACTCTCCTGCCTTATGTAATCACATGAACATTCGATTGCAAGCTGTTTTGGACAACTTTCTTTCTCTTCTTGCAAAACACTCGGCAGACCTCCGTGCAGCCTCTAGAACACGATGGGAAATGTTTTCTGTGCTGGCAAAGTTTCTCCTTGCCAGACAGAGTGGAAAAGCTTTTTGCTAAGATGTAGACGAGAAGAGAGGCTGAAGACGAAGGTACGGTGCTCTGCAGAGCTAAGCACCGCTCCCGGGCGTCTTTCGGCAGAAGGCGCACACCGCAGAGCACTGTGAGCGGCAGAATCGTCTTTGCGCGAAGAAGCAGCTTCTTCGTCTCCGGGAGCCGGAGAGAGCGGCAACTTCGCAAAGGTGATGAAACAAGCTGTACAACACTGCGATTGTGTGCGCAGCTTGCCAACTGAGAGAAAACAGTACCTGACCACTCTCCTGCCTTTTCTATTGACATGAATATTCGATTGCAAGCTGTTTTGGACAACTTTCTTTCTCTTCTTGCAAAACACTCGGCAGACCTGCGTGCAGCCTCTAGAACACGATGGGAGATGTTTTTTGTGCTGGCACAGTTTCTCCTTGCCAGACAGAGTGGAAAAGCTTTTTGCTAAGATGTAGACGAGAAGAGAGGCTAAAGAAGCACGTATGGTGCTTCTCAGAGCTAAGCACCGCTCCCGGACCTCTTTCGGCAGAAGGCGCACAGCGCAGAGCACTGTGAGCGGCAGAATCGTCTTTGCGCGAAGAAGCAGCTTCTTCGTCTCCGGGAGCCGGAGAGAGCAGCAACTTCGCAAAGGTGATGAAACAAGCTGTACAACACTGCGATTGTGTGCGCAGCTTGCCAACTGAGAGAAAACAGTACCTGACCACTCTCCTGCCTTTTCTATTCACGTGAACATTCGATTGCAAGCTGTTTTGGACAACTTTCTTTCTCTTCTTGCAAAACACTCGGCAGACCTGCGTGCAGCCTCTAGAACACGATGGGAGATGTTTTCTGTGCTGGCACAGTTTCTCCTTGCCAGACAGAGTGGAAAAGCTTTTTGCTAAGATGTAGACGAGAAGAGAGGCTAAAGAAGCACGTATGGTGCTTCTCAGAGCTAAGCACCGCTCCCGGACCTCTTTCGGCAGAAGGCGCACACCGCAGAGCACTGTGAGCGGCAGAATCGTCTTTGCGCGAAGAAGCAGCTTCTTCGTCTCCGGGAGCCGGAGAGAGCGGCAACTTGGCAAAGGTGATGAAACAAGCTGTACAACACTGCGATTGTGTGCGCAGCTTGGCAACTGAGAGAAAACAGTACCTGACCACTCTCCTGCCTTTTCTATTCACATGAACATTCGATTGCAAGCTGTTTTGGACAACTTTCTTTCTCTTCTTGCAAAACACTCGGCAGACCTGCGTGCAGCCTCTAGAACACGATGGGAGATGTTTTTTGTGCTGGCACAGTTTCTCCTTGCCAGACAGAGTGGAAAAGCTTTTTGCTAAGATGTAGACGAGAAGAGAGGCTAAAGACGAAGGTACGGTGCTCTGCAGAGCTAAGCACCGCTCCCGGACCTCTTTTGGCAGAAGGCGCACACCGCAGAGCACTGTGAGCGGCAGAATCGTCTTTGCGCGAAGAAGCAGCTTCTTCGTCTCCGGGACCCGGAGAGAGCGGCAGCTTAAACAAAGGTGATGAAACAAGCTGTACGACACTGCGATTGTGTGCGCAGCTTGCCAACTGAGAGAAAACAGTACCTGACCACTCTCCTGCCTTTTCTGTTGACATGAACATTCGATTGGAAGCTGTTTTGGACAACTTTCTTTCTCTTCTTGCAAAACACTCGGCAGACCTCCGTGCAGCCTCTAGAACACGATGGGAGATGTTTTCTGTGCTGGCACAGTTTTTCCTTGCCAGACAGAGTGGAAAAGCTTTTTGCTAAGATGTAGACGAGAAGAGAGGCTAAAGAAGCAGATACGGTGCTTCTCAGAGCTAAGCACCGCTCCCAGGCCTCTTTCGGCAGAAGGCGCACACCGCAGAGCACTGTGAGCGGCAGAATCGTCTTTGCGCGAAGAAGCAGCTTCTTCGTCTCCGGGAGCCGGAGAGAGCGGCAACTTGGCAAAGGTGATGAAACAAGCTGTACAACACTGCGATTGTGTGCGCAGCTTGCCAAGTGAGAGAAAACAGTACCTGACCACTCTCCTGCCTTTTCTATTCACGTGAACATTCGATTGCAAGCTGTTTTGGACAACTTTCTTTCTCTTCTTGCAAAACACTCGGCAGACCTCCGTGCAGCCTCTAGAACACGATGGGAGATGTTTTCTGTGCTGGCACAGTTTCTCCTTGCCAGACAGAGTGGAAAAGCTTTTTGCTAAGATGTAGACGAGAAGAGAGGCTAAAGACGAAGGTACGGTGCTCTGCAGAGCTAAGCACCGCTCCCGGGCGTCTTTCGGCAGAAGGCGCACACCGCAGAGCACTGTGAGCGGCAGAATCGTCTTTGCGCGAAGAAGCAGCTTCTTCGTCTCCGGGAGCCGGAGAGAGCGGCAACTTGGCAAAGGTGATGAAACAAGCTGTACAACACTGCGATTGTGTGCGCAGCTTGCCAACTGAGAGAAAACAGTACCTGACCACTCTCCTGCCTTTTCTGTTGACATGAACATTCGATTGGAAGCTGTTTTGGACAACTTTCTTTCTCTTCTTGCAAAACACTCGGCAGACCTCCGTGCAGCCTCTAGAACACGATGGGAGATGTTTTCTGTGCTGGCACAGTTTTTCCTTGCCAGACAGAGTGGAAAAGCTTTTTGCTAAGATGTAGACGAGAAGAGAGGCTAAAGAAGCAGATACGGTGCTTCTCAGAGCTAAGCACCGCTCCCGGGCCTCTTTCGGCAGAAGGCGCACACCGCAGAGCACTGTGAGCGGCAGAATCGTCTTTGCGCGAAGAAGCAGCTTCTTCGTCTCCGGGAGCCGGAGAGAGCGGCAACTTCGCAAAGGTGATGAAACAAGCTGTACAACACTGTGATTTTGTGCGCAGCTTGCCAACTGAGAGAAAACAGTACCTGACCACTCTCCTGCCTTATGTAATCACATGAACATTCGATTGCAAGCTGTTTTGGACAACTTTCTTTCTCTTCTTGCAAAACACTCGGCAGACCTGCGTGCAGCCTCTAGAACACGATGGGAGATGTTTTCTGTGCTGGCAAAGTTTCTCCTTGCCAGACAGAGTGGAAAAGCTTTTTGCTAAGATGTAGACGAGAAGAGAGGCTGAAGACGAAGGTACGGTGCTCTGCAGAGCTAAGCACCGCTCCCGGGCGTCTTTCGGCAGAAGGCGCACACCGCAGAGCACTGTGAGCGGCAGAATCGTCTTTGCGCGAAGAAGCAGCTTCTTCGTCTCCGGGAGCCGGAGAGAGCGGCAACTTCGCAAAGGTGATGAAACAAGCTGTACAACACTGCGATTGTGTGCGCAGCTTGCCAACTGAGAGAAAACAGTACCTGACCACTCTCCTGCCTTTTCTATTCACATGAACATTCGATTGCAAGCTGTTTTGGACAACTTTCTTTCTCTTCTTGCAAAACACTCGGCAGACCTGCGTGCAGCCTCTAGAACACGATGGGAGATGTTTTTTGTGCTGGCACAGTTTCTCCTTGCCAGACAGAGTGGAAAAGCTTTTTGCTAAGATGTAGACGAGAAGAGAGGCTAAAGACGAAGGTACGGTGCTCTGCAGAGCTAAGCACCGCTCCCGGGCGTCTTTCGGCAGAAGGCGCACACCGCAGAGCACTGTGAGCGGCAGAATCGTCTTTGCGCGAAGAAGCAGCTTCTTCGTCTCCGGGAGCCGGAGAGAGCGGCAACTTGGCAAAGGTGATGAAACAAGCTGTACAACACTGCGATTGTGTGCGCAGCTTGCCAACTGAGAGAAAACAGTACCTGACCACTCTCCTGCCTTTTCTATTCACATGAACATTCGATTGCAAGCTGTTTTGGACAACTTTCTTTCTCTTCTTGCAAAACACTCGGCAGACCTGCGTGCAGCCTCTAGAACACGATGGGAGATGTTTTTTGTGCTGGCACAGTTTCTCCTTGCCAGACAGAGTGGAAAAGCTTTTTGCTAAGATGTAGACGAGAAGAGAGGCTAAAGAAGCACGTATGGTGCTTCTCAGAGCTAAGCACCGCTCCCGGACCTCTTTCGGCAGAAGGCGCACACCGCAGAGCACTGTGAGCGGCAGAATCGTCTTTGCGCGAAGAAGCAGCTTCTTCGTCTCCGGGAGCCGGAGAGAGCGGCAACTTCGCAAAGGTGATGAAACAAGCTGTACAACACTGCGATTGTGTGCGCAGCTTGCCAACTGAGAGAAAACAGTACCTGACCACTCTCCTGCCTTTTCTATTCACATGAACATTCGATTGCAAGCTGTTTTGGACAACTTTCTTTCTCTTCTTGCAAAACACTCGGCAGACCTGCGTGCAGCCTCTAGAACACGATGGGAGATGTTTTCTGTGCTGGCACAGTTTCTCCTTGCCAGACAGAGTGGAAAAGCTTTTTGCTAAGATGTAGACGAGAAGAGAGGCTAAAGACGAAGGTACGGTGCTCTGCAGAGCTAAGCACAGCTCCCGGGGCTCTTTCGGCAGAAGGCGCACACCGCAGAGCACTGTGAGCGGCAGAATCGTCTTTGCGCGAAGAAGCAGCTTCTTCGTCTCCGGGAGCCGGAGAGAGCGGCAACTTGGCAAAGGTGATGAAACAAGCTGTACAACACTGCGATTGTGTGCGCAGCTTGCCAACTGAGAGAAAACAGTACCTGACCACTCTCCTGCCTTTTCTATTCACATGAACATTCGATTGGAAGCTGTTTTGGACAACTTTCTTTCTCTTCTTGCAAAACACTCGGCAGACCTGCGTGCAGCCTCTAGAACACGATGGGAGATGTTTTCTGTGCTGGCACAGTTTCTCCTTGCCAGACAGAGTGGAAAAGCTTTTTGCTAAGATGTAGACGAGAAGAGAGGCTGAAGACGAAGGTACGGTGCTCTGCAGAGCTAAGCACCGCTCCCGGGCGTCTTTCGGCAGAAGGCGCACACCGCAGAGCACTGTGAGCGGCAGAATCGTCTTTGCGCGAAGAAGCAGCTTCTTCGTCTCCGGGAGCCGGAGAGAGCGGCAACTTGGCAAAGGTGATGAAACAACCTGTACAACATTGCGATTGTGTGCGCAGCTTGCCAACTGAGAGAAAACAGTACCTGACCACTCTCCTGCCTTTTCTATTCACATGAACATTCGATTGGAAGCTGTTTTGGACAACTTTCTTTCTCTTCTTGCAAAACACTCGGCAGACCTGCGTGCAGCCTCTAGAACACGATGGGAGATGTTTTTTGTGCTGGCACAGTTTCTCCTTGCCAGACAGAGTGGAAAAGCTTTTTGCTAAGATGTAGACGAGAAGAGAGGCTAAAGACGAAGGTACGGTGCTCTGCAGAGCTAAGCACCGCTCCCGGGCCTCTTTCGGCAGAAGGCGCACACCGCAGAGCACTGTGAGCGGCAGAATCGTCTTTGCGCGAAGAAGCAGCTTCTTCGTCTCCGGGAGCCGGAGAGGGCGGCAACTTCGCAAAGGTGATGAAACAAGCTGTACAACACTGCGATTGTGTGCGCAGCTTGCCAACTGAGAGAAAACAGTACCTGACCACTCTCCTGCCTTTTCTATTGACATGAATATTCGATTGCAAGCTGTTTTGGACAACTTTCTTTCTCTTCTTGCAAAACACTCGGCAGACCTGCGTGCAGCCTCTAGAACACGATGGGAGATGTTTTTTGTGCTGGCACAGTTTCTCCTTGCCAGACAGAGTGGAAAAGCTTTTTGCTAAGATGTAGACGAGAAGAGAGGCTAAAGAAGCACGTATGGTGCTTCTCAGAGCTAAGCACCGCTCCCGGACCTCTTTCGGCAGAAGGCGCACACCGCAGAGCACTGTGAGCGGCAGAATCGTCTTTGCGCGAAGAAGCAGCTTCTTCGTCTCCGGGAGCCGGAGAGAGCGGCAACTTCGCAAAGGTGATGAAACAAGCTGTACAACACTGCGATTGTGTGCGCAGCTTGCCAACTGAGAGAAAACAGTACCTGACCACTCTCCTGCCTTTTCTATTCACGTGAACATTCGATTGCAAGCTGTTTTGGACAACTTTCTTTCTCTTCTTGCAAAACACTCGGCAGACCTGCGTGCAGCCTCTAGAACACGATGGGAGATGTTTTCTGTGCTGGCACAGTTTCTCCTTGCCAGACAGAGTGGAAAAGCTTTTTGCTAAGATGTAGACGAGAAGAGAGGCTAAAGAAGCACGTATGGTGCTTCTCAGAGCTAAGCACCGCTCCCGGACCTCTTTCGGCAGAAGGCGCACACCGCAGAGCACTGTGAGCGGCAGAATCGTCTTTGCGCGAAGAAGCAGCTTCTTCGTCTCCGGGAGCCGGAGAGAGCGGCAACTTCGCAAAGGTGATGAAACAAGCTGTACAACACTGTGATTGTGTGCGCAGCTTGCCAACTGAGAGAAAACAGTACCTGACCACTCTCCTGCCTTATGTAGTCACATGAACATTCGATTGGAAGCTGTTTTGGACAACTTTCTTTCTCTTCTTGCAAAACACTCGGCAGACCTCCGTGCAGCCTCTAGAACACGATGGGAGATGTTTTCTGTGCTGGCACAGTTTCTCCTTGCCAGACAGAGTGGAAAAGCTTTTTGCTAAGATGTAGACGAGAAGAGAGGCTAAAGACGAAGGTACGGTGCTCTGCAGAGCTAAGCACCGCTCCCGGGCGTCTTTCGGCAGAAGGCGCACACCGCAGAGCACTGTGAGCGGCAGAATCGTCTTTGCGCGAAGAAGCAGCTTCTTCGTCTCCGGGAGCCGGAGAGAGCGGCAACTTCGCAAAGGTGATGAAACAAGCTGTACAACACTGCGATTGTGTGCGCAGCTTGCCAACTGAGAGAAAACAGTACCTGACCACTCTCCTGCCTTTTCTATTCACATGAACATTCGATTGCAAGCTGTTTTGGACAACTTTCTTTCTCTTCTTGCAAAACACTCGGCAGACCTGCGTGCAGCCTGTAGAACACGATGGGAGATGTTTTCTGTGCTGGCACAGTTTCTCCTTGCCAGACAGAGTGGAAAAGCTTTTTGCTAAGATGTAGACGAGAAGAGAGGCTAAAGACGAAGGTACGGTGCTCTGCAGAGCTAAGCACCGCTCCCGGGCCTCTTTCGGCAGAAGGCGCACACCGCAGAGCACTGTGAGCGGCAGAATCGTCTTTGCGCGAAGAAGCAGCTTCTTCGTCTCCGGGAGCCGGAGAGAGCGGCAGCTTCGCAAAGGTGATGAAACAAGCTGTACAACACTGCGATTGTGTGCGCAGCTTGCCAACTGAGAGAAAACAGTACCTGACCACTCTCCTGCCTTTTCTATTCACATGAACATTCGATTGCAAGCTGTTTTGGACAACTTTGTTTCTCTTCTTGCAAAACACTCGGCAGACCTGCGTGCAGCCTCTAGAACACGATGGGAGATGTTTTCTGTGCTGGCACAGTTTCTCCTTGCCAGACAGAGTGGAAAAGCTTTTTGCTAAGATGTAGACGAGAAGAGAGGCTAAAGAAGCACGTATGGTGCTTCTCAGAGCTAAGCACCGCTCCCGGACCTCTTTCGGCAGAAGGCGCACACCGCAGAGCACTGTGAGCGGCAGAATCGTCTTTGCGCGAAGAAGCAGCTTCTTCGTCTCCGGGAGCCGGAGAGAGCGGCAACTTGGCAAAGGTGATGAAACAAGCTGTACAACACTGCGATTGTGTGCGCAGCTTGCCAACTGAGAGAAAACAGTACCTGACCACTCTCCTGCCTTTTCTATTCACGTGAACATTCGATTGCAAGCTGTTTTGGACAACTTTCTTTCTCTTCTTGCAAAACACTCGGCAGACCTCCGTGCAGCCTCTAGAACACGATGGGAGATGTTTTCTGTGCTGGCACAGTTTCTCCTTGCCAGACAGAGTGGAAAAGCTTTTTGCTAAGATGTAGACGAGAAGAGAGGCTAAAGACGAAGGTACGGTGCTCTGCAGAGCTAAGCACCGCTCCCGGGCCTCTTTCGGCAGAAGGCGCACACCGCAGAGCACTGTGAGCGGCAGAATCGTCTTTGCGCGAAGAAGCAGCTTCTTCGTCTCCGGGAGCCGGAGAGAGCGGCAACTTCGCAAAGGTGATGAAACAAGCTGTACAACACTGCGATTGTGTGCGCAGCTTGCCAACTGAGAGAAAACAGTACCTGACCACTCTCCTGCCTTTTCTATTCACGTGAACATTCGATTGCAAGCTGTTTTGGACAACTTTCTTTCTCTTCTTGCAAAACACTCGGCAGACCTGCGTGCAGCCTCTAGAACACGATGGGAGATGTTTTCTGTGCTGGCACAGTTTCTCCTTGCCAGACAGAGTGGAAAAGCTTTTTGCTAAGATGTAGACGAGAAGAGAGGCTAAAGAAGCACGTATCGTGCTTCTCAGAGCTAAGCACCGCTCCCGGACCTCTTTCGGCAGAAGGCGCACACCGCAGAGCACTGTGAGCGGCAGAATCGTCTTTGCGCGAAGAAGCAGCTTCTTCGTCTCCGGGAGCCGGAGAGAGCGGCAACTTCGCAAAGGTGATGAAACAAGCTGTACAACACTGCGATTGTGTGCGCAGCGTGCCAACTGAGAGAAAACAGTACCTGACCACTCTCCTGCCTTTTCTATTCACATGAACATTCGATTGCAAGCTGTTTTGGACAACTTTCTTTCTCTTCTTGCAAAACACTCGGCAGACCTGTGTGCAGCCTCTAGAACACGATGGGAGATGTTTTCTGTGCTGGCACAGTTTTTCCTTGCCAGACAGAGTGGAAAAGCTTTTTGCTAAGATGTAGACGAGAAGAGAGGCTAAAGAAGCAGGTACGGTGCTTCTCAGAGCTAAGCACCGCTCCCGGGCCTCTTTCGGCAGAAGGCGCACACCGCAGAGCACTGTGAGCGGCAGAATCGTCTTTGCGCGAAGAAGCAGCTTCTTCGTCTCCGGGAGCCGGAGAGAGCGGCAACTTCGCAAAGGTGATGAAACAAGCTGTACAACACTGCGATTGTGTGCGCAGCTTGCCAACTGAGAGAAAACAGTACCTGACCACTCTCCTGCCTTATGTAATCACATGAACATTCGATTGCAAGCTGTTTTGGACAACTTTCTTTCTCTTCTTGCAAAACACTCGGCAGACCTGCGTGCAGCCTCTAGAACACGATGGGAAATGTTTTCTGTGCTGGCAAAGTTTCTCCTTGCCAGACAGAGTGGAAAAGCTTTTTGCTAAGATGTAGACGAGAAGAGAGGCTGAAGACGAAGGTACGGTGCTCTGCAGAGCTAAGCACCGCTCCCGGGCGTCTTTCGGCAGAAGGCGCACACCGCAGAGCACTGTGAGCGGCAGAATCGTCTTTGCGCGAAGAAGCAGCTTCTTCGTCTCCGGGAGCCGGAGAGAGCGGCAACTTCGCAAAGGTGATGAAACAAGCTGTACAACACTGCGATTGTGTGCGCAGCTTGCCAACTGAGAGAAAACAGTACCTGACCACTCTCCTGCCTTTTCTATTGACATGAATATTCGATTGCAAGCTGTTTTGGACAACTTTCTTTCTCTTCTTGCAAAACACTCGGCAGACCTGCGTGCAGCCTCTAGAACACGATGGGAGATGTTTTTTGTGCTGGCACAGTTTCTCCTTGCCAGACAGAGTGGAAAAGCTTTTTGCTAAGATGTAGACGAGAAGAGAGGCTAAAGAAGCACGTATGGTGCTTCTCAGAGCTAAGCACCGCTCCCGGACCTCTTTCGGCAGAAGGCGCACAGCGCAGAGCACTGTGAGCGGCAGAATCGTCTTTGCGCGAAGAAGCAGCTTCTTCGTCTCCGGGAGCCGGAGAGAGCAGCAACTTCGCAAAGGTGATGAAACAAGCTGTACAACACTGCGATTGTGTGCGCAGCTTGCCAACTGAGAGAAAACAGTACCTGACCACTCTCCTGCCTTTTCTATTCACGTGAACATTCGATTGCAAGCTGTTTTGGACAACTTTCTTTCTCTTCTTGCAAAACACTCGGCAGACCTGCGTGCAGCCTCTAGAACACGATGGGAGATGTTTTCTGTGCTGGCACAGTTTCTCCTTGCCAGACAGAGTGGAAAAGCTTTTTGCTAAGATGTAGACGAGAAGAGAGGCTAAAGAAGCACGTATGGTGCTTCTCAGAGCTAAGCACCGCTCCCGGACCTCTTTCGGCAGAAGGCGCACACCGCAGAGCACTGTGAGCGGCAGAATCGTCTTTGCGCGAAGAAGCAGCTTCTTCGTCTCCGGGAGCCGGAGAGAGCGGCAACTTGGCAAAGGTGATGAAACAAGCTGTACAACACTGCGATTGTGTGCGCAGCTTGGCAACTGAGAGAAAACAGTACCTGACCACTCTCCTGCCTTTTCTATTCACATGGACATTCGATTGCAAGCTGTTTTGGACAACTTTCTTTCTCTTCTTGCAAAACACTCGGCAGACCTGCGTGCAGCCTCTAGAACACGATGGGAGATGTTTTTTGTGCTGGCACAGTTTCTCCTTGCCAGACAGAGTGGAAAAGCTTTTTGCTAAGATGTAGACGAGAAGAGAGGCTAAAGACGAAGGTACGGTGCTCTGCAGAGCTAAGCACCGCTCCCGGACCTCTTTTGGCAGAAGGCGCACACCGCAGAGCACTGTGAGCGGCAGAATCGTCTTTGCGCGAAGAAGCAGCTTCTTCGTCTCCGGGAGCCGGAGAGAGCGGCAACTTGGCAAAGGTGATGAAACAAGCTGTACAACACTGCGATTGTGTGCGCAGCTTGCCAACTGAGAGAAAACAGTACCTGACCACTCTCCTGCCTTTTCTATTCACGTGAACATTCGATTGCAAGCTGTTTTGGACAACTTTCTTTCTCTTCTTGCAAAACACTCGGCAGACCTCCGTGCAGCCTCTAGAACACGATGGGAGATGTTTTCTGTGCTGGCACAGTTTCTCCTTGCCAGACAGAGTGGAAAAGCTTTTTGCTAAGATGTAGACGAGAAGAGAGGCTAAAGACGAAGGTACGGTGCTCTGCAGAGCTAAGCACCGCTCCCGGGCGTCTTTCGGCAGAAGGCGCACACCGCAGAGCACTGTGAGCGGCAGAATCGTCTTTGCGCGAAGAAGCAGCTTCTTCGTCTCCGGGAGCCGGAGAGAGCGGCAACTTGGCAAAGGTGATGAAACAAGCTGTACAACACTGCGATTGTGTGCGCAGCTTGCCAACTGAGAGAAAACAGTACCTGACCACTCTCCTGCCTTTTCTGTTGACATGAACATTCGATTGGAAGCTGTTTTGGACAACTTTCTTTCTCTTCTTGCAAAACACTCGGCAGACCTCCGTGCAGCCTCTAGAACACGATGGGAGATGTTTTCTGTGCTGGCACAGTTTTTCCTTGCCAGACAGAGTGGAAAAGCTTTTTGCTAAGATGTAGACGAGAAGAGAGGCTAAAGAAGCAGATACGGTGCTTCTCAGAGCTAAGCACCGCTCCCGGGCCTCTTTCGGCAGAAGGCGCACACCGCAGAGCACTGTGAGCGGCAGAATCGTCTTTGCGCGAAGAAGCAGCTTCTTCGTCTCCGGGAGCCGGAGAGAGCGGCAACTTCGCAAAGGTGATGAAACAAGCTGTACAACACTGTGATTTTGTGCGCAGCTTGCCAACTGAGAGAAAACAGTACCTGACCACTCTCCTGCCTTATGTAATCACATGAACATTCGATTGCAAGCTGTTTTGGACAACTTTCTTTCTCTTCTTGCAAAACACTCGGCAGACCTGCGTGCAGCCTCTAGAACACGATGGGAGATGTTTTCTGTGCTGGCAAAGTTTCTCCTTGCCAGACAGAGTGGAAAAGCTTTTTGCTAAGATGTAGACGAGAAGAGAGGCTGAAGACGAAGGTACGGTGCTCTGCAGAGCTAAGCACCGCTCCCGGGCGTCTTTCGGCAGAAGGCGCACACCGCAGAGCACTGTGAGCGGCAGAATCGTCTTTGCGCGAAGAAGCAGCTTCTTCGTCTCCGGGAGCCGGAGAGAGCGGCAACTTCGCAAAGGTGATGAAACAAGCTGTACAACACTGCGATTGTGTGCGCAGCTTGCCAACTGAGAGAAAACAGTACCTGACCACTCTCCTGCCTTTTCTATTCACATGAACATTCGATTGCAAGCTGTTTTGGACAACTTTCTTTCTCTTCTTGCAAAACACTCGGCAGACCTGCGTGCAGCCTCTAGAACACGATGGGAGATGTTTTTTGTGCTGGCACAGTTTCTCCTTGCCAGACAGAGTGGAAAAGCTTTTTGCTAAGATGTAGACGAGAAGAGAGGCTAAAGACGAAGGTACGGTGCTCTGCAGAGCTAAGCACCGCTCCCGGGCGTCTTTCGGCAGAAGGCGCACACCGCAGAGCACTGTGAGCGGCAGAATCGTCTTTGCGCGAAGAAGCAGCTTCTTCGTCTCCGGGAGCCGGAGAGAGCGGCAACTTGGCAAAGGTGATGAAACAAGCTGTACAACACTGCGATTGTGTGCGCAGCTTGCCAACTGAGAGAAAACAGTACCTGACCACTCTCCTGCCTTTTCTATTGACATGAATATTCGATTGCAAGCTGTTTTGGACAACTTTCTTTCTCTTCTTGCAAAACACTCGGCAGACCTGCGTGCAGCCTCTAGAACACGATGGGAGATGTTTTTTGTGCTGGCACAGTTTCTCCTTGCCAGACAGAGTGGAAAAGCTTTTTGCTAAGATGTAGACGAGAAGAGAGGCTAAAGAAGCACGTATGGTGCTTCTCAGAGCTAAGCACCGCTCCCGGACCTCTTTCGGCAGAAGGCGCACACCGCAGAGCACTGTGAGCGGCAGAATCGTCTTTGCGCGAAGAAGCAGCTTCTTCGTCTCCGGGAGCCGGAGAGAGCGGCAACTTGGCAAAGGTGATGAAACAAGCTGTACAACACTGCGATTGTGTGCGCAGCTTGCCAACTGAGAGAAAACAGTACCTGACCACTCTCCTGCCTTTTCTATTCACATGAACATTCGATTGCAAGCTGTTTTGGACAACTTTCTTTCTCTTCTTGCAAAACACTCGGCAGACCTGCGTGCAGCCTCTAGAACACGATGGGAGATGTTTTCTGTGCTGGCACAGTTTCTCCTTGCCAGACAGAGTGGAAAAGCTTTTTGCTAAGATGTAGACGAGAAGAGAGGCTAAAGACGAAGGTACGGTGCTCTGCAGAGCTAAGCACAGCTCCCGGGGCTCTTTCGGCAGAAGGCGCACACCGCAGAGCACTGTGAGCGGCAGAATCGTCTTTGCGCGAAGAAGCAGCTTCTTCGTCTCCGGGAGCCGGAGAGAGCGGCAACTTGGCAAAGGTGATGAAACAAGCTGTACAACACTGCGATTGTGTGCGCAGCTTGCCAACTGAGAGAAAACAGTACCTGACCACTCTCCTGCCTTTTCTATTCACATGAACATTCGATTGGAAGCTGTTTTGGACAACTTTCTTTCTCTTCTTGCAAAACACTCGGCAGACCTCCGTGCAGCCTCTAGAACACGATGGGAGATGTTTTCTGTGCTGGCAAAGTTTCTCCTTGCCAGACAGAGTGGAAAAGCTTTTTGCTAAGATGTAGACGAGAAGAGAGGCTGAAGACGAAGGTACGGTGCTCTGCAGAGCTAAGCACCGCTCCCGGGCGTCTTTCGGCAGAAGGCGCACACCGCAGAGCACTGTGAGCGGCAGAATCGTCTTTGCGCGAAGAAGCAGCTTCTTCGTCTCCGGGAGCCGGAGAGAGCGGCAACTTGGCAAAGGTGATGAAACAAGCTGTACAACACTGCGATTGTGTGCGCAGCTTGCCAACTGAGAGAAAACAGTACCTGACCACTCTCCTGCCTTTTCTATTCACATGAACATTCGATTGGAAGCTGTTTTGGACAACTTTCTTTCTCTTCTTGCAAAACACTCGGCAGACCTGCGTGCAGCCTCTAGAACACGATGGGAGATGTTTTTTGTGCTGGCACAGTTTCTCCTTGCCAGACAGAGTGGAAAAGCTTTTTGCTAAGATGTAGACGAGAAGAGAGGCTAAAGACGAAGGTACGGTGCTCTGCAGAGCTAAGCACCGCTCCCGGGCGTCTTTCGGCAGAAGGCGCACACCGCAGAGCACTGTGAGCGGCAGAATCGTCTTTGCGCGAAGAAGCAGCTTCTTCGTCTCCGGGAGCCGGAGAGAGCGGCAACTTCGCAAAGGTGATGAAACAAGCTGTACAACACTGCGATTGTGTGCGCAGCTTGCCAACTGAGAGAAAACAGTACCTGACCACTCTCCTGCCTTTTCTATTGACATGAATATTCGATTGCAAGCTGTTTTGGACAACTTTCTTTCTCTTCTTGCAAAACACTCGGCAGACCTGCGTGCAGCCTCTAGAACACGATGGGAGATGTTTTCTGTGCTGGCACAGTTTCTCCTTGCCAGACAGAGTGGAAAAGCTTTTTGCTAAGATGTAGACGAGAAGAGAGGCTAAAGAAGCACGTATGGTGCTTCTCAGAGCTAAGCACCGCTCCCGGACCTCTTTCGGCAGAAGGCGCACACCGCAGAGCACTGTGAGCGGCAGAATCGTCTTTGCGCGAAGAAGCAGCTTCTTCGTCTCCGGGAGCCGGAGAGAGCGGCAACTTCGCAAAGGTGATGAAACAAGCTGTACAACACTGCGATTGTGTGCGCAGCTTGCCAACTGAGAGAAAACAGTACCTGACCACTCTCCTGCCTTTTCTATTCACATGAACATTCAATTGCAAGCTGTTTTGGACAACTTTCTTTCTCTTCTTGCAAAACACTCGGCAGACCTGCGTGCAGCCTCTAGAACACGATGGGAGATGTTTTCTGTGCTGGCACAGTTTCTCCTTGCCAGACAGAGTGGAAAAGCTTTTTGCTAAGATGTAGACGAGAAGAGAGGCTAAAGACGAAGGTACGGTGCTCTGCAGAGCTAAGCACAGCTCCCGGGGCTCTTTCGGCAGAAGGCGCACACCGCAGAGCACTGTGAGCGGCAGAATCGTCTTTGCGCGAAGAAGCAGCTTCTTCGTCTCCGGGAGCCGGAGAGAGCGGCAACTTGGCAAAGGTGATGAAACAAGCTGTACAACACTGCAATTGTGTGCGCAGCTTGCCAACTGAGAGAAAACAGTACCTGACCACTCTCCTGCCTTTTCTATTCACATGAACATTCGATTGGAAGCTGTTTTGGACAACTTTCTTTCTCTTCTTGCAAAACACTCGGCAGACCTCCGTGCAGCCTCTAGAACACGATGGGAGATGTTTTCTGTGCTGGCACAGTTTCTCCTTGCCAGACAGAGTGGAAAAGCTTTTTGCTAAGATGTAGACGAGAAGAGAGGCTAAAGAAGCAGGTACGGTGCTTCTCAGAGCTAAGCACCGCTCCCGGGCCTCTTTCGGCAGAAGGCGCACACCGCAGAGCACTGTGAGCGGCAGAATCGTCTTTGCGCGAAGAAGCAGCTTCTTCGTCTCCGGGAGCCGGAGAGAGCGGCAACTTCGCAAAGGTGATGAAACAAGCTGTACAACACTGCGATTGTGTGCGCAGCTTGCCAAGTGAGAGAAAACAGTACCTGACCACTCTCCTGCCTTTTCTATTCACGTGAACATTCGATTGCAAGCTGTTTTGGACAACTTTCTTTCTCTTCTTGCAAAACACTCGGCAGACCTCCGTGCAGCCTCTAGAACACGATGGGAGATGTTTTCTGTGCTGGCACAGTTTCTCCTTTCCAGACAGAGTGGAAAAGCTTTTTGCTAAGATGTAGACGAGAAGAGAGGCTAAAGACGAAGGTACGGTGCTCTGCAGAGCTAAGCACAGCTCCCGGGGCTCTTTCGGCAGAAGGCGCACACCGCAGAGCACTGTGAGCGGCAGAATCGTCTTTGCACGAAGAAGCAGCTTCTTCGTCTCCGGGAGCCGGAGAGAGCGGCAACTTCGCAAAGGTGATGAAACAAGCTGTACAACACTGCGATTGTGTGCGCAGCTTGCCAACTGAGAGAAAACAGTACCTGACCACTCTCCTGCCTTTTCTATTCACATGAACATTCGATTGGAAGCTGTTTTGGACAACTTTCTTTCTCTTCTTGCAAAACACTCGGCAGACCTCCGTGCAGCCTCTAGAACACGATGGGAGATGTTTTCTGTGCTGGCACAGTTTCTCCTTGCCAGACAGAGTGGAAAAGCTTTTTGCTAAGATGTAGACGAGAAGAGAGGCTAAAGAAGCAGGTACGGTGCTTCTCAGAGCTAAGCACCGCTCCCGGGCCTCTTTCGGCAGAAGGCGCACAGCGCAGAGCACTGTGAGCGGCAGAATCGTCTTTGCGCGAAGAAGCAGCTTCTTCGTCTCCGGGAGCCGGAGAGAGCGGCAACTTCGCAAAGGTGATGAAACAAGCTGTACAACACTGCGATTGTGTGCGCAGCGTGCCAACTGAGAGAAAACAGTACCTGACCACTCTCCTGCCTTTTCTATTCACATGAACATTCGATTGGAAGCTGTTTTGGACAACTTTCTTTCTCTTCTTGCAAAACACTCGGCAGACCTGCGTGCAGCCTCTAGAACACGATGGGAGATGTTTTCTGTGCTGGCACAGTTTCTCCTTGCCAGACAGAGTGGAAAAGCTTTTTGCTAAGATGTAGACGAGAAGAGAGGCTAAAGACGAAGGTACGGTGCTCTGCAGAGCTAAGCACCGCTCCCGGACCTCTTTCGGCAGAAGGCGCACACCGCAGAGCACTGTGAGCGGCAGAATCGTCTTTGCGCGAAGAAGCAGCTTCTTCGTCTCCGGGAGCCGGAGAGAGCGGCAACTTCGCAAAGGTGATGAAACAAGCTGTACAACACTGCGATTGTGTGCGCAGCTTGCCAACTGAGAGAAAACAGTACCTGACCACTCTCCTGCCTTTTCTATTCACGTGAACATTCGATTGCAAGCTGTTTTGGACAACTTTCTTTCTCTTCTTGCAAAACACTCGGCAGACCTCCGTGCAGCCTCTAGAACACGATGGGAGATGTTTTCTGTGCTGGCACAGTTTCTCCTTGCCAGACAGAGTGGAAAAGCTTTTTGCTAAGATGTAGACGAGAAGGGAGGCTAAAGACGAAGGTACGGTGCTCTGCAGAGCTAAGCACCGCTCCCGGGCGTCTTTCGGCAGAAGGCGCACACCGCAGAGCACTGTGAGCGGCAGAATCGTCTTTGCGCGAAGAAGCAGCTTCTTCGTCTCCGGGAGCCGGAGAGAGCGGCAACTTCGCAAAGGTGATGAAACAAGCTGTACAACACTGCGATTGTGTGCGCAGCGTGCCAACTGAGAGAAAACAGTACCTGACCACTCTCCTGCCTTTTCTATTCACATGAACATTCGATTGCAAGCTGTTTTGGACAACTTTCTTTCTCTTCTTGCAAAACACTCGGCAGACCTCCGTGCAGCCTCTAGAACACGATGGGAGATGTTTTCTGTGCTGGCACAGTTTCTCCTTGCCAGACAGAGTGGAAAAGCTTTTTGCTAAGATGTAGACGAGAAGAGAGGCTAAAGACGAAGGTACGGTGCTCTGCAGAGCTAAGCACCGCTCCTGGACCTCTTTCGGCAGAAGGCGCACAGCGCAGAGCACTGTGAGCGGCAGAATCGTCTTTGCGCGAAGAAGCAGCTTCTTCGTCTCCGGGAGCCGGAGAGAGCGGCAACTTGGCAAAGGTGATGAAACAAGCTGTACAACACTGCGATTGTGTGCGCAGCTTGCCAACTGAGAGAAAACAGTACCTGACCACTCTCCTGCCTTTTCTATTCAGATGAACATTCGATTGCAAGCTGTTTTGGACAACTTTCTTTCTCTTCTTGCAAAACACTCGGCAGACCTCCGTGCAGCCTCTAGAACACGATGGGAGATGTTTTCTGTGCTGGCACAGTTTCTCCTTGCCAGACAGAGTGGAAAAGCTTTTTGCTAAGATGTAGACGAGAAGAGAGGCTAAAGACGAAGGTACGGTGCTCTGCAGAGCTAAGCACCGCTCCCGGGCGTCTTTCGGCAGAAGGCGCACACCGCAGAGCACTGTGAGCGGCAGAATTGTCTTTGCGCGAAGAAGCAGCTTCTTCGTCTCCGGGAGCCGGAGAGAGCGGCAACTTCGCAAAGGTGATGAAACAAGCTGTACAACACTGCGATTGTGTGCGCAGCTTGCCAACTGAGAGAAAACAGTACCTGACCACTCTCCTGCCTTTTCTATTCACGTGAACATTCGATTGGAAGCTGTTTTGGACAACTTTCTTTCTCTTCTTGCAAAACACTCGGCAGACCGTGCAGCCTCTAGAACACGATGGGAGATGTTTTCTGTGCTGGCACAGTTTCTCCTTGCCAGACAGAGTGGAAAAGCTTTTTGCTAAGATGTAGACGAGAAGAGAGGCTAAAGACGAAGGTACGGTGCTCTGCAGAGCTAAGCACAGCTCCCGGGCCTCTTTCGGCAGAAGGCGCACAGCGCAGAGCACTGTGAGCGGCAGAATCGTCTTTGCGCGAAGAAGCAGCTTCTTCGTCTCCGGGAGCCGGAGAGAGCGGCAACTTCGCAAAGGTGATGAAACAAGCTGTACAACACTGCGATTGTGTGCGCAGCTTGCCAACTGAGAGAAAACAGTACCTGACCACTCTCCTGCCTTTTCTATTCACGTGAACATTCGATTGCAAGCTGTTTTGGACAACTTTCTTTCTCTTCTTGCAAAACACTCGGCAGACCTGCGTGCAGCCTCTAGAACACGATGGGAGATGTTTTCTGTGCTGGCACAGTTTCTCCTTGCCAGACAGAGTGGAAAAGCTTTTTGCTAAGATGTAGACGAGAAGAGAGGCTAAAGAAGCACGTATTGTGCTTCTCAGAGCTAAGCACCGCTCCCGGACCTCTTTCGGCAGAAGGCGCACACCGCAGAGCACTGTGAGCGGCAGAATCGTCTTTGCGCGAAGAAGCAGCTTCTTCGTCTCCGGGAGCCGGAGAGAGCGGCAACTTGGCAAAGGTGATGAAACAAGCTGTACAACACTGCGATTGTGTGCGCAGCTTGCCAACTGAGAGAAAACAGTACCTGACCACTCTCCTGCCTTATGTAATCACATGAACATTCGATTGGAAGCTGTTTTGGACAACATTCTTTCTCTTCTTGCAAAACACTCGGCAGACCTCCGTGCAGCCTCTAGAACACGATGGGAGATGTTTTCTGTGCTGGCAAAGTTTCTCCTTGCCAGACAGAGTGGAAAAGCTTTTTGCTAAGATGTAGACGAGAAGAGAGGCTAAAGACGAAGGTACGGTGCTCTGCAGAGCTAAGCACCGCTCCCGGGCGTCTTTCGGCAGAAGGCGCACACCGCAGAGCACTGTGAGCGGCAGAATCGTCTTTGCGCGAAGAAGCAGCTTCTTCGTCTCCGGGAGCCGGAGAGAGCGGCAACTTCGCAAAGGTGATGAAACAAGCTGTACAACACTGCGATTGTGTGCGCAGCTTGCCAACTGAGAGAAAACAGTACCTGACCACTCTCCTGCCTTTTCTATTCACATGAACATTCGATTGGAAGCTGTTTTGGACAACTTTCTTTCTCTTCTTGCAAAACACTCGGCAGACCTGCGTGCAGCCTCTAGAACACGATGGGAGATGTTTTTTGTGCTGGCACAGTTTCTCCTTGCCAGACAGAGTGGAAAAGCTTTTTGCTAAGATGTAGACGAGAAGAGAGGCTAAAGACGAAGGTACGGTGCTCTGCAGAGCTAAGCACCGCTCCCGGGCCTCTTTCGGCAGAAGGCGCACACCGCAGAGCACTGTGAGCGGCAGAATGGTCTTTGCGCGAAGAAGCAGCTTCTTCGTCTCCGGGAGCCGGAGAGAGCGGCAACTTGGCAAAGGTGATGAAACAAGCTGTACAACACTGCGATTGTGTGCGCAGCTTGCCAACTGAGAGAAAACAGTACCTGACCACTCTCCTGCCTTTTCTATTGACATGAATATTCGATTGCAAGCTGTTTTGGACAACTTTCTTTCTCTTCTTGCAAAACACTCGGCAGACCTGCGTGCAGCCTCTAGAACACGATGGGAGATGTTTTTTGTGCTGGCACAGTTTCTCCTTGCCAGACAGAGTGGAAAAGCTTTTTGCTAAGATGTAGACGAGAAGAGAGGCTAAAGAAGCACGTATGGTGCTTCTCAGAGCTAAGCACCGCTCCCGGACCTCTTTCGGCAGAAGGCGCACACCGCAGAGCACTGTGAGCGGCAGAATCGTCTTTGCGCGAAGAAGCAGCTTCTTCGTCTCCGGGAGCCGGAGAGAGCGGCAACTTCGCAAAGGTGATGAAACAAGCTGTACAACACTGCGATTGTGTGCGCAGCTTGCCAACTGAGAGAAAACAGTACCTGACCACTCTCCTGCCTTTTCTATTCACATGAACATTCGATTGCAAGCTGTTTTGGACAACTTTCTTTCTCTTCTTGCAAAACACTCGGCAGACCTCCGTGCAGCCTCTAGAACACGATGGGAGATGTTTTCTGTGCTGGCACAGTTTCTCCTTGCCAGACAGAGTGGAAAAGCTTTTTGCTAAGATGTAGACGAGAAGAGAGGCTAAAGAAGCACGTATGGTGCTTCTCAGAGCTAAGCACCGCTCCCGGGCCTCTTTCGGCAGAAGGCGCACAGCGCAGAGCACTGTGAGCGGCAGAATCGTCTTTGCGCGAAGAAGCAGCTTCTTCGTC
Source organism: Melozone crissalis (assembly GCF_028551555.1). Taxonomy (NCBI): domain Eukaryota; kingdom Metazoa; phylum Chordata; class Aves; order Passeriformes; family Passerellidae; genus Melozone; species Melozone crissalis. The sequence continues at coordinate 266,768 of NW_026535947.1, read as the reverse complement.
TCCGGGAGCCGGAGAGAGCGGCAACTTCGCAAAGGTGATGAAACAAGCTGTACAACACTGCGATTGTGTGCGCAGCTTGCCAACTGAGAGAAAACAGTACCTGACCACTCTCCTGCCTTTTCTATTCACGTGAACATTCGATTGCAAGCTGTTTTGGACAACTTTCTTTCTCTTCTTGCAAAACACTCGGCAGACCTGCGTGCAGCCTCTAGAACACGATGGGAGATGTTTTCTGTGCTGGCACAGTTTCTCCTTGCCAGACAGAGTGGAAAAGCTTTTTGCTAAGATGTAGACAAGAAGAGAGGCTAAAGAAGCACGTATGGTGCTTCTCAGAGCTAAGCACCGCTCCCGGACCTCTTTCGGCAGAAGGCGCACACCGCAGAGCACTGTGAGCGGCAGAATCGTCTTTGCGCGAAGAAGCAGCTTCTTCGTCTCCGGGAGCCGGAGAGAGCGGCAACTTCGCAAAGGTGATGAAACAAGCTGTACAACACTGCGATTGTGTGCGCAGCTTGCCAACTGAGAGAAAACAGTACCTGACCACTCTCCTGCCTTTTCTATTCACATGAACATTCGATTGGAAGCTGTTTTGGACAACTTTCTTTCTCTTCTTGCAAAACACTCGGCAGACCTGCGTGCAGCCTCTAGAACACGATGGGAGATGTTTTTTGTGCTGGCACAGTTTCTCCTTGCCAGACAGAGTGGAAAAGCTTTTTGCTAAGATGTAGACGAGAAGAGAGGCTAAAGACGAAGGTACGGTGCTCTGCAGAGCTAAGCACCGCTCCCGGGCGTCTTTCGGCAGAAGGCGCACACCGCAGAGCACTGTGAGCGGCAGAATCGTCTTTGCGCGAAGAAGCAGCTTCTTCGTCTCCGGGAGCCGGAGAGAGCGGCAACTTGGCAAAGGTGATGAAACAAGCTGTACAACACTGCGATTGTGTGCGCAGCTTGCCAACTGAGAGAAAACAGTACCTGACCACTCTCCTGCCTTTTCTATTGACATGAATATTCGATTGCAAGCTGTTTTGGACAACTTTCTTTCTCTTCTTGCAAAACACTCGGCAGACCTGCGTGCAGCCTCTAGAACACGATGGGAGATGTTTTTTGTGCTGGCACAGTTTCTCCTTGCCAGACAGAGTGGAAAAGCTTTTTGCTAAGATGTAGACGAGAAGAGAGGCTAAAGAAGGACGTATGGTGCTTCTCAGAGCTAAGCACCGCTCCCGGACCTCTTTCGGCAGAAGGCGCACACCGCAGAGCACTGTGAGCGGCAGAATCGTCTTTGCGCGAAGAAGCAGCTTCTTCGTCTCCGGGAGCCGGAGAGAGCGGCAACTTCGCAAAGGTGATGAAACAAGCTGTACAACACTGCGATTGTGTGCGCAGCTTGCCAACTGAGAGAAAACAGTACCTGACCACTCTCCTGCCTTTTCTATTCACATGAACATTCGATTGCAAGCTGTTTTGGACAACTTTCTTTCTCTTCTTGCAAAACACTCGGCAGACCTCCGTGCAGCCTCTAGAACACGATGGGAGATGTTTTCTGTGCTGGCACAGTTTCTCCTTGCCAGACAGAGTGGAAAAGCTTTTTGCTAAGATGTAGACGAGAAGAGAGGCTAAAGACGAAGGTACGGTGCTCTGCAGAGCTAAGCACCGCTCCCGGGCCTCTTTCGGCAGAAGGCGCACACCGCAGAGCACTGTGAGCGGCAGAATCGTCTTTGCGCGAAGAAGCAGCTTCTTCGTCTCCGGGAGCCGGAGAGAGCGGCAACTTGGCAAAGGTGATGAAACAAGCTGTAGAACACTGCGATTGTGTGCGCAGCTTGCCAACTGAGAGAAAACAGTACCTGACCACTCTCCTGCCTTTTCTATTCACATGAACATTCGATTGCAAGCTGTTTTTGACAACTTTCTTTCTCTTCTTGCAAAACACTCGGCAGACCTCCGTGCAGCCTCTAGAACACGATGGGAGATGTTTTCTGTGCTGGCACAGTTTCTCCTTGCCAGACAGAGTGGAAAAGCTTTTTGCTAAGATGTAGACGAGAAGAGAGGCTAAAGAAGCAGGTACGGTGCTTCTCAGAGCTAAGCACCGCTCCCGGGCGTCTTTCGGCAGAAGGCGCACACCGCAGAGCACTGTGAGCGGCAGAATCGTCTTTGCGCGAAGAAGCAGCTTCTTCGTCTCCGGGAGCCGGAGAGAGCGGCAACTTCGCAAAGGTGATGAAACAAGCTGTACAACACTGTGATTGTGTGCGCAGCTTGCCAACTGAGAGAAAACAGTACCTGACCACTCTCCTGCCTTATGTAATCACATGAACATTCGATTGCAAGCTGTTTTGGACAACTTTCTTTCTCTTCTTGCAAAACACTCGGCAGACCTCCGTGCAGCCTCTAGAACACGATGGGAGATGTTTTCTGTGCTGGCAAAGTTTCTCCTTGCCAGACAGAGTGGAAAAGCTTTTTGCTAAGATGTAGACGAGAAGAGAGGCTAAAGACGAAGGTACGGTGCTCTGCAGAGCTAAGCACCGCTCCCGGGCGTCTTTCGGCAGAAGGCGCACACCGCAGAGCACTGTGAGCGGCAGAATCGTCTTTGCGCGAAGAAGCAGCTTCTTCGTCTCCGGGAGCCGGAGAGAGCGGCAACTTCGCAAAGGTGATGAAACAAGCTGTACAACACTGCGATTGTGTGCGCAGCTTGCCAACTGAGAGAAAACAGTACCTGACCACTCTCCTGCCTTTTCTATTCACATGAACATTCGATTGCAAGCTGTTTTGGACAACTTTCTTTCTCTTCTTGCAAAACACTCGGCAGACCTCCGTGCAGCCTCTAGAACACGATGGGAGATGTTTTCTGTGCTGGCACAGTTTCTCCTTGCCAGACAGAGTGGAAAAGCTTTTTGCTAAGATGTAGACGAGAAGAGAGGCTAAAGACGAAGGTACGGTGCTCTGCAGAGCTAAGCACCGCTCCCGGGCGTCTTTCGGCAGAAGGCGCACACCGCAGAGCACTGTGAGCGGCAGAATCGTCTTTGCGCGAAGAAGCAGCTTCTTCGTCTCCGGGAGCCGGAGAGAGCGGCAACTTGGCAAAGGTGATGAAACAAGCTGTACAACACTGCGATTGTGTGCGCAGCTTGCCAACTGAGAGAAAACAGTACCTGACCACTCTCCTGCCTTTTCTATTCACATGAACATTCGATTGCAAGCTGTTTTGGACAACTTTCTTTCTCTTCTTGCAAAACACTCGGCAGACCTCCGTGCAGCCTCTAGTACACGATGGGAGATGTTTTCTGTGCTGGCACAGTTTCTCCTTGCCAGACAGAGTGGAAAAGCTTTTTGCTAAGATGTAGACGAGAAGAGAGGCTAAAGACGAAGGTACGGTGCTCTGCAGAGCTAAGCACAGCTCCCGGGGCTCTTTCGGCAGAAGGCGCACACCGCAGAGCACTGTGAGCGGCAGAATCGTCTTTGCGCGAAGAAGCAGCTTCTTCGTCTCCGGGAGCCGGAGAGAGCGGCAACTTCGCAAAGGTGATGAAACAAGCTGTACAACACTGCGATTGTGTGCGCAGCTTGCCAACTGAGAGAAAACAGTACCTGACCACTCTCCTGCCTTTTCTATTCACGTGAACATTCGATTGCAAACTGTTTTGGACAACTTTCTTTCTCTTCTTGCAAAACACTCGGCAGACCTGCGTGCAGCCTCTAGAACACGATGGGAGATGTTTTCTGTGCTGGCACAGTTTCTCCTTGCCAGACAGAGTGGAAAAGCTTTTTGCTAAGATGTAGACGAGAAGAGAGGCTAAAGAAGCACGTATGGTGCTTCTCAGAGCTAAGCACCTCTCCCGGACCTCTTTCGGCAGAAGGCGCACAGCGCAGAGCACTGTGAGCGGCAGAATCGTCTTTGCGCGAAGAAGCAGCTTCTTCGTCTCCGGGAGCCGGAGAGAGCGGCAACTTGGCAAAGGTGATGAAACAAGCTGTACAACACTGCGATTGTGTGCGCAGCTTGCCAAGTGAGAGAAAACAGTACCTGACCACTCTCCTGCCTTTTCTATTGACATGAACATTCGATTGCAAGCTGTTTTGGACAACTTTCTTTCTCTTCTTGCAAAACACTCGGCAGACCTGCGTGCAGCCTCTAGAACACGATGGGAGATGTTTTCTGTGCTGGCACAGTTTCTCCTTGCCAGACAGAGTGGAAAAGCTTTTTGCTAAGATGTAGACGAGAAGAGAGGCTAAAGAAGCACGTATGGTGCTTCTCAGAGCTAAGCACCGCTCCCGGACCTCTTTCGGCAGAAGGCGCACACCGCAGAGCACTGTGAGCGGCAGAATCGTCTTTGCGCGAAGAAGCAGCTTCTTCGTCTCCGGGAGCCGGAGAGAGCGGCAACTTGGCAAAGGTGATGAAACAAGCTGTACAACACTGCGATTGTGTGCGCAGCTTGCCAACTGAGAGAAAACAGTACCTGACCACTCTCCTGCCTTTTCTATTCACGTGAACATTCGATTGCAAGCTGTTTTGGGCAACTTTCTTTCTCTTCTTGCAAAACACTCGGCAGACCTGTGTGCAGCCTCTAGAACACGATGGGAGATGTTTTCTGTGCTGGCACAGTTTCTCCATGCCAGACAGAGTGTAAAAGCTTTTTGCTAAGATGTAGACGAGAAGAGAGGCTAAAGACGAAGGTACGGTGCTCTGCAGAGCTAAGCACCGCTCCCGGGCGTCTTTCGGCAGAAGGCGCACACCGCAGAGCACTGTGAGCGGCAGAATCGTCTTTGCGCGAAGAAGCAGCTTCTTCGTCTCCGGGAGCCGGAGAGAGCGGCAACTTGGCAAAGGTGATGTAACAAGCTGTACAACACTGCGATTGTGTGCGCAGCGTGCCAACTGAGAGAAAACAGTACCTGACCACTCTCCTGCCTTTTCTATTCACATGAACATTCGATTGCAAGCTGTTTTGGACAACTTTCTTTCTCTTCTTGCAAAACACTCGGCAGACCTCCGTGCAGCCTCTAGAACACGATGGGAGATGTTTTTTGTGCTGGCACAGTTTCTCCTTGCCAGACAGAGTGGAAAAGCTTTTTGCTAAGATGTAGACGAGAAGAGAGGCTAAAGACGAAGGTACGGTGCTCTGCAGAGCTAAGCACCGCTCCCGGGCGTCTTTCGGCAGAAGGCGCACAGCGCAGAGCACTGTGAGCGGCAGAATCGTCTTTGCGCGAAGAAGCAGCTTCTTCGTCTCCGGGAGCCGGAGAGAGCGGCAACTTGGCAAAGGTGATGAAACAAGCTGTACAACACTGCGATTGTGTGCGCAGCTTGCCAACTGAGAGAAAACAGTACCTGACCACTCTCCTGCCTTTTCTATTCACGTGAACATTCGATTGCAAGCTGTTTTGGACAACTTTCTTTCTCTTCTTGCAAAACACTCGGCAGACCTCCGTGCAGCCTCTAGAACACGATGGGAGATGTTTTCTGTGCTGGCACAGTTTCTCCTTGCCAGACAGAGTGGAAAAGCTTTTTGCTAAGATGTAGACGAGAAGAGAGGCTAAAGAAGCAGGTACGGTGCTTCTCAGAGCTAAGCACCGCTCCCAGGCCTCTTTCGGCAGAAGGCGCACACCGCAGAGCACTGTGAGCGGCAGAATCGTCTTTGCGCGAAGAAGCAGCTTCTTCGTCTCCGGGAGCCGGAGAGAGCGGCAACTTCGCAAAGGTGATGAAACAAGCTGTACAACACTGTGATTGTGTGCGCAGCTTGCCAAGTGAGAGAAAACAGTACCTGACCACTCTCCTGCCTTTTCTATTCACATGAACATTCGATTGCAAGCTGTTTTGGACAACTTTCTTTCTCTTCTTGCAAAACACTCGGCAGACCTCCCTGCAGCCTCTAGAACACGATGGGAGATGTTTTCTGTGCTGGCACAGTTTCTCCTTGCCAGACAGAGTGGAAAAGCTTTTTGCTAAGATGTAGACGAGAAGAGAGGCTAAAGAAGCACGTATGGTGCTTCTCAGAGCTAAGCACCGCTCCCGGGCGTCTTTCGGCAGAAGGCGCACACCGCAGAGCACTGCGAGCGGCAGAATCGTCTTTGCGCGAAGAAGCAGCTTCTTCGTCTCCGGGAGCCGGAGAGAGCGGCAACTTGGCAAAGGTGATGAAACAAGCTGTACAACACTGCGATTGTGTGCGCAGCTTGCCAACTGAGAGAAAACAGTACCTGACCACTCTCCTGCCTTTTCTATTCACATGAACATTCGATTGCAAGCTGTTTTGGACAACTTTCTTTCTCTTCTTGCAAAACACTCGGCAGACCTGCGTGCAGCCTCTAGAACACGATGGGAGATGTTTTTTGTGCTGGCACAGTTTCTCCTTGCCAGACAGAGTGGAAAAGCTTTTTGCTAAGATGTAGACGAGAAGAGAGGCTAAAGACGAAGGTACGGTGCTCTGCAGAGCTAAGCACCGCTCCCGGACCTCTTTCGGCAGAAGGCGCACAGCGCAGAGCACTGTGAGCGGCAGAATCGTCTTTGCGCGAAGAAGCAGCTTCTTCGTCTCCGGGAGCCGGAGAGAGCGGCAACTTCGCAAAGGTGATGAAACAAGCTGTACAACACTGCGATTGTGTGCGCAGCTTGCCAACTGAGAGAAAACAGTACCTGACCACTCTCCTGCCTTTTCTATTCACATGAACATTCGATTGCAAGCTGTTTTGGACAACTTTCTTTCTCTTCTTGCAAAACACTCGGCAGACCTCCGTGCAGCCTCTAGAACACGATGGGAGATGTTTTCTGTGCTGGCACAGTTTCTCCTTGCCAGACAGAGTGGAAAAGCTTTTTGCTAAGATGTAGACGAGAAGAGAGGCTAAAGACGAAGGTACGGTGCTCTGCAGAGCTAAGCACCGCTCCCGGGCGTCTTTCGGCAGAAGGCGCACACCGCAGAGCACTGTGAGCGGCAGAATCGTCTTTGCGCGAAGAAGCAGCTTCTTCGTCTCCGGGAGCCGGAGAGAGCGGCAACTTGGCAAAGGTGATGAAACAAGCTGTACAACACTGTGATTGTGTGCGCAGCGTGCCAACTGAGAGAAAACAGTACCTGACCACTCTCCTGCCTTTTCTATTCACATGAACATTCGATTGGAAGCTGTTTTGGACAACTTTCTTTCTCTTCTTGCAAAACACTCGGCAGACCTGCGTGCAGCCTCTAGAACACGATGGGAGATGTTTTTTGTGCTGGCACAGTTTCTCCTTGCCAGACAGAGTGGAAAAGCTTTTTGCTAAGATGTAGACGAGAAGAGAGGCTAAAGACGAAGGTACGGTGCTCTGCAGAGCTAAGCACCGCTCCCGGGCGTCTTTCGGCAGAAGGCGCACACCGCAGAGCACTGTGAGCGGCAGAATCGTCTTTGCGCGAAGAAGCAGCTTCTTCGTCTCCGGGAGCCGGAGAGAGCGGCAACTTCGCAAAGGTGATGAAACAAGCTGTACAACACTGCGATTGTGTGCGCAGCTTGCCAACTCAGAGAAAACAGTACCTGACCACTCTCCTGCCTTTTCTATTCACGTGAACATTCGATTGCAAGCTGTTTTGGACAACTTTCTTTCTCTTCTTGCAAAACACTCGGCAGACCTGTGTGCAGCCTCTAGAACACGATGGGAGATGTTTTCTGTGCTGGCACAGTTTCTCCTTGCCAGACAGAGTGGAAAAGCTTTTTGCTAAGATGTAGACGAGAAGAGAGGCTAAAGACGAAGGTACGGTGCTCTGCAGAGCTAAGCACCGCTCCCGGGCGTCTTTCGGCAGAAGGCGCACCCCGCAGAGCACTGTGAGCGGCAGAATCGTCTTTGCGCGAAGAAGCAGCTTCTTCGTCTCCGGGAGCCGGAGAGAGCGGCAACTTCGCAAAGGTGATGAAACAAGCTGTACAACACTGCGATTGTGTGCGCAGCGTGCCAACTGAGAGAAAACAGTACCTGACCACTCTCCTGCCTTTTCTATTCACATGAACATTCGATTGCAAGCTGTTTTGGACAACTTTCTTTCTCTTCTTGCAAAACACTCGGCAGACCTGCGTGCAGCCTCTAGAACACGATGGGAGATGTTTTTTGTGCTGGCACAGTTTCTCCTTGCCAGACAGAGTGGAAAAGCTTTTTGCTAAGATGTAGACGAGAAGAGAGGCTAAAGACGAAGGTACGGTGCTCTGCAGAGCTAAGCACCGCTCCCGGACCTCTTTCGGCAGAAGGCGCACAGCGCAGAGCACTGTGAGCGGCAGAATCGTCTTTGCGCGAAGAAGCAGCTTCTTCGTCTCCGGGAGCCGGAGAGAGCGGCAACTTGGCAAAGGTGATGAAACAAGCTGTACAACACTGCGATTGTGTGCGCAGCTTGCCAACTGAGAGAAAACAGTACCTGACCACTCTCCTGCCTTTTCTATTCACGTGAACATTCGATTGCAAGCTGTTTTGGACAACTTTCTTTCTCTTCTTGCAAAACACTCGGCAGACCTCCGTGCAGCCTCTAGAACACGATGGGAGATGTTTTCTGTGCTGGCACAGTTTCTCCTTGCCAGACAGAGTGGAAAAGCTTTTTGCTAAGATGTAGACGAGAAGAGAGGCTAAAGACGAAGGTACGGTGCTCTGCAGAGCTAAGCACAGCTCCCGGGGCTCTTTCGGCAGAAGGCGCACAGCGCAGAGCACTGTGAGCGGCAGAATCGTCTTTGCGCGAAGAAGCAGCTTCTTCGTCTCCGGGAGCCGGAGAGAGCGGCAACTTCGCAAAGGTGATGAAACAAGCTGTACAAAACTGCGATTGTGTGCGCAGCTTGCCAACTGAGAGAAAACAGTACCTGACCACTCTCCTGCCTTTTCTGTTGACATGAACATTCGATTGGAAGCTGTTTTGAACAACTTTCTTTCTCTTCTTGCAAACACTCGGCAGACCTGCGTGCAGCCTCTAGAACACGATGGGAGATGTTTTCTGTGCTGGCACAGTTTCTCCTTGCCAGACAGAGTGGAAAAGCTTTTTGCTAAGATGTAGACGAGAAGAGAGGCTAAAGAAGCAGGTACGGTGCTTCTCAGAGCTAAGCACCGCTCCCAGGCCCCTTTCGGCAGAAGGCGCACACCGCAGAGCACTGTGAGCGGCAGAATCGTCTTTGCGCGAAGAAGCAGCTTCTTCGTCTCCGGGAGCCGGAGAGAGCGGCAACTTGGCAAAGGTGATGAAACAAGCTGTACAACACTGCGATTGTGTGCGCAGCTTGCCAACTGAGAGAAAACAGTACCTGACCACTCTCCTGCCTTTTCTATTCACATGAACATTCGATTGCAAGCTGTTTTGGACAACTTTCTTTCTCTTCTTGCAAAACACTCGGCAGACCTGCGTGCAGCCTCTAGAACACGATGGGAGATGTTTTTTGTGCTGGCACAGTTTCTCCTTGCCAGACAGAGTGGAAAAGCTTTTTGCTAAGATGTAGACGAGAAGAGAGGCTAAAGACGAAGGTACGGTGCTCTGCAGAGCTAAGCACCGCTCCCGGACCTCTTTCGGCAGAAGGCGCACACCGCAGAGCACTGTGAGCGGCAGAATCGTCTTTGCGCGAAGAAGCAGCTTCTTCGTCTCCGGGAGCCGGAGAGAGCGGCAACTTCGCAAAGGTGATGAAACAAGCTGTACAACACTGCGATTGTGTGCGCAGCTTGCCAACTGAGAGAAAACAGTACCTGACCACTCTCCTGCCTTTTCTATTCACATGAACATTCGATTGCAAGCTGTTTTGGACAACTTTCTTTCTCTTCTTGCAAAACACTCGGCAGACCTCCGTGCAGCCTCTAGAACACGATGGGAGATGTTTTCTGTGCTGGCACAGTTTCTCCTTGCCAGACAGAGTGGAAAAGCTTTTTGCTAAGATGTAGACGAGAAGAGAGGCTAAAGACGAAGGTACGGTGCTCTGCAGAGCTAAGCACCGCTCCCGGGCGTCTTTCGGCAGAAGGCGCACCCCGCAGAGCACTGTGAGCGGCAGAATCGTCTTTGCGCGAAGAAGCAGCTTCTTCGTCTCCGGGAGCCGGAGAGAGCGGCAACTTGGCAAAGGTGATGAAACAAGCTGTACAACACTGCGATTGTGTGCGCAGCTTGCCAACTGAGAGAAAACAGTACCTGACCACTCTCCTGCCTTTTCTATTCACGTGAACATTCGATTGCAAGCTGTTTTGGACAACTTTCTTTCTCTTCTTGCAAAACACTCGGCAGACCTCCGTGCAGCCTCTAGAACACGATGGGAGATGTTTTCTGTGCTGGCACAGTTTCTCCTTGCCAGACAGAGTGGAAAAGCTTTTTGCTAAGATGTAGACGAGAAGAGAGGCTAAAGAAGCACGTATGGTGCTTCTCAGAGCTAAGCACCGCTCCCGGACCTCTTTCGGCAGAAGGCGCACACCGCAGAGCACTGTGAGCGGCAGAATCGTCTTTGCGCGAAGAAGCAGCTTCTTCGTCTCCGGGAGCCGGAGAGAGCGGCAACTTCGCAAAGGTGATGAAACAAGCTGTACAACACTGCGATTGTGTGCGCAGCTTGCCAACTGAGAGAAAACAGTACCTGACCACTCTCCTGCCTTTTCTATTCACATGAACATTCGATTGGAAGCTGTTTTGGACAACTTTCTTTCTCTTCTTGCAAAACACTCGGCAGACCTCCGTGCAGCCTCTAGAACACGATGGGAGATGTTTTCTGTGCTGGCACAGTTTCTCCTTGCCAGACAGAGTGGAAAAGCTTTTTGCTAAGATGTAGACGAGAAGAGAGGCTAAAGAAGCAGGTACGGTGCTTCTCAGAGCTAAGCACCGCTCCCGGGGCTCTTTCGGCAGAAGGCGCACACCGCAGAGCACTGTGAGCGGCAGAATCGTCTTTGCGCGAAGAAGCAGCTTCTTCGTCTCCGGGAGCCGGAGAGAGCGGCAACTTCGCAAAGGTGATGAAACAAGCTGTACAACACTGTGATTGTGTGCGCAGCTTGCCAACTGAGAGAAAACAGTACCTGACCACTCTCCTGCCTTATGTAATCACATGAACATTCGATTGCAAGCTGTTTTGGACAACTTTCTTTCTCTTCTTGCAAAACACTCGGCAGACCTCCGTGCAGCCTCTAGAACACGATGGGAGATGTTTTCTGTGCTGGCAAAGTTTCTCCTTGCCAGACAGAGTGGAAAAGCTTTTTGCTAAGATGTAGACGAGAAGAGAGGCTAAAGACGAAGGTACGGTGCTCTGCAGAGCTAAGCACCGCTCCCGGGCGTCTTTCGGCAGAAGGCGCACACCGCAGAGCACTGTGAGCGGCCGAATCGTCTTTGCGCGAAGAAGCAGCTTCTTCGTCTCCGGGAGCCGGAGAGAGCGGCAACTTCGCAAAGGTGATGAAACAAGCTGTACAACACTGCGATTGTGTGCGCAGCTTGCCAACTGAGAGAAAACAGTACCTGACCACTCTCCTGCCTTTTCTATTCAGATGAACATTCGATTGCAAGCTGTTTTGGACAACTTTCTTTCTCTTCTTGCAAAACACTCGGCAGACCTCCGTGCAGCCTCTAGAACACGATGGGAGATGTTTTCTGTGCTGGCACAGTTTCTCCTTGCCAGACAGAGTGGAAAAGCTTTTTGCTAAGATGTAGACGAGAAGAGCGGCTAAAGAAGCAGGTATGGTGCTCTGCAGAGCTAAGCACAGCTCCCGGGGCTATTTCGGCAGAAGGCGCACACCGCAGAGCACTGTGAGCGGCAGAATCGTCTTTGCGCGAAGAAGCAGCTTCTTCGTCTCCGGGAGCCGGAGAGAGCGGCAACTTGGCAAAGGTGATGAAACAAGCTGTACAACACTGCGATTGTGTGCGCAGCTTGCCAACTGAGAGAAAACAGTACCTGACCACTCTCCTGCCTTTTCTATTCACATGAACATTCGATTGCAAGCTGTTTTGGACAACTTTCTTTCTCTTCTTGCAAAACACTCGGCAGACCTCCGTGCAGCCTCTAGAACACGATGGGAGATGTTTTCTGTGCTGGCACAGTTTCTCCTTGCCAGACAGAGTGGAAAAGCTTTTTGCTAAGATGTAGACGAGAAGAGAGGCTAAAGAAGCAGGTACGGTGCTTCTCAGAGCTAAGCACCGCTCCCGGGGCTCTTTCGGCAGAAGGCGCACACCGCAGAGCACTGTGAGCGGCAGAATCGTCTTTGCGCGAAGAAGCAGCTTCTTCGTCTCCGGGAGCCGGAGAGAGCGGCAACTTCGCAAAGGTGATGAAACAAGCTGTACAACACTGTGATTGTGTGCGCAGCTTGCCAACTGAGAGAAAACAGTACCTGACCACTCTCCTGCCTTATGTAATCACATGAACATTCGATTGGAAGCTGTTTTGGACAACTTTCTTTCTCTTCTTGCAAAACACTCGGCAGACCTCCGTGCAGCCTCTAGAACACGATGGGAGATGTTTTCTGTGCTGGCACAGTTTCTCCTTGCCAGACAGAGTGGAAAAGCTTTTTGCAAAGATGTAGACGAGAAGAGAGGCTAAAGACGAAGGTACGGTGCTCTGCAGAGCTAAGCACCGCTCCCGGGCGTCTTTCGGCAGAAGGCGCACACCGCAGAGCACTGTGAGCGGCAGAATCGTCTTTGCGCGAAGAAGCAGCTTCTTCGTCTCCGGGAGCCGGAGAGAGCGGCAACTTCGCAAAGGTGATGAAACAAGCTGTACAACACTGCGATTGTGTGCGCAGCGTGCCAACTGAGAGAAAACAGTACCTGACCAATCTCCTGCCTTTTCTATTCACATGAACATTCGATTGCAAGCTGTTTTGGACAACTTTCTTTCTCTTCTTGCAAAACACTCGGCAGACCTCCGTGCAGCCTCTAGAACACGATGGGAGATGTTTTCTGTGCTGGCACAGTTTCTCCTTGCCAGACAGAGTGTAAAAGCTTTTTGCTAAGATGTAGACGAGAAGAGAGGCTAAAGACGAAGGTACGGTGCTCTGCAGAGCTAAGCACCGCTCCCGGGCCTCTTTCGGCAGAAGGCGCACACAGCAGAACACTGTGAGCGGCAGAATCGTCTTTGCGCGAAGAAGCAGCTTCTTCGTCTCCGGGAGCCGGAGAGAGCGGCAACTTCGCAAAGGTGATGAAACAAGCTGTACAACACTGCGATTGTGTGCGCAGCTTGCCAACTGAGAGAAAACAGTACCTGACCACTCTCCTGCCTTTTCTATTCAGATGAACATTCGATTGCAAGCTGTTTTGGACAACTTTCTTTCTCTTCTTGCAAAACACTCGGCAGACCTGCGTGCAGCCTCTAGAACACGATGGGAGATGTTTTTTGTGCTGGCACAGTTTCTCCTTGCCAGACAGAGTGGAAAAGCTTTTTGCTAAGATGTAGACGAGAAGAGAGGCTAAAGACGAAGGTACGGTGCTCTGCAGAGCTAAGCACCGCTCCCGGGCCTCTTTCGGCAGAAGGCGCACACCGCAGAGCACTGTGAGCGGCAGAATCGTCTTTGCGCGAAGAAGCAGCTTCTTCGTCTCCGGGAGCCGGAGAGAGCGGCAACTTCGCAAAGGTGATGAAACAAGCTGTACAACACTGCGATTGTGTGCGCAGCTTGCCAACTGAGAGAAAACAGTACCTGACCACTCTCCTGCCTTTTCTATTGACATGAACATTCGATTGCAAGCTGTTTTGGACAACTTTCTTTCTCTTCTTGCAAAACACTCGGCAGACCTGCGTGCAGCCTCTAGAACACGATGGGAGATGTTTTTTGTGCTGGCACAGTTTCTCCTTGCCAGACAGAGTGGAAAAGCTTTTTGCTAAGATGTAGACGAGAAGAGAGGCTAAAGACGAAGGTACGGTGCTCTGCAGAGCTAAGCACCGCTCCCGGACCTCTTTCGGCAGAAGGCGCACACCGCAGAGCACTGTGAGCGGCAGAATCGTCTTTGCGCGAAGAAGCAGCTTCTTCGTCTCCGGGAGCCGGAGAGAGCGGCAACTTCGCAAAGGTGATGAAACAAGCTGTACAACACTGCGATTGTGTGCGCAGCTTGCCAACTGAGAGAAAACAGTACCTGACCACTCTCCTGCCTTTTCTATTCACGTGAACATTCGATTGGAAGCTGTTTTGGACAACTTTCTTTCTCTTCTTGCAAAACACTCGGCAGACCTCCGTGCAGCCTCTAGAACACGATGGGAGATGTTTTCTGTGCTGGCACAGTTTCTCCTTGCCAGACAGAGTGGAAAAGCTTTTTGCTAAGATGTAGACGAGAAGAGAGGCTAAAGACGAAGGTACGGTGCTCTGCAGAGCTAAGCACAGCTCCCGGGGCTCTTTCGGCAGAAGGCGCACACCGCAGAGCACTGTGAGCGGCAGAATCGTCTTTGCGCGAAGAAGCAGCTTCTTCGTCTCCGGGAGCCGGAGAGAGCGGCAACTTCGCAAAGGTGATGAAACAAGCTGTACAACACTGCGATTGTGTGCGCAGCTTGCCAACTGAGAGAAAACAGTACCTGACCACTCTCCTGCCTTTTCTATTCACATGAACATTCGATTGGAAGCTGTTTTGGACAACTTTCTTTCTCTTCTTGCAAAACACTCGGCAGACCTCCGTGCAGCCTCTAGAACACGATGGGAGATGTTTTCTGTGCTGGCACAGTTTCTCCTTGCCAGACAGAGTGGAAAAGCTTTTTGCTTAGATGTAGACGAGAAGAGAGGCTAAAGAAGCAGGTACGGTGCTTCTCAGAGCTAAGCACCGCTCCCGGGCCTCTTTCGGCAGAAGGCGCACACCGCAGAGCACTGTGAGCGGCAGAATCGTCTTTGCGCGAAGAAGCAGCTTCTTCGTCTCCGGGAGCCGGAGAGAGCGGCAACTTCGCAAAGGTGATGAAACAAGCTGTACAACACTGTGATTGTGTGCGCAGCTTGCCAACTGAGAGAAAACAGTACCTGACCACTCTCCTGCCTTATGTAATCACATGAACATTCGATTGCAAGCTGTTTTGGACAACTTTCTTTCTCTTCTTGCAAAACACTCGGCAGACCTGCGTGCAGCCTCTAGAACACGATGGGAGATGTTTTCTGTGCTGGCAAAGTTTCTCCTTGCCAGACAGAGTGGAAAAGCTTTTTGCTAAGATGTAGACGAGAAGAGAGGCTAAAGACGAAGGTACGGTGCTCTGCAGAGCTAAGCACCGCTCCCGGGCGTCTTTCGGCAGAAGGCGCACACCGCAGAGCACTGTGAGCGGCAGAATCGTCTTTGCGCGAAGAAGCAGCTTCTTCGTCTCCGGGAGCCGGAGAGAGCGGCAACTTGGCAAAGGTGATGAAACAAGCTGTACAACACTGCGATTGTGTGCGCAGCGTGCCAACTGAGAGAAAACAGTACCTGACCACTCTCCTGCCTTTTCTATTCACATGAACATTCGATTGCAAGCTGTTTTGGACAACTTTCTTTCTCTTCTTGCAAAACACTCGGCAGACCTGCGTGCAGCCTCTAGAACACGATGGGAGATGTTTTCTGTGCTGGCACAGTTTCTCCTTGCCAGACAGAGTGGAAAAGCTTTTTGCTAAGATGTAGACGAGAAGAGAGGCTAAAGACGAAGGTACGGTGCTCTGCAGAGCTAAGCACCGCTCCCGGACCTCTTTCGGCAGAAGGCGCACACCGCAGAGCACTGTGAGCGGCAGAATCGTCTTTGCGCGAAGAAGCAGCTTCTTCGTCTCCGGGAGCCGGAGAGAGCGGCAACTTCGCAAAGGTGATGAAACAAGCTGTACAACACTGCGATTGTGTGCGCAGCTTGCCAACTGAGAGAAAACAGTACCTGACCACTCTCCTGCCTTTTCTATTCACGTGAACATTCGATTGCAAGCTGTTTTGGACAACTTTCTTTCTCTTCTTGCAAAACACTCGGCAGACCTCCGTGCAGCCTCTAGAACACGATGGGAGATGTTTTCTGTGCTGGCACAGTTTCTCCTTGCCAGACAGAGTGGAAAAGCTTTTTGCTAAGATGTAGACGAGAAGAGAGGCTAAAGAAGCAGGTACGGTGCTTCTCAGAGCTAAGCACCGCTCCCGGGGCTCTTTCGGCAGAAGGCGCACACCGCAGAGCACTGTGAGCGGCAGAATCGTCTTTGCGCGAAGAAGCAGCTTCTTCGTCTCCGGGAGCCGGAGAGAGCGGCAACTTCGCAAAGGTGATGAAACAAGCTGTACAACACTGCGATTGTGTGCGCAGCGTGCCAACTGAGAGAAAACAGTACCTGACCACTCTCCTGCCTTTTCTATTCACATGAACATTCGATTGCAAGCTGTTTTGGACAACTTTCTTTCTCTTCTTGCAAAACACTCGGCAGACCTCCGTGCAGCCTCTAGAACACGATGGGAGATGTTTTCTGTGCTGGCACAGTTTCTCCTTGCCAGACAGAGTGGAAAAGCTTTTTGCTAAGATGTAGACGAGAAGAGAGGCTAAAGACGAAGGTACGGTGCTCTGCAGAGCTAAGCACCGCTCCCGGGGCTCTTTCGGCAGAAGGCGCACACAGCAGAGCACTGTGAGCGGCAGAATCGTCTTTGCGCGAAGAAGCAGCTTCTTCGTCTCCGGGAGCCGGAGAGAGCGGCAACTTCGCAAAGGTGATGAAACAAGCTGTACAAAACTGCGATTGTGTGCGCAGCTTGCCAACTGAGAGAAAACAGTACCTGACCACTCTCCTGCCTTTTCTATTCAGATGAACATTCGATTGCAAGCTGTTTTGGACAACTTTCTTTCTCTTCTTGCAAAACACTCGGCAGACCTCCGTGCAGCCTCTAGAACACGATGGGAGATGTTTTCTGTGCTGGCACAGTTTCTCCTTGCCAGAGAGAGTGGAAAAGCTTTTTGCTAAGATGTAGACGAGAAGAGAGGCTAAAGACGAAGGTACGGTGCTCTGCAGAGCTAAGCACCGCTCCCGGGCGTCTTTCGGCAGAAGGCGCACACCGCAGAGCACTGTGAGCGGCAGAATCGTCTTTGCGCGAAGAAGCAGCTTCTTCGTCTCCGGGAGCCGGAGAGAGCGGCAACTTCGCAAAGGTGATGAAACAAGCTGTACAACACTGCGATTGTGTGCGCAGCTTGCCAACTGAGAGAAAACAGTACCTGACCACTCTCCTGCCTTTTCTATTCAGATGAACATTCGACTGCAAGCTGTTCTGGACAACTTTCTTTCTCTTCTTGCAAAACACTCGGCAGACCTCCGTGCAGCCTCTAGAACACGATGGGAGATGTTTTTTGTGCTGGCACAGTTTCTCCTTGCCAGACAGAGTGGAAAAGCTTTTTGCTAAGATGTAGACGAGAAGAGAGGCTAAAGACGAAGGTACGGTGCTCTGCAGAGCTAAGCACCGCTCCCGGGCGTCTTTCGGCAGAAGGCGCACACCGCAGAGCACTGTGAGCGGCAGAATCGTCTTTGCGCGAAGAAGCAGCTTCTTCGTCTCCGGGAGCCGGAGAGAGCGGCAACTTCGCAAAGGTGATGAAACAAGCTGTACAACACTGCGATTGTGTGCGCAGCTTGCCAACTGAGAGAAAACAGTACCTGACCACTCTCCTGCCTTTTCTATTGACATGAACATTCGATTGGAAGCTGTTTTGGACAACTTTCTTTCTCTTCTTGCAAAACACTCGGCAGACCTGCGTGCAGCCTCTAGAACACGATGGGAGATGTTTTCTGTGCTGGCACAGTTTCTCCTTGCCAGACAGAGTGGAAAAGCTTTTTGCTAAGATGTAGACGAGAAGAGAGGATAAAGACGAAGGTACGGTGCTCTGCAGAGCTAAGCACCGCTCCCGGGGCTCTTTCGGCAGAAGGCGCACACCGCAGAGCACTGTGAGCGGCAGAATCGTCTTTGCGCGAAGAAGCAGCTTCTTCGTCTCCGGGAGCCGGAGAGAGCGGCAACTTCGCAAAGGTGATGAAACAAGCTGTACAACACTGCGATTGTGTGCGCAGCTTGCCAACTGAGAGAAAACAGTACCTGACCACTCTCCTGCCTTTTCTATTCACATGAACATTCGATTGCAAGCTGTTTTGGACAACTTTCTTTCTCTTCTTGCAAAACACTCGGCAGACCTCCGTGCAGCCTCTAGAACACGATGGGAGATGTTTTTTATGCTGGCACAGTTTCTCCTTGCCAGACAGAGTGGAAAAGCTTTTTGCTAAGATGTAGACGAGAAGAGAGGCTAAAGACGAAGGTACGGTGCTCTGCAGTGCTAAGCACCGCTCCCGGGGCTCTTTCGGCAGAAGGCGCACACCGCAGAGCACTGTGAGCGGCAGAATCGTCTTTGCGCGAAGAAGCAGCTTCTTCGTCTCCGGGAGCCGGAGAGAGCGGCAACTTCGCAAAGGTGATGAAACAAGCTGTACAACACTGCGATTGTGTGCGCAGCTTGCCAACTGAGAGCAAACAGTACCTGACCACTCTCCTGCCTTTTCTATTCACGTGAACATTCGATTGGAAGCTGTTTTGGACAACTTTCTTTCTCTTCTTGCAAAACACTCGGCAGACCTCCGTGCAGCCTCTAGAACACGATGGGAGATGTTTTCTGTGCTGGCACAGTTTCTCCTTGCCAGACAGAGTGGAAAAGCTTTTTGCTAAGATGTAGACGAGAAGAGAGGCTAAAGAAGCACGTATGGTGCTTCTCAGAGCTAAGCACCGCTCCCGGGCGTCTTTCGGCAGAAGGCGCACACCGCAGAGCACTGTGAGCGGCAGAATCGTCTTTGCGCGAAGAAGCAGCTTCTTCGTCTCCGGGAGCCGGAGAGAGCGGCAACTTCGCAAAGGTGATGAAACAAGCTGTACAACACTGCGATTGTGTGCGCAGCTTGCCAACTGAGAGAAAACAGTACCTGACCACTCTCCTGCCTTTTCTATTCAGATGAACCTTCGATTGCAAGCTGTTTTGGACAACTTTCTTTCTCTTCTTGCAAAACACTCGGCAGACCTCCGTGCAGCCTCTAGAACACGATGGGAGATGTTTTCTGTGCTGGCACAGTTTCTCCTTGCCAGACAGAGTGGAAAAGCTTTTTGCTAAGATGTAGACGAGAAGAGAGGCTAAAGACGAAGGTACGGTGCTCTGCAGAGCTAAGCACAGCTCCCGGGGCTCTTTCGGCAGAAGGCGCACACCGCAGAGCACTGTGAGCGGCAGAATCGTCTTTGCGCGAAGAAGCAGCTTCTTCGTCTCCGGGAGCCGGAGAGAGCGGCAACTTCGCAAAGGTGATGAAACAAGCTGTACAACACTGCGATTGTGTGCGCAGCTTGCCAACTGAGAGAAAACAGTACCTGACCACTCTCCTGCCTTTTCTATTCACGTGAACATTCGATTGCAAGCTGTTTTGGACAACTTTCTTTCTCTTCTTGCAAAACACTCGGCAGACCTCCGTGCAGCCTCTAGAACACGATGGGAGATGTTTTCTGTGCTGGCACAGTTTCTCCTTGCCAGACAGAGTGGAAAAGCTTTTTGCTAAGATGTAGACGAGAAGAGAGGCTAAAGACGAAGGTACGGTGCTCTGCAGAGCTAAGCACAGCTCCCGGGGCTCTTTCGGCAGAAGGCGCACACCGCAGAGCACTGTGAGCGGCAGAATCGTCTGTGGAGGATTTTATTGAGTTGGTTAGCTGAGAAAGGCCATACTGACTTAATGCCGCTGGTTAAGCTTGAAAGGGAGGTCAGCAGTCTCTGATTCAGTGACTGCTGACAGGCAAGAATACCGGATGGCCTTGTTGCAACATGAGGAAAGGGAGGTGAGATTAGTCCTGAATATCTGCAGAATGTAACAGAAGAATAAGCACAAGAATGTAGAAGTAGGTGTAGTTGCTGATATGTAACTAACCAATCCTGAGCTCAACTTTTGCAATATGTATGAAGCTTATTAAGAACTATATTTAACCCGCCGTATTCGATCAATAAATCGGACTTGGATGAACCAATTGGTGTCTGGGTCCCCTTCCTCCGACAAATGGTGGAGAATGCGGGCAAGGGCAGCATTCTGAACGTTCGCTCTCTTGGATTATAAATTCGCCACGGTCGGGGTAGTTGGGTGAGAGTCCTTGCAGCCGGGACGGTGCCGGATTTTAAAAGCACCCTTGAGGATTACAAAAGGTATCTCAAGTCTCTACGTGTCGCAGGAAGCCTGGAAGAGCTGCAACAGCGCGCGCTGATATATAGGTATGGATAGGCAAGCGACATACGGTCCCTTCTCCTCATATTTAGAAAGGCGAGGAGTAAAAGGGATAGATTTAAAAAAGGAATTACCAGGGTTATTAGCTTATGGTTATTCTAAAGCAATTTTTGCTAATTCATATACAGTTCATGAGATAGTAGAGTGGAAAAGGTTTGGGGATATCCTGTGGGATACAGTGTTAGATGATGATAAGTCAGCAAAGAAATTTGGCAAGTTATGGCGGGTGGTATATAATACGTTACTTCAGCAGGTCTCTGAGAGAAAGGCAGCAGAAAGGGCGACAGAAGCTCATAAGAGGAATATAGGGTATGGTCGTGAGGATGATCCCTTAGCACCTTCTGTAAATCAGATACTTATGCCTAAGGGTCCCCAGCAAAATGGTGTGGAAAATTTTCCCTTAGATACAGTGGAACCATCTGCACCCTTCCTGTCAGAGGGGGAGGGCGAGTTGGATGGTGGGGGTGGGAGCAAGCCAGCTTCGCCTCCGCCGCCAGCTTCAGGCGAGTTGGATGGTGGAGGTAAGAGCAAGCCAGCTTTGCCTCCGCCGCCAGCTTCAGGCGGGTCGGATGGTGGGGGTGAGAGCAAGCCAGCTTCGCCTCCGCCGCCGCCTTTGCCTCCGCCGCTTCCCCCGAGCGGGCCGGCTCCCGGGGGGCCACTTCCCCCGCGCGAGTCGTCTCCAGTTTCACTGTCAGCTCCAGCAGCGGGGGGGCCGCTTCCCCCGCGCGAGTCGGCTCCTGCTCCACCGCCTTCCCCGTGCGAGAACTCGGTCTCGGTACCGAAGTGCCAGCAGCATAGCACCCTTAAAAAGTCAGATCCCATCCCGGGGGCACACAGTGACCTATGGGGGGAGATGGCTAAACAGAGGAGGGAAGCTTGGGCTGCTGTGGCAAAAGAAGTAATGCAGATGGGGGATGGCGAGGCGGTGGAAGTAGCTTCTAATCTTGCATGTCCGGTCACATAAACACCACAGTATGATGCACAGGGGAACCTTACACATAATATAGCGGAATATACTCCCTTAGATTGGAAGATGTTAGCTCAATTACGTTCTATGGTTAGTTTGGAGTAAAAAGTGAACCTGTTAGGCAAATGCAAGAGTGTTAGCTACTTTAGGGGCAAATTGGACTATTGAGGAAGCTTTAGAGCGAATGGCATTAATGCCAACAGCTTCACAGGCATTTATAGTAGAAACTTTAAAGGAATTAGGATTAGGGTTACAAAGGCAAGCAGAGTCTACTCAAAATCAGGTGTTAGCTGCTCTTGCTCCTCTCCGAAGCGGCTCACTGGCGGACACGCAGAGCTCGAGACCATTCATCAAGTGTTACTGATGCGGCAATGAGGGACATACGCGCCCAGACACAAGTTGCCGCCGTGACATCGGAGACATCAGCTGCTGCCGTGACATCACTGTCACCTCCTGTCTGCAACAGCAACAGCAGGGAGCCTCGGTTTGGATTTATCAGCAGCAGTAGACGTCACACTAATGACGAACCGGCCTGAGAGGATACAAACTGGAGTAAAGGGTCCTCTTATATTAAATGGATAAAGATGTGGAGCATTGTTATTAGGACGTTCTTCAATAACTATGCTGGGATTATTTGTATTGCCTGGTGTTATCGATGTGGATTATACAGGGGAAATACAAATCATGGTTTACACCCTTTATCCTCCTATTAAAATAACAAAAGGACAACGCATTGCACAATTAATACCACTATCACAAATGACATCTGGTATACCATCATTTACTGGGCAAATACGGAATGAGAAGGGTTTTGGCTCTACTGATGTTACACTTTTAACTGTGGATTTACAAAATAGACCAAAACAAAAAGTGGAAATTACCCATGGGCATCAAAGCATAACCCTTTATGGATTATTGGATACAGGAGCTATTACAGCTTTTACAGATGCAGGAAAGAAATCAAGGCATGCTGCTGTCACCTGGCAAGAAAAAGGACAATGGAAGCATCAACTTCTCACAGCAGACCCTGCAGATAGCTTACAAACCCTGGAGTTGTTAGCAGTAGTATGGGCAGTGTCCAACTTACAGGAGCCCTTAAATGTGGTCACAGACTCTATGTATGTTGCCGGAGTAGCCAGACGAATAGAGGAAGCAGCAATTAAGGAAGTGAATAATAAACGATTGTATGAGTTATTGATACAATTAAGGAAAGCTTTACGAGAGAGAAATGCAGTGTATTCTGTGATTCATATTGGGAGTCATAAATGGTCTGAAGGTTTAGGAGAAGGGAATGAACGTGCAGACAAATTGGTTACTTTACCCATTGATAACTCTTGTCCTATTGACAAGCATACATTGGCCAGAGAAGCACATAGCAGATATCATCAAAATGCAAGAGGGCTTGCAAAACATTTTGAGCTGAGTTTATCAGAAGCTAAAGCCATTGTTAGAGCATGTCCAATATGTAGTTATCATAATGAGGGAATAGGTTTAGGCATGGGAGTTAATCCTCGAGGTTTGGAAATAAATGAAAAATGGCAAATGGATGTTACACAGGTACCTAGATTTGGTAAAGTTAAGTGTGTGCATGTCACTATAGATACATATAGTCATTACATATGGGCTACGGCTCAGGCAGGAGAAAAAGCTACACATGTTATCAGGCACCTGTTAAGTTGTTTTGCTGTTATGGGAGTTCCAAGAAGCATCAAAACAGATAATGGTCGAGCTTATGTGTGTGCTAGGGTCCAGAAATTCTTGAATCAGTGGTCTGTTAGGCATGTGACAGGTATTCCACACTCTCCTACTGGATAGGCAATAGTGGAAAGAGCAAATGGTACCCTTAAGCAGTATATTGAGAAGCATCAAGATTTAACAGACCCACAATCATGCTTAGCTAAGGTTCTGTATGTGATCAATCATTTATGTATTTTTGGGGAAGACGATATCCCTCCTGCAATTAAACATCATCCGAGGTCAGGTCAGGAAATTAAAACTCGACTACAGGATTATGGGAAAAACCTGCAAAAGTATTATACTGGGGTCGGGGATATCTTTGTGTTTCCTCACCTACAGGACCTTTGTGGGTGCCTGCTAAGTGGACTAAACCTGTTTTTGATGCAGCCTCTGGTGGACTGTCTCACGGAGGAGGACAAGGAGCTACTGGGGAAGAAACTGTTTCTAGTCCTACGACCACTACTGTTACAGTTGAAGGGACACTTGAAAGTGTTGGACAAAGCACTGACACGTCACTATCGGACGGCCCAGGAGCCGATTGGTTTTATTGACTCATTATCAACTTTTCGTTTAACAAATCCAGCAAAGGAACATTGCCTTGACTGTTATGATCCACATTGTGCTGCCTGGATTGCTCTACGTTGTGGGGGTTGTGATAATACTTTTTGGATAGAACAATCATTATTATGGGATTTGTGGTGCCACATTTGTAAGCACGAGCACACGTGGGGTAAAAGCTGGCAAGATGAATTAAGGAGACAAACAGGGCCAAATGCATATGTAGCTTTAAATCTTTATGAGTCTCCTGAACAAAAAATTCTTGCTTATTATCAATGGGAAGTACAATGTGTTGTAAATAGAATTGAGGTTCAAAGTAAAGTCACGTATAGTCTCTGTAAGGTGTAGAAAATTAGTACCTTTAACACAACGTTCGATTGTAGGGTCCTTCAGAGGGAATCCTGAAAGAGCACTAGACTGCTGCATTGAAAAGTTGCAAAAATTAAGTTTGCAAGTAACAGTACCAGTAAAGTTAGGAGCAGCAAAACTGAAAGCAGATAAGAAAAAGAAGGTAAGATGGGGAACAACCTCATCTAAATAAGGCTATTAGTGATTGCTAATTAGCTTTCTATGATTAGGGCAATTTCACATCTATGGGACTCTGCCTTGTGGGATGATGTAGCTCCATGGGACCCTGCTTCGTGGCATGCTATAGGTGTTGAAGAACAAGAACAGCGATTATGAGATAAGATACATTTTGTATTAAAGAAGGAGCTTGAATTGGTAGCTGTATATAGTAAGAAAGCTGAAGAGGCTTTGCAATCACCACCATTGAACTGGTTGGATTGGATCACACAGACAAACTTTAATACTGATCCTTTCCTATATACACTTCCTTGTTATGTTTGCAAAAAGGATAATAATAAGTGCTATGCTTGGGTAGCTTTGCATTGTGCTGATTGCAATAAGGTTTACTGGTATTCACAGAGGACAGTAGGAATTTTATGGTGTCAGCCTTGTTTTGGGAAGTGGATTCGATATTCTTTCTGGTTTAGATCTCTTGAACAAAGTACTGGCCTGCCCGGAAGGGCAGGATTGGAGCTTTTTGAGAGTGCAGAACAAGTGGTTATAGCATATATTAGATGGAAATTACAGCAAGTACTTAGAGAGCTTGAAATTACTACATCCTCACGCATCATAGCAGCTCGCTGTAAAGCTGATTTGCTTTTAAACCTACCTGATGCTATACCTGCAAGCAAAGATTCTGATTTGGAATTAGATCAGTGTATTCAGAAATTGACTCAGCCTCACAATAGACATTCTAACAAACCAGGGAAAAGACAACGAAGAAAGGAAAAACAGAGAAAGCAGAAAGAAGAATGAAGTTTGTTTTTATACTGCTCAATGCTGTAGTAAGTGAAGCGATAGGGATAACACGTTTCAGTTAGCCAAAAGAAAATCTATGGGTAACACTTGCTAAACAAATTAACCAATCATCGCTTTGTCTTAGTCTTGGAGGAATTACTAATCCATTTCAAACATGCTTGGTAGGACTTCCAGTGTGGTCTCCTGGAGAATTTTGCAGTTTAACAAGTAATCGAACTTTATGCATGCGTAACATGTCTAACATCACATTGCCAGCACAGCAAGGATATACTGCAGGTCAGAGTGATGGCTATCGCCAATGCTTACTAATCCAATCACTTAACACCTCCTTGCATTCTCCTCCTGAAGAATTAGATGTTTTTGGAAGTGCAAATGCCAGTATGCCTAACATTACAGCTGGAGGATAGTTTAGTTTCAAACCCTTGGATGTTCAAAATTTAAATCAACCTAAAGACACATGGGCCACCTTGGATTCATCCCTGAATTTGAGTGAATTCTCTCCACAGCATTACAGTCAATGTAACGGCACAAACATCACGGCACCAATGAAATTACCTACAGGAATATTTCTAATTTGTGGAGACAGGGTGTGGAATGGTGTACCAGCTAAACCACAGGGTGGACCCTGTTATTTGGGAAAATTGTCCTTGTTTCACCCTAATGTGTCCTTGCTAATGCAGCTCAGTCAAACATCAAACAGGAAAAGGCGTAGTATACATGACTTGGACTGCAGCCAGATTGGAGATCCAAAGTTTTGGGGTACATTCAGACAAGTAGTAGTTTCAACTATCTTACCAGGAGGATCTGCCAATAAAGCTATGAATTTAGCAAAACAATTAGGGTGCTGGACAAGAAATGAGCTGAACCAGACATCCCAAATTCTGGACATGATGACTGCAGATGTGCAGAGTGTTAACCATGCTGTTTTACAAAATAGAGCTGCTGTAGACTTTTTGCTCTTAGCACAAGGGCATGGATGTGAAGAATTTGAGGGAATGTGTTGTATGAATTTGTCTGATCATTCGGTGTCCATTCATACTAAGATAAAAGAACTACAACAGGGACTTCACAATCTCAAAGAAGAAGAAGGTTTAGGAATTGACGAATGGCTTAAAGGCTTAGGGCTTGGACCATGACTAAGGAACATTGTGACATATGCTATCGGCTTACTCGGTGTGATCTTAATGTTTTTGCTTATTTTGCCTTGTATTTTTACTTGTATTCAAAACATGGTTAGCCGTATGATAGCAAAAACCTGGCAAACTAATCTCCTTGCTTAAGAAGAAAACGGGGGAAATGTGGAGGATTTTATTGAGTTGGTTAGCTGAGAAAGGCCATACTGACTTAATGCCGCTGGTTAAGCTTGAAAGGGAGGTCAGCAGTCTCTGATTCAGTGACTGCTGACAGGCAAGAATACCGGATGGCCTTGCTGCAACATGAGGAAAGGGAGGTGAGATTAGTCCTGAATATCTGCAGAATGTAACAGAAGAATAAGCACAAGAATGTAGAAGTAGGTGTAGTTGCTGATATGTAACTAACCAATCCTGAGCTCAACTTTTGCAATATGTATGAAGCTTATTAAGAACTATATTTAACCCGCCGTATTCGATCAATAAATCGGACTTGGATGAACCAATTGGTGTCTGGGTCCCCTTCCTCCGACAATCGTCTTTGCGCGAAGAAGCAGCTTCTTCGTCTCCGGGAGCCGGAGAGAGCGGCAACTTCGCAAAGGTGATGAAACAAGCTGTACAACACTGCGATTGTGTGCGCAGCTTGCCAACTGAGAGAAAACAGTACCTGACCACTCTCCTGCCTTTTCTATTCACATGAACATTCGATTGGAAGCTGTTTTGGACAACTTTCTTTCTCTTCTTGCAAAACACTCGGCAGACCTCCGTGCAGCCTCTAGAACACGATGGGAGATGTTTTCTGTGCTGGCAAAGTTTCTCCTTGCCAGACAGAGTGGAAAAGCTTTTTGCTAAGATGTAGACGAGAAGAGAGGCTAAAGACGAAGGTACGGTGCTCTGCAGAGCTAAGCACCGCTCCCGGGCGTCTTTCGGCAGAAGGCGCACACCGCAGAGCACTGTGAGCGGCAGAATCGTCTTTGCGCGAAGAAGCAGCTTCTTCGTCTCCGGGAGCCGGAGAGAGCGGCAACTTCGCAAAGGTGATGAAACAAGCTGTACAACACTGCGATTGTGTGCGCAGCGTGCCAACTGAGAGAAAACAGTACCTGACCACTCTCCTGCCTTTTCTATTCAGATGAACATTCGATTGCAAGCTGTTTTGGACAACTTTCTTTCTCTTCTTGCAAAACACTCGGCAGACCTCCGTGCAGCCTCTAGAACACGCAGGGAGATGTTTTCTGTGCTGGCACAGTTTCTCCTTGCCAGACAGAGTGGAAAAGCTTTTTGCTAAGATGTAGACGAGAAGAGAGGCTAAAGAAGCACGTATGGTGCTTCTCAGAGCTAAGCACCGCTCCCGGACCTCTTTCGGCAGAAGGCGCACAGCGCAGAGCACTGTGAGCGGCAGAATCGTCTTTGCGCGAAGAAGCAGCTTCTTCGTCTCCGGGAGCCGGAGAGAGCGGCAACTTCGCAAAGGTGATGAAACAAGCTGTACAACACTGCGATTGTGTGCGCAGCTTGCCAACTGAGAGAAAACAGTACCTGACCACTCTCCTGCCTTATGTAATCACATGAACATTCGATTGCAAGCTGTTTTGGACAACTTTCTTTCTCTTCTTGCAAAACACTCGGCAGACCTGCGTGCAGCCTCTAGAACACGATGGGAGATGTTTTCTGTGCTGGCAAAGTTTCTCCTTGCCAGACAGAGTGGAAAAGCTTTTTGCTAAGATGTAGACGAGAAGAGAGGCTAAAGACGAAGGTACGGTGCTCTGCAGAGCTAAGCACCGCTCCCGGGCGTCTTTCGGCAGAAGGCGCACACCGCAGAGCACTGTGAGCGGCCGAATCGTCTTTGCGCGAAGAAGCAGCTTCTTCGTCTCCGGGAGCCGGAGAGAGCGGCAACTTCGCAAAGGTGATGAAACAAGCTGTACAACACTGCGATTGTGTGCGCAGCTTGCCAACTGAGAGAAAACAGTACCTGACCACTCTCCTGCCTTTTCTATTCAGATGAACATTCGATTGCAAGCTGTTTTGGACAACTTTCTTTCTCTTCTTGCAAAACACTCGGCAGACCTCCGTGCAGCCTCTAGAACACGATGGGAGATGTTTTCTGTGCTGGCACAGTTTCTCCTTGCCAGACAGAGTGGAAAAGCTTTTTGCTAAGATGTAGACGAGAAGAGCGGCTAAAGAAGCAGGTATGGTGCTCTGCAGAGCTAAGCACAGCTCCCGGGGCTATTTCGGCAGAAGGCGCACACCGCAGAGCACTGTGAGCGGCAGAATCGTCTTTGCGCGAAGAAGCAGCTTCTTCGTCTCCGGGAGCCGGAGAGAGCGGCAACTTGGCAAAGGTGATGAAACAAGCTGTACAACACTGCGATTGTGTGCGCAGCTTGCCAACTGAGAGAAAACAGTACCTGACCACTCTCCTGCCTTTTCTATTCACATGAACATTCGATTGCAAGCTGTTTTGGACAACTTTCTTTCTCTTCTTGCAAAACACTCGGCAGACCTCCGTGCAGCCTCTAGAACACGATGGGAGATGTTTTCTGTGCTGGCACAGTTTCTCCTTGCCAGACAGAGTGGAAAAGCTTTTTGCTAAGATGTAGACGAGAAGAGAGGCTAAAGAAGCAGGCACGGTGCTTCTCAGAGCTAAGCACCGCTCCCGGGGCTCTTTCGGCAGAAGGCGCACACCGCAGAGCACTGTGAGCGGCAGAATCGTCTTTGCGCGAAGAAGCAGCTTCTTCGTCTCCGGGAGCCGGAGAGAGCGGCAACTTCGCAAAGGTGATGAAACAAGCTGTACAACACTGTGATTGTGTGCGCAGCTTGCCAACTGAGAGAAAACAGTACCTGACCACTCTCCTGCCTTATGTAATCACATGAACATTCGATTGGAAGCTGTTTTGGACAACTTTCTTTCTCTTCTTGCAAAACACTCGGCAGACCTCCGTGCAGCCTCTAGAACACGATGGGAGATGTTTTCTGTGCTGGCACAGTTTCTCCTTGCCAGACAGAGTGGAAAAGCTTTTTGCTAAGATGTAGACGAGAAGAGAGGCTAAAGACGAAGGTACGGTGCTCTGCAGAGCTAAGCACCGCTCCCGGGCGTCTTTCGGCAGAAGGCGCACACCGCAGAGCACTGTGAGCGGCAGAATCGTCTTTGCGCGAAGAAGCAGCTTCTTCGTCTCCGGGAGCCGGAGAGAGCGGCAACTTCGCAAAGGTGATGAAACAAGCTGTACAACACTGCGATTGTGTGCGCAGCGTGCCAACTGAGAGAAAACAGTACCTGACCACTCTCCTGCCTTTTCTATTCACATGAACATTCGATTGCAAGCTGTTTTGGACAACTTTCTTTCTCTTCTTGCAAAACACTCGGCAGACCTGCGTGCAGCCTCTAGAACACGATGGGAGATGTTTTCTGTGCTGGCACAGTTTCTCCTTGCCAGACAGAGTGGAAAAGCTTTTTGCTAAGATGTAGACGAGAAGAGAGGCTAAAGACGAAGGTACGGTGCTCTGCAGAGCTAAGCACCGCTCCCGGGCCTCTTTCGGCAGAAGGCGCACACAGCAGAGCACTGTGAGCGGCAGAATCGTCTTTGCGCGAAGAAGCAGCTTCTTCGTCTCCGGGAGCCGGAGAGAGCGGCAACTTCGCAAAGGTGATGAAACAAGCTGTACAACACTGCGATTGTGTGCGCAGCTTGCCAACTGAGAGAAAACAGTACCTGACCACTCTCCTGCCTTATGTAATCACATGAACATTCGATTGCAAGCTGTTTTGGACAACTTTCTTTCTCTTCTTGCAAAACACTCGGCAGACCTGCGTGCAGCCTCTAGAACACGATGGGAGATGTTTTCTGTGCTGGCAAAGTTTCTCCTTGCCAGACAGAGTGGAAAAGCTTTTTGCTAAGATGTAGACGAGAAGAGAGGCTAAAGACGAAGGTACGGTGCTCTGCAGAGCTAAGCACCGCTCCCGGGCGTCTTTCGGCAGAAGGCGCACACCGCAGAGCACTGTGAGCGGCAGAATCGTCTTTGCGCGAAGAAGCAGCTTCTTCGTCTCCGGGAGCCGGAGAGAGCGGCAACTTCGCAAAGGTGATGAAACAAGCTGTACAACACTGCGATTGTGTGCGCAGCGTGCCAACTGAGAGAAAACAGTACCTGACCACTCTCCTGCCTTTTCTATTCAGATGAACATTCGATTGCAAGCTGTTTTGGACAACTTTCTTTCTCTTCTTGCAAAACACTCGGCAGACCTCCGTGCAGCCTCTAGAACACGCAGGGAGATGTTTTCTGTGCTGGCACAGTTTCTCCTTGCCAGACAGAGTGGAAAAGCTTTTTGCTAAGATGTAGACGAGAAGAGAGGCTAAAGAAGCACGTATGGTGCTTCTCAGTGCTAAGCACCGCTCCCGGACCTCTTTCGGCAGAAGGCGCACAGCGCAGAGCACTGTGAGCGGCAGAATCGTCTTTGCGCGAAGAAGCAGCTTCTTCGTCTCCGGGAGCCGGAGAGAGCGGCAACTTCGCAAAGGTGATGAAACAAGCTGTACAACACTGCGATTGTGTGCGCAGCTTGCCAACTGAGAGAAAACAGTACCTGACCACTCTCCTGCCTTATGTAATCACATGAACATTCGATTGCAAGCTGTTTTGGACAACTTTCTTTCTCTTCTTGCAAAACACTCGGCAGACCTGCGTGCAGCCTGTAGAACACGATGGGAGATGTTTTCTGTGCTGGCAAAGTTTCTCCTTGCCAGACAGAGTGGAAAAGCTTTTTGCTAAGATGTAGACGAGAAGAGAGGCTAAAGACGAAGGTACGGTGCTCTGCAGAGCTAAGCACCGCTCCCGGGCGTCTTTCGGCAGAAGGCGCACACCGCAGAGCACTGTGAGCGGCCGAATCGTCTTTGCGCGAAGAAGCAGCTTCTTCGTCTCCGGGAGCCGGAGAGAGCGGCAACTTCGCAAAGGTGATGAAACAAGCTGTACAACACTGCGATTGTGTGCGCAGCTTGCCAACTGAGAGAAAACAGTACCTGACCACTCTCCTGCCTTTTCTATTCAGATGAACATTCGATTGCAAGCTGTTTTGGACAACTTTCTTTCTCTTCTTGCAAAACACTCGGCAGACCTCCGTGCAGCCTCTAGAACACGATGGGAGATGTTTTCTGTGCTGGCACAGTTTCTCCTTGCCAGACAGAGTGGAAAAGCTTTTTGCTAAGATGTAGACGAGAAGAGCGGCTAAAGAAGCAGGTATGGTGCTCTGCAGAGCTAAGCACAGCTCCCGGGGCTATTTCGGCAGAAGGCGCACACCGCAGAGCACTGTGAGCGGCAGAATCGTCTTTGCGCGAAGAAGCAGCTTCTTCGTCTCCGGGAGCCGGAGAGAGCGGCAACTTGGCAAAGGTGATGAAACAAGCTGTACAACACTGCGATTGTGTGCGCAGCTTGCCAACTGAGAGAAAACAGTACCTGACCACTCTCCTGCCTTTTCTATTCACATGAACATTCGATTGCAAGCTGTTTTGGACAACTTTCTTTCTCTTCTTGCAAAACACTCGGCAGACCTCCGTGCAGCCTCTAGAACACGATGGGAGATGTTTTCTGTGCTGGCACAGTTTCTCCTTGCCAGACAGAGTGGAAAAGCTTTTTGCTAAGATGTAGACGAGAAGAGAGGCTAAAGAAGCAGGTACGGTGCTTCTCAGAGCTAAGCACCGCTCCCGGGGCTCTTTCGGCAGAAGGCGCACACCGCAGAGCACTGTGAGCGGCAGAATCGTCTTTGCGCGAAGAAGCAGCTTCTTCGTCTCCGGGAGCCGGAGAGAGCGGCAACTTCGCAAAGGTGATGAAACAAGCTGTACAACACTGTGATTGTGTGCGCAGCTTGCCAACTGAGAGAAAACAGTACCTGACCACTCTCCTGCCTTATGTAATCACATGAACATTCGATTGCAAGCTGTTTTGGACAACTTTCTTTCTCTTCTTGCAAAACACTCGGCAGACCTCCGTGCAGCCTCTAGAACACGATGGGAGATGTTTTCTGTGCTGGCACAGTTTCTCCTTGCCAGACAGAGTGGAAAAGCTTTTTGCTAAGATGTAGACGAGAAGAGAGGCTAAAGACGAAGGTACGGTGCTCTGCAGAGCTAAGCACCGCTCCCGGGCGTCTTTCGGCAGAAGGCGCACACCGCAGATCACTGTGAGCGGCAGAATCGTCTTTGCGCGAAGAAGCAGCTTCTTCGTCTCCGGGAGCCGGAGAGAGCGGCAACTTCGCAAAGGTGATGAAACAAGCTGTACAACACTGCGATTGTGTGCGCAGCGTGCCAACTGAGAGAAAACAGTACCTGACCACTCTCCTGCCTTTTCTATTCACATGAACATTCGATTGCAAGCTGTTTTGGACAACTTTCTTTCTCTTCTTGCAAAACACTCGGCAGACCTCCGTGCAGCCTCTAGAACACGATGGGAGATGTTTTCTGTGCTGGCACAGTTTCTCCTTGCCAGACAGAGTGGAAAAGCTTTTTGCTAAGATGTAGACGAGAAGAGAGGCTAAAGACGAAGGTACGGT
Organism: Melozone crissalis; assembly: GCF_028551555.1. Lineage (NCBI taxonomy): Eukaryota > Metazoa > Chordata > Aves > Passeriformes > Passerellidae > Melozone > Melozone crissalis. Next base: position 234,483 of record NW_026535947.1, on the reverse strand, counting down.
GCTCTGCAGAGCTAAGCACCGCTCCCGGGCCTCTTTCGGCAGAAGGCGCACACAGCAGAGCACTGTGAGCGGCAGAATCGTCTTTGCGCGAAGAAGCAGCTTCTTCGTCTCCGGGAGCCGGAGAGAGCGGCAACTTCGCAAAGGTGATGAAACAAGCTGTACAACACTGCGATTGTGTGCGCAGCTTGCCAACTGAGAGAAAACAGTACCTGACCACTCTCCTGCCTTTTCTATTCAGATGAACATTCGATTGGAAGCTGTTTTGGACAACTTTCTTTCTCTTCTTGCAAAACACTCGGCAGACCTGCGTGCAGCCTCTAGAACACGATGGGAGATGTTTTCTGTGCTGGCACAGTTTCTCCTTGCCAGACAGAGTGGAAAAGCTTTTTGCTAAGATGTAGACGAGAAGAGAGGCTAAAGACGAAGGTACGGTGCTCTGCAGAGCTAAGCACCGCTCCCGGGCGTCTTTCGGCAGAAGGCGCACACCGCAGAGCACTGTGAGCGGCAGAATCGTCTTTGCGCGAAGAAGCAGCTTCTTCGTCTCCGGGAGCCGGAGAGAGCGGCAACTTCGCAAAGGTGATGAAACAAGCTGTACAACACTGCGATTGTGTGCGCAGCTTGCCAACTGAGAGAAAACAGTACCTGACCACTCTCCTGCCTTTTCTATTCACATGAACATTCGATTGCAAGCTGTTTTGGACAACTTTCTTTCTCTTCTTGCAAAACACTCGGCAGACCTGCGTGCAGCCTCTAGAACACGATGGGAGATGTTTTTTGTGCTGGCAGAGTTTCTCCTTGCCAGACAGAGTGGAAAAGCTTTTTGCTAAGATGTAGACGAGAAGAGAGGCTAAAGACGAAGGTACGGTGCTCTGCAGAGCTAAGCACCGCTCCCGGGCCTCTTTCGGCAGAAGGCGCACACCGCAGAGCACTGTGAGCGGCAGAATCGTCTTTGCGCAAAGAAGCAGCTTCTTCGTCTCCGGGAGCCGGAGAGAGCGGCAACTTCGCAAAGGTGATGAAACAAGCTGTACAACACTGCGATTGTGTGCGCAGCTTGCCAACTGAGAGAAAACAGTACCTGACCACTCTCCTGCCTTTTCTATTGACATGAACATTCGATTCGAAGCTGTTTTGGACAACTTTCTTTCTCTTCTTGCAAAACACTCGGCAGACCTGCGTGCAGCCTCTAGAACACGATGGGAGATGTTTTTTGTGCTGGCACAGTTTCTCCTTGCCAGACAGAGTGGAAAAGCTTTTTGCTAAGATGTAGACGAGAAGAGAGGCTAAAGACGAAGGTACGGTGCTCTGCAGAGCTAAGCACCGCTCCCGGACCTCTTTCGGCAGAAGGCGCACAGCGCAGAGCACTGTGAGCGGCAGAATCGTCTTTGCGCGAAGAAGCAGCTTCTTCGTCTCCGGGAGCCGGAGAGAGCGGCAACTTCGCAAAGGTGATGAAACAAGCTGTACAACACTGCGATTGTGTGCGCAGCTTGCCAACTGAGAGCAAACAGTACCTGACCACTCTCCTGCCTTTTCTATTCACGTGAACATTCGATTGGAAGCTGTTTTGGACAACTTTCTTTCTCTTCTTGCAAAACACTCGGCAGACCTCCGTGCAGCCTCTAGAACACGATGGGAGATGTTTTCTGTGCTGGCACAGTTTCTCCTTGCCAGACAGAGTGGAAAAGCTTTTTGCTAAGATGTAGACGAGAAGAGAGGCTAAAGAAGCAGGTACGGTGCTTCTCAGAGCTAAGCACCGCTCCCGGGCCTCTTTCGGCAGAAGGCGCACACCGCAGAGCACTGTGAGCGGCAGAATCGTCTTTGCGCGAAGAAGCAGCTTCTTCGTCTCCGGGAGCCGGAGAGAGCGGCAACTTCGCAAAGGTGATGAAACAAGCTGTACAACACTGCGATTGTGTGCGCAGCTTGCCAACTGAGAGAAAACAGTACCTGACCACTCTCCTGCCTTTTCTATTCACGTGAACATTCGATTGGAAGCTGTTTTGGACAACTTTCTTTCTCTTCTTGCAAAACACTCGGCAGACCTCCGTGCAGCCTCTAGAACACGATGGGAGATGTTTTCTGTGCTGGCACAGTTTCTCCTTGCCAGACAGAGTGGAAAAGCTTTTTGCTAAGATGTAGACGAGAAGAGAGGCTAAAGAAGCAGGTACGGTGCTTCTCAGAGCTAAGCACCGCTCCCGGGGCTCTTTCGGCAGAAGGCGCACAGCGCAGAGCACTGTGAGCGGCAGAATCGTCTTTGCGCGAAGAAGCAGCTTCTTCGTCTCCGGGAGCCGGAGAGAGCGGCAACTTCGCAAAGGTGATGAAACAAGCTGTACAACACTGCGATTGTGTGCGCAGCGTGCCAACTGAGAGAAAACAGTACCTGACCACTCTCCTGCCTTTTCTATTCACATGAACATTCGATTGCAAGCTGTTTTGGACAACTTTCTTTCTCTTCTTGCAAAACACTCGGCAGACCTCCGTGCAGCCTCTAGAACACGATGGGAGATGTTTTCTGTGCTGGCACAGTTTCTCCTTGCCAGACAGAGTGGAAAAGCTTTTTGCTAAGATGTAGACGAGAAGAGAGGCTAAAGACGAAGGTACGGTGCTCTGCAGAGCTAAGCACCGCTCCCAGGGCTCTTTCGGCAGAAGGCGCACACAGCAGAGCACTGTGAGCGGCAGAATCGTCTTTGCGCGAAGAAGCAGCTTCTTCGTCTCCGGGAGCCGGAGAGAGCGGCAACTTCGCAAAGGTGATGAAACAAGCTGTACAACACTGCGATTGTGTGCGCAGCTTGCCAACTGAGAGAAAACAGTACCTGACCACTCTCCTGCCTTTTCTATTCAGATGAACATTCGATTGCAAGCTGTTTTGGACAACTTTCTTTCTCTTCTTGCAAAACACTCGGCAGACCTCCGTGCAGCCTCTAGAACACGATGGGAGATGTTTTCTGTGCTGGCACAGTTTCTCCTTGCCAGACAGAGTGGAAAAGCTTTTTGCTAAGATGTAGACGAGAAGAGAGGCTAAAGACGAAGGTACGGTGCTCTGCAGAGCTAAGCACCGCTCCCGGGCGTCTTTCGGCAGAAGGCGCACACCGCAGAGCACTGTGAGCGGCAGAATCGTCTTTGCGCGAAGAAGCAGCTTCTTCGTCTCCGGGAGCCGGAGAGAGCGGCAACTTCGCAAAGGTGATGAAACAAGCTGTACAACACTGCGATTGTGTGCGCAGCTTGCCAACTGAGAGAAAACAGTACCTGACCACTCTCCTGCCTTTTCTATTCAGATGAACATTCGACTGCAAGCTGTTTTGGACAACTTTCTTTCTCTTCTTGCAAAACACTCGGCAGACCTCCGTGCAGCCTCTAGAACACGATGGGAGATGTTTTTTGTGCTGGCACAGTTTCTCCTTGCCAGACAGAGTGGAAAAGCTTTTTGCTAAGATGTAGACGAGAAGAGAGGCTAAAGACGAAGGTACGGTGCTCTGCAGAGCTAAGCACCGCTCCCGGGCGTCTTTCGGCAGAAGGCGCACACCGCAGAGCACTGTGAGCGGCAGAATCGTCTTTGCGCGAAGAAGCAGCTTCTTCGTCTCCGGGAGCCGGAGAGAGCGGCAACTTCGCAAAGGTGATGAAACAAGCTGTACAACACTGCGATTGTGTGCGCAGCTTGGCAACTGAGAGAAAACAGTACCTGACCACTCTCCTGCCTTTTCTATTGACATGAACATTCGATTGCAAGCTGTTTTGGACAACTTTCTTTCTCTTCTTGCAAAACACTCGGCAGACCTGCGTGCAGCCTCTAGAACACGATGGGAGATGTTTTCTGTGCTGGCACAGTTTCTCCTTGCCAGACAGAGTGGAAAAGCTTTTTGCTAAGATGTAGACGAGAAGAGAGGATAAAGACGAAGGTACGGTGCTCTGCAGAGCTAAGCACCGCTCCCGGGGCTCTTTCGGCAGAAGGCGCACACCGCAGAGCACTGTGAGCGGCAGAATCGTCTTTGCGCGAAGAAGCAGCTTCTTCGTCTCCGGGAGCCGGAGAGAGCGGCAACTTCGCAAAGGTGATGAAACAAGCTGTACAACACTGCGATTGTGTGCGCAGCTTGCCAACTGAGAGAAAACAGTACCTGACCACTCTCCTGCCTTTTCTATTCACATGAACATTCGATTGCAAGCTGTTTTGGACAACTTTCTTTCTCTTCTTGCAAAACACTCGGCAGACCTCCGTGCAGCCTCTAGAACACGATGGGAGATGTTTTTTATGCTGGCACAGTTTCTCCTTGCCAGACAGAGTGGAAAAGCTTTTTGCTAAGATGTAGACGAGAAGAGAGGCTAAAGACGAAGGTACGGTGCTCTGCAGTGCTAAGCACCGCTCCCGGGGCTCTTTCGGCAGAAGGCGCACACCGCAGAGCACTGTGAGCGGCAGAATCGTCTTTGCGCGAAGAAGCAGCTTCTTCGTCTCCGGGAGCCGGAGAGAGCGGCAACTTGGCAAAGGTGATGAAACAAGCTGTACAACACTGCGATTGTGTGCGCAGCTTGCCAACTGAGAGCAAACAGTACCTGACCACTCTCCTGCCTTTTCTATTCACGTGAACATTCGATTGGAAGCTGTTTTGGACAACTTTCTTTCTCTTCTTGCAAAACACTCGGCAGACCTCCGTGCAGCCTCTAGAACACGATGGGAGATGTTTTCTGTGCTGGCACAGTTTCTCCTTGCCAGACAGAGTGGAAAAGCTTTTTGCTAAGATGTAGACGAGAAGAGAGGCTAAAGAAGCACGTATGGTGCTTCTCAGAGCTAAGCACCGCTCCCGGGCGTCTTTCGGCAGAAGGCGCACACCGCAGAGCACTGTGAGCGGCAGAATCGTCTTTGCGCGAAGAAGCAGCTTCTTCGTCTCCGGGAGCCGGAGAGAGCGGCAACTTCGCAAAGGTGATGAAACAAGCTGTACAACACTGCGATTGTGTGCGCAGCTTGCCAACTGAGAGAAAACAGTACCTGACCACTCTCCTGCCTTTTCTATTCAGATGAACCTTCGATTGCAAGCTGTTTTGGACAACTTTCTTTCTCTTCTTGCAAAACACTCGGCAGACCTCCGTGCAGCCTCTAGAACACGATGGGAGATGTTTTCTGTGCTGGCACAGTTTCTCCTTGCCAGACAGAGTGGAAAAGCTTTTTGCTAAGATGTAGACGAGAAGAGAGGCTAAAGACGAAGGTACGGTGCTCTGCAGAGCTAAGCACAGCTCCCGGGGCTCTTTCGGCAGAAGGCGCACACCGCAGAGCACTGTGAGCGGCAGAATCGTCTTTGCGCGAAGAAGCAGCTTCTTCGTCTCCGGGAGCCGGAGAGAGCGGCAACTTCGCAAAGGTGATGAAACAAGCTGTACAACACTGCGATTGTGTGCGCAGCTTGCCAACTGAGAGAAAACAGTACCTGACCACTCTCCTGCCTTTTCTATTCACGTGAACATTCGATTGCAAGCTGTTTTGGACAACTTTCTTTCTCTTCTTGCAAAACACTCGGCAGACCTCCGTGCAGCCTCTAGAACACGATGGGAGATGTTTTCTGTGCTGGCACAGTTTCTCCTTGCCAGACAGAGTGGAAAAGCTTTTTGCTAAGATGTAGACGAGAAGAGAGGCTAAAGACGAAGGTACGGTGCTCTGCAGAGCTAAGCACAGCTCCCGGGGCTCTTTCGGCAGAAGGCGCACACCGCAGAGCACTGTGAGCGGCAGAATCGTCTGTGGAGGATTTTATTGAGTTGGTTAGCTGAGAAAGGCCATACTGACTTAATGCCGCTGGTTAAGCTTGAAAGGGAGGTCAGCAGTCTCTGATTCAGTGACTGCTGACAGGCAAGAATACCGGATGGCCTTGTTGCAACATGAGGAAAGGGAGGTGAGATTAGTCCTGAATATCTGCAGAATGTAACAGAAGAATAAGCACAAGAATGTAGAAGTAGGTGTAGTTGCTGATATGTAACTAACCAATCCTGAGCTCAACTTTTGCAATATGTATGAAGCTTATTAAGAACTATATTTAACCCGCCGTATTCGATCAATAAATCGGACTTGGATGAACCAATTGGTGTCTGGGTCCCCTTCCTCCGACAAATGGTGGAGAATGCGGGCAAGGGCAGCATTCTGAACGTTCGCTCTCTTGGATTATAAATTCGCCACGGTCGGGGAAGTTGGGTGAGAGTCCTTGCAGCCGGGACGGTGCCGGATTTTAAAAGCACCCTTGAGGATTACAAAAGGTATCTCAAGTCTCTACGTGTCGCAGGAAGCCTGGAAGAGCTGCAACAGCGCGCGCTGATATATAGGTATGGATAGGCAAGCGACATACGGTCCCTTCTCCTCATATTTAGAAAGGCGAGGAGTAAAAGGGATAGATTTAAAAAAGGAATTACCAGGGTTATTAGCTTATGGTTATTCTAAAGCAATTTTTGCTAATTCATATACAGTTCATGAGATAGTAGAGTGGAAAAGGTTTGGGGATATCCTGTGGGATACAGTGTTAGATGATGATAAGTCAGCAAAGAAATTTGGCAAGTTATGGCGGGTGGTATATAATACGTTACTTCAGCAGGTCTCTGAGAGAAAGGCAGCAGAAAGGGCGACAGAAGCTCATAAGAGGAATATAGGGTATGGTCGTGAGGATGATCCCTTAGCACCTTCTGTAAATCAGATACTTATGCCTAAGGGTCCCCAGCAAAATGGTGTGGAAAATTTTCCCTTAGATACAGTGGAACCATCTGCACCCTTCCTGTCAGAGGGGGAGGGCGAGTTGGATGGTGGGGGTGGGAGCAAGCCAGCTTCGCCTCCGCCGCCAGCTTCAGGCGAGTTGGATGGTGGAGGTAAGAGCAAGCCAGCTTTGCCTCCGCCGCCAGCTTCAGGCGGGTCGGATGGTGGGGGTGAGAGCAAGCCAGCTTCGCCTCCGCCGCCGCCTTTGCCTCCGCCGCTTCCCCCGAGCGGGCCGGCTCCCGGGGGGCCACTTCCCCCGCGCGAGTCGTCTCCAGTTTCACTGTCAGCTCCAGCAGCGGGGGGGCCGCTTCCCCCGCGCGAGTCGGCTCCTGCTCCACCGCCTTCCCCGTGCGAGAACTCGGTCTCGGTACCGAAGTGCCAGCAGCATAGCACCCTTAAAAAGTCAGATCCCATCCCGGGGGCACACAGTGACCTATGGGGGGAGATGGCTAAACAGAGGAGGGAAGCTTGGGCTGCTGTGGCAAAAGAAGTAATGCAGATGGGGGATGGCGAGGCGGTGGAAGTAGCTTCTAATCTTGCATGTCCGGTCACATAAACACCACAGTATGATGCACAGGGGAACCTTACACATAATATAGCGGAATATACTCCCTTAGATTGGAAGATGTTAGCTCAATTACGTTCTATGGTTAGTTTGGAGTAAAAAGTGAACCTGTTAGGCAAATGCAAGAGTGTTAGCTACTTTAGGGGCAAATTGGACTATTGAGGAAGCTTTAGAGCGAATGGCATTAATGCCAACAGCTTCACAGGCATTTATAGTAGAAACTTTAAAGGAATTAGGATTAGGGTTACAAAGGCAAGCAGAGTCTACTCAAAATCAGGTGTTAGCTGCTCTTGCTCCTCTCCGAAGCGGCTCACTGGCGGACACGCAGAGCTCGAGACCATTCATCAAGTGTTACTGATGCGGCAATGAGGGACATACGCGCCCAGACACAAGTTGCCGCCGTGACATCGGAGACATCAGCTGCTGCCGTGACATCACTGTCACCTCCTGTCTGCAACAGCAACAGCAGGGAGCCTCGGTTTGGATTTATCAGCAGCAGTAGACGTCACACTAATGACGAACCGGCCTGAGAGGATACAAACTGGAGTAAAGGGTCCTCTTATATTAAATGGATAAAGATGTGGAGCATTGTTATTAGGACGTTCTTCAATAACTATGCTGGGATTATTTGTATTGCCTGGTGTTATCGATGTGGATTATACAGGGGAAATACAAATCATGGTTTACACCCTTTATCCTCCTATTAAAATAACAAAAGGACAACGCATTGCACAATTAATACCACTATCACAAATGACATCTGGTATACCATCATTTACTGGGCAAATACGGAATGAGAAGGGTTTTGGCTCTACTGATGTTACACTTTTAACTGTGGATTTACAAAATAGACCAAAACAAAAAGTGGAAATTACCCATGGGCATCAAAGCATAACCCTTTATGGATTATTGGATACAGGAGCTATTACAGCTTTTACAGATGCAGGAAAGAAATCAAGGCATGCTGCTGTCACCTGGCAAGAAAAAGGACAATGGAAGCATCAACTTCTCACAGCAGACCCTGCAGATAGCTTACAAACCCTGGAGTTGTTAGCAGTAGTATGGGCAGTGTCCAACTTACAGGAGCCCTTAAATGTGGTCACAGACTCTATGTATGTTGCCGGAGTAGCCAGACGAATAGAGGAAGCAGCAATTAAGGAAGTGAATAATAAACGATTGTATGAGTTATTGATACAATTAAGGAAAGCTTTACGAGAGAGAAATGCAGTGTATTCTGTGATTCATATTGGGAGTCATAAATGGTCTGAAGGTTTAGGAGAAGGGAATGAACGTGCAGACAAATTGGTTACTTTACCCATTGATAACTCTTGTCCTATTGACAAGCATACATTGGCCAGAGAAGCACATAGCAGATATCATCAAAATGCAAGAGGGCTTGCAAAACATTTTGAGCTGAGTTTATCAGAAGCTAAAGCCATTGTTAGAGCATGTCCAATATGTAGTTATCATAATGAGGGAATAGGTTTAGGCATGGGAGTTAATCCTCGAGGTTTGGAAATAAATGAAAAATGGCAAATGGATGTTACACAGGTACCTAGATTTGGTAAAGTTAAGTGTGTGCATGTCACTATAGATACATATAGTCATTACATATGGGCTACGGCTCAGGCAGGAGAAAAAGCTACACATGTTATCAGGCACCTGTTAAGTTGTTTTGCTGTTATGGGAGTTCCAAGAAGCATCAAAACAGATAATGGTCGAGCTTATGTGTGTGCTAGGGTCCAGAAATTCTTGAATCAGTGGTCTGTTAGGCATGTGACAGGTATTCCACACTCTCCTACTGGATAGGCAATAGTGGAAAGAGCAAATGGTACCCTTAAGCAGTATATTGAGAAGCATCAAGATTTAACAGACCCACAATCATGCTTAGCTAAGGTTCTGTATGTGATCAATCATTTATGTATTTTTGGGGAAGACGATATCCCTCCTGCAATTAAACATCATCCGAGGTCAGGTCAGGAAATTAAAACTCGACTACAGGATTATGGGAAAAACCTGCAAAAGTATTATACTGGGGTCGGGGATATCTTTGTGTTTCCTCACCTACAGGACCTTTGTGGGTGCCTGCTAAGTGGACTAAACCTGTTTTTGATGCAGCCTCTGGTGGACTGTCTCACGGAGGAGGACAAGGAGCTACTGGGGAAGAAACTGTTTCTAGTCCTACGACCACTACTGTTACAGTTGAAGGGACACTTGAAAGTGTTGGACAAAGCACTGACACGTCACTATCGGACGGCCCAGGAGCCGATTGGTTTTATTGACTCATTATCAACTTTTCGTTTAACAAATCCAGCAAAGGAACATTGCCTTGACTGTTATGATCCACATTGTGCTGCCTGGATTGCTCTACGTTGTGGGGGTTGTGATAATACTTTTTGGATAGAACAATCATTATTATGGGATTTGTGGTGCCACATTTGTAAGCACGAGCACACGTGGGGTAAAAGCTGGCAAGATGAATTAAGGAGACAAACAGGGCCAAATGCATATGTAGCTTTAAATCTTTATGAGTCTCCTGAACAAAAAATTCTTGCTTATTATCAATGGGAAGTACAATGTGTTGTAAATAGAATTGAGGTTCAAAGTAAAGTCACGTATAGTCTCTGTAAGGTGTAGAAAATTAGTACCTTTAACACAACGTTCGATTGTAGGGTCCTTCAGAGGGAATCCTGAAAGAGCACTAGACTGCTGCATTGAAAAGTTGCAAAAATTAAGTTTGCAAGTAACAGTACCAGTAAAGTTAGGAGCAGCAAAACTGAAAGCAGATAAGAAAAAGAAGGTAAGATGGGGAACAACCTCATCTAAATAAGGCTATTAGTGATTGCTAATTAGCTTTCTATGATTAGGGCAATTTCACATCTATGGGACTCTGCCTTGTGGGATGATGTAGCTCCATGGGACCCTGCTTCGTGGCATGCTATAGGTGTTGAAGAACAAGAACAGCGATTATGAGATAAGATACATTTTGTATTAAAGAAGGAGCTTGAATTGGTAGCTGTATATAGTAAGAAAGCTGAAGAGGCTTTGCAATCACCACCATTGAACTGGTTGGATTGGATCACACAGACAAACTTTAATACTGATCCTTTCCTATATACACTTCCTTGTTATGTTTGCAAAAAGGATAATAATAAGTGCTATGCTTGGGTAGCTTTGCATTGTGCTGATTGCAATAAGGTTTACTGGTATTCACAGAGGACAGTAGGAATTTTATGGTGTCAGCCTTGTTTTGGGAAGTGGATTCGATATTCTTTCTGGTTTAGATCTCTTGAACAAAGTACTGGCCTGCCCGGAAGGGCAGGATTGGAGCTTTTTGAGAGTGCAGAACAAGTGGTTATAGCATATATTAGATGGAAATTACAGCAAGTACTTAGAGAGCTTGAAATTACTACATCCTCACGCATCATAGCAGCTCGCTGTAAAGCTGATTTGCTTTTAAACCTACCTGATGCTATACCTGCAAGCAAAGATTCTGATTTGGAATTAGATCAGTGTATTCAGAAATTGACTCAGCCTCACAATAGACATTCTAACAAACCAGGGAAAAGACAACGAAGAAAGGAAAAACAGAGAAAGCAGAAAGAAGAATGAAGTTTGTTTTTATACTGCTCAATGCTGTAGTAAGTGAAGCGATAGGGATAACACGTTTCAGTTAGCCAAAAGAAAATCTATGGGTAACACTTGCTAAACAAATTAACCAATCATCGCTTTGTCTTAGTCTTGGAGGAATTACTAATCCATTTCAAACATGCTTGGTAGGACTTCCAGTGTGGTCTCCTGGAGAATTTTGCAGTTTAACAAGTAATCGAACTTTATGCATGCGTAACATGTCTAACATCACATTGCCAGCACAGCAAGGATATACTGCAGGTCAGAGTGATGGCTATCGCCAATGCTTACTAATCCAATCACTTAACACCTCCTTGCATTCTCCTCCTGAAGAATTAGATGTTTTTGGAAGTGCAAATGCCAGTATGCCTAACATTACAGCTGGAGGATAGTTTAGTTTCAAACCCTTGGATGTTCAAAATTTAAATCAACCTAAAGACACATGGGCCACCTTGGATTCATCCCTGAATTTGAGTGAATTCTCTCCACAGCATTACAGTCAATGTAACGGCACAAACATCACGGCACCAATGAAATTACCTACAGGAATATTTCTAATTTGTGGAGACAGGGTGTGGAATGGTGTACCAGCTAAACCACAGGGTGGACCCTGTTATTTGGGAAAATTGTCCTTGTTTCACCCTAATGTGTCCTTGCTAATGCAGCTCAGTCAAACATCAAACAGGAAAAGGCGTAGTATACATGACTTGGACTGCAGCCAGATTGGAGATCCAAAGTTTTGGGGTACATTCAGACAAGTAGTAGTTTCAACTATCCTACCAGGAGGATCTGCCAATAAAGCTATGAATTTAGCAAAACAATTAGGGTGCTGGACAAGAAATGAGCTGAACCAGACATCCCAAATTCTGGACATGATGACTGCAGATGTGCAGAGTGTTAACCATGCTGTTTTACAAAATAGAGCTGCTGTAGACTTTTTGCTCTTAGCACAAGGGCATGGATGTGAAGAATTTGAGGGAATGTGTTGTATGAATTTGTCTGATCATTCGGTGTCCATTCATACTAAGATAAAAGAACTACAACAGGGACTTCACAATCTCAAAGAAGAAGAAGGTTTAGGAATTGACGAATGGCTTAAAGGCTTAGGGCTTGGACCATGACTAAGGAACATTGTGACATATGCTATCGGCTTACTCGGTGTGATCTTAATGTTTTTGCTTATTTTGCCTTGTATTTTTACTTGTATTCAAAACATGGTTAGCCGTATGATAGCAAAAACCTGGCAAACTAATCTCCTTGCTTAAGAAGAAAACGGGGGAAATGTGGAGGATTTTATTGAGTTGGTTAGCTGAGAAAGGCCATACTGACTTAATGCCGCTGGTTAAGCTTGAAAGGGAGGTCAGCAGTCTCTGATTCAGTGACTGCTGACAGGCAAGAATACCGGATGGCCTTGCTGCAACATGAGGAAAGGGAGGTGAGATTAGTCCTGAATATCTGCAGAATGTAACAGAAGAATAAGCACAAGAATGTAGAAGTAGGTGTAGTTGCTGATATGTAACTAACCAATCCTGAGCTCAACTTTTGCAATATGTATGAAGCTTATTAAGAACTATATTTAACCCGCCGTATTCGATCAATAAATCGGACTTGGATGAACCAATTGGTGTCTGGGTCCCCTTCCTCCGACAATCGTCTTTGCGCGAAGAAGCAGCTTCTTCGTCTCCGGGAGCCGGAGAGAGCGGCAACTTCGCAAAGGTGATGAAACAAGCTGTACAACACTGCGATTGTGTGCGCAGCTTGCCAACTGAGAGAAAACAGTACCTGACCACTCTCCTGCCTTTTCTATTCACATGAACATTCGATTGGAAGCTGTTTTGGACAACTTTCTTTCTCTTCTTGCAAAACACTCGGCAGACCTCCGTGCAGCCTCTAGAACACGATGGGAGATGTTTTCTGTGCTGGCACAGTTTCTCCTTGCCAGACAGAGTGGAAAAGCTTTTTGCTAAGATGTAGACGAGAAGAGAGGCTAAAGAAGCAGGTACGGTGCTTCTCAGAGCTAAGCACCGCTCCCGGGCCTCTTTCGGCAGAAGGCGCACACCGCAGAGCACTGTGAGCGGCAGAATCGTCTTTGCGCGAAGAAGCAGCTTCTTCGTCTCCGGGAGCCGGAGAGAGCGGCAACTTGGCAAAGGTGATGAAACAAGCTGTACAACACTGCGATTGTGTGCGCAGCTTGCCAACTGAGAGAAAACAGTACCTGACCACTCTCCTGCCTTATGTAATCACATGAACATTCGATTGCAAGCTGTTTTGGACAACTTTCTTTCTCTTCTTGCAAAACACTCGGCAGACCTGCGTGCAGCCTCTAGAACACGATGGGAGATGTTTTCTGTGCTGGCAAAGTTTCTCCTTGCCAGACAGAGTGGAAAAGCTTTTTGCTAAGATGTAGACGAGAAGAGAGGCTAAAGACGAAGGTACGGTGCTCTGCAGAGCTAAGCACCGCTCCCGGGCGTCTTTCGGCAGAAGGCGCACACCGCAGAGCACTGTGAGCGGCAGAATCGTCTTTGCGCGAAGAAGCAGCTTCTTCGTCTCCGGGAGCCGGAGAGAGCGGCAACTTCGCAAAGGTGATGAAACAAGCTGTACAACACTGCGATTGTGTGCGCAGCGTGCCAACTGAGAGAAAACAGTACCTGACCACACTCCTGCCTTTTCTATTCACATGAACATTCGATTGCAAGCTGTTTTGGACAACTTTCTTTCTCTTCTTGCAAAACACTCGGCAGACCTCCGTGCAGCCTCTAGAACACGATGGGAGATGTTTTCTGTGCTGGCACAGTTTCTCCTTGCCAGACAGAGTGGAAAAGCTTTTTGCTAAGATGTAGACGAGAAGAGAGGCTAAAGACGAAGGTACGGTGCTCTGCAGAGCTAAGCACCGCTCCCGGGCCTCTTTCGGCAGAAGGCGCACACAGCAGAGCACTGTGAGCGGCAGAATCGTCTTTGCGCGAAGAAGCAGCTTCTTCGTCTCCGGGAGCCGGAGAGAGCGGCAACTTCGCAAAGGTGATGAAACAAGCTGTACAACACTGCGATTGTGTGCGCAGCTTGCCAACTGAGAGAAAACAGTACCTGACCACTCTCCTGCCTTTTCTATTCACATGAACATTCGATTGCAAGCTGTTTTGGACAACTTTCTTTCTCTTCTTGCAAAACACTCGGCAGACCTCCGTGCAGCCTCTAGAACACGATGGGAGATGTTTTCTGTGCTGGCACAGTTTCTCCTTGCCAGACAGAGTGGAAAAGCTTTTTGCTAAGATGTAGACGAGAAGAGAGGCTAAAGACGAAGGTACGGTGCTCTGCAGAGCTAAGCACCGCTCCCGGGCGTCTTTCGGCAGAAGGCGCACACCGCAGAGCACTGTGAGCGGCAGAATCGTCTTTGCGCGAAGAAGCAGCTTCTTCGTCTCCGGGAGCCGGAGAGAGCGGCAACTTCGCAAAGGTGATGAAACAAGCTGTACAACACTGCGATTGTGTGCGCAGCTTGCCAACTGAGAGAAAACAGTACCTGACCACTCTCCTGCATTTTCTATTGAGATGAACATTCGATTGCAAGCTGTTTTGGACAACTTTCTTTCTCTTCTTGCAAAACACTCGGCAGACCTGCGTGCAGCCTCTAGAACACGATGGGAGATGTTTTTTGTGCTGGCACAGTTTCTCCTTGCCAGACAGAGTGGAAAAGCTTTTTGCTAAGATGTAGACGAGAAGAGAGGCTAAAGACGAAGGTACGGTGCTCTGCAGAGCTAAGCACCGCTCCCGGGCGTCTTTCGGCAGAAGGCGCACACCGCAGAGCACTGTGAGCGGCAGAATCGTCTTTGCGCGAAGAAGCAGCTTCTTCGTCTCCGGGAGCCGGAGATAGCGGCAACTTCGCAAAGGTGATGAAACAAGCTGTACAACACTGCGATTGTGTGCGCAGCTTGCCAACTGAGAGAAAACAGTACCTGACCACTCTCCTGCCTTTTCTATTCACATGAACATTCGATTGCAAGCTGTATTGGACAACTTTCTTTCTCTTCTTGCAAAACACTCGGCAGACTGCGTGCAGCCTCTAGAACACGATGGGAGATGTTTTTTGTGCTGGCACAGTTTCTCCTTGCCAGACAGAGTGGAAAAGCTTTTTGCTAAGATGTAGACGAGAAGAGAGGCTAAAGACGAAGGTACGGTGCTCTGCAGAGCTAAGCACCGCTCCCGGGCGTCTTTCGGCAGAAGGCGCACAACGCAGAGCACTGTGAGCGGCAGAATCGTCTTTGCGCGAAGAAGCAGCTTCTTCGTCTCCGGGAGCCGGAGAGAGCGGCAACTTCGCAAAGGTGATGAAACAAGCTGTACAACACTGCGATTGTGTGCGCAGCTTGCCAACTGAGAGAAAACAGTACCTGACCACTCTCCTGCCTTTTCTATTGAGATGAACATTCGATTGCAAGCTGTTTTGGACAACTTTCTTTCTCTTCTTGCAAAACACTCGGCAGACCTGCGTGCAGCCTCTAGAACACGATGGGAGATGTTTTTTGTGCTGGCACAGTTTCTCCTTGCCAGACAGAGTGGAAAAGCTTTTTGCTAAGATGTAGACGAGAAGAGAGGCTAAAGAAGCACGTATGGTGCTTCTCACAGCTAAGCACCGCTCCCGGACCTCTTTCGGCAGAAGGCGCACACCGCAGAGCACTGTGAGCGGCAGAATCGTCTTTGCGCGAAGAAGCAGCTTCTTCGTCTCCGGGAGCCGGAGAGAGCGGCAACTTCGCAAAGGTGATGAAACAAGCTGTACAACACTGCGATTGTGTGCGCAGCTTGCCAACTGAGAGAAAACAGTACCTGACCACTCTCCTGCCTTTTCTATTCAGATGAACATTCGATTGCAAGCTGTTTTGGACAACGTTCTTTCTCTTCTTGCAAAACACTCGGCAGACCTCCGTGCAGCCTCTAGAACACGATGGGAGATGTTTTCTGTGCTGGCACAGTTTCTCCTTGCCAGACAGAGTGGAAAAGCTTTTTGCTAAGATGTAGACGAGAAGAGAGGCTAAAGAAGCAGGTACGGTGCTTCTCAGAGCTAAGCACCGCTCCCGGGCCTCTTTCGGCAGAAGGCGCACACCGCAGAGCACTGTGAGCGGCAGAATCGTCTTTGCGCGAAGAAGCAGCTTCTTCGTCTCCGGGAGCCGGAGAGAGCGGCAACTTCGCAAAGGTGATGAAACAAGCTGTACAACACTGTGATTGTGTGCGCAGCTTGCCAACTGAGAGAAAACAGTACCTGACCACTCTCCTGCCTTATGTAATCACATGAACATTCGATTGCAAGCTGTTTTGGACAACTTTCTTTCTCTTCTTGCAAAACACTCGGCAGACCTCCGTGCAGCCTCTAGAACACGATGGGAGATGTTTTCTGTGCTGGCAAAGTTTCTCCTTGCCAGACAGAGTGGAAAAGCTTTTTGCTTAGATGTAGACGAGAAGAGAGGCTAAAGACGAAGGTACGGTGCTCTGCAGAGCTAAGCACCGCTCCCGGGCGTCTTTCGGCAGAAGGCGCACACCGCAGAGCACTGTGAGCGGCAGAATCGTCTTTGCGCGAAGAAGCAGCTTCTTCGTCTCCGGGAGCCGGAGAGAGCGGCAACTTCGCAAAGGTGATGAAACAAGCTGTACAACACTGCGATTGTGTGCGCACCGTGCCAACTGAGAGAAAACAGTACCTGACCACTCTCCTGCCTTTTCTATTCACATGAACATTCGATTGCAAGCTGTTTTGGATAATTTTCTTTCTCTTCTTGCAAAACACTCGGCAGACCTCCGTGCAGCCTCTAGAACACGATGGGAGATGTTTTCTGTGCTGGCACAGTTTCTCCTTGCCAGACAGAGTGGAAAAGCTTTTTGCTAAGATGTAGATGAGAAGAGAGGCTAAAGACGAAGGTACGGTGCTCTGCAGAGCTAAGCACCGCTCCCGGGCGTCTTTCGGCAGAAGGCGCACACCGCAGAGCACTGTGAGCGGCAGAATCGTCTTTGCGCGAAGAAGCAGCTTCTTCGTCTCCGGGAGCCGGAGAGAGCGGCAACTTCGCAAAGGTGATGAAACAAGCTGTACAACACTGCGATTGTGTGCGCAGCTTGCCAACTGAGAGAAAACAGTACCTGACCACTCTCCTGCCTTTTCTATTCAGATGAACATTCGATTGCAAGCTGTTTTGGACAACTTTCTTTCTCTTCTTGCAAAACACTCGGCAGACCTGCGTGCAGCCTCTAGAACATGATGGGAGATGTTTTTTGTGCTGGCACAGTTTCTCCTTGCCAGACAGAGTGGAAAAGCTTTTTGCTAAGATGTAGACGAGAAGAGAGGCTAAAGACGAAGGTACGGTGCTCTGCAGAGCTAAGTACCGCTCCCGGGCCTCTTTCGGCAGAAGGCGCACACCGCAGAGCACTGTGAGCGGCAGAATCGTCTTTGCGCGAAGAAGCAGCTTCTTCGTCTCCGGGAGCCGGAGAGAGCGGCAACTTCGCAAAGGTGATGAAACAAGCTGTACAACACTGCGATTGTGTGCGCAGCTTGCCAACTGAGAGAAAACAGTACCTGACCACTCTCCTGCCTTTTCTATTGACATGAACATTCGATTGCAAGCTGTTTTGGACAACTTTCTTTCTCTTCTTGCAAAACACTCGGCAGACCTGCGTGCAGCCTCTAGAACACGATGGGAGATGTTTTTTGTGCTGGCACAGTTTCTCCTTGCCAGACAGAGTGGAAAAGCTTTTTGCTAAGATGTAGACGAGAAGAGAGGCTAAAGACGAAGGTACGGTGCTCTGCAGTGCTAAGCACTGCTCCCGGGGCTCTTTCGGCAGAAGGCGCACACCGCAGAGCACTGTGAGCGGCAGAATCGTCTTTGCGCGAAGAAGCAGCTTCTTCGTCTCCGGGAGCCGGAGAGAGCGGCAACTTCGCAAAGGTGATGAAACAAGCTGTACAACACTGCGATTGTGTGCGCAGCTTGCCAACTGAGAGAAAACAGTACCTGACCACTCTCCTGCCTTTTCTATTCACATGAACATTCGATTGCAAGCTGTTTTGGACAACTTTCTTTCTCTTCTTGCAAAACACTCGGCAGACCTCCGTGCAGCCTCTAGAACACGATGGGAGATGTTTTCTGTGCTGGCAAAGTTTCTCCTTGCCAGACAGAGTGGAAAAGCTTTTTGCTAAGATGTAGACGAGAAGAGAGGCTAAAGAAGCAGGTATGGTGCTCTGCAGAGCTAAGCACAGCTCCCAGGCCTCTTTCGGCAGAAGGCGCACACCGCAGAGCACTGTGAGCGGCAGAATCGTCTTTGCGCGAAGAAGCAGCTTCTTCGTCTCCGGGAGCCGGAGAGAGCGGCAACTTCGCAAAGGTGATGAAACAAGCTGTACAACACTGCGATTGTGTGCGCAGCATGCCAACTGAGAGAAAACAGTACCTGACCACTCTCCTGCCTTTTCTATTCACATGAACATTCGATTGCAAGCTGTTTTGGACAACTTTCTTTCTCTTCTTGCAAAACACTCGGCAGACCTCCGTGCAGCCTCTAGAACACGATGGGAGATGTTTTTTGTGCTGGCACAGTTTCTCCTTGCCAGACAGAGTGGAAAAGCTTTTTGCTAAGATGTAGACGAGAAGAGAGGCTAAAGACGAAGGTACGGTGCTCTGCAGAGCTAAGCACCGCTCCCGGGCGTCTTTCGGCAGAAGGCGCACACAGCAGAGCACTGTGAGCGGCAGAATCGTCTTTGCGCGAAGAAGCAGCTTCTTCGTCTCCGGGAGCCGGAGAGAGCGGCAACTTCGCAAAGGTGATGAAACAAGCTGTACAACACTGCGATTGTGTGCGCAGCTTGCCAACTGAGAGAAAACAGTACCTGACCACTCTCCTGCCTTTTCTATTCACATGAACATTCGATTGCAAGCTGTTTTGGACAACTTTCTTTCTCTTCTTGCAAAACACTCGGCAGACCTCCGTGCAGCCTCTAGAACACGATGGGAGATGTTTTCTGTGCTGGCACAGTTTCTCCTTGCCAGACAGAGTGGAAAAGCTTTTTGCTAAGATGTAGACGAGAAGAGAGGCTAAAGAAGCATGTACGGTGCTCTGCAGAGCTAAGCACAGCTCCCGGGGCTCTTTCGGCAGAAGGCGCACACCGCAGAGCACTGTGAGCGGCAGAATCGTCTTTGCGCGAAGAAGCAGCTTCTTCGTCTCCGGGAGCCGGAGAGAGCGGCAACTTCGCAAAGGTGATGAAACAAGCTGTACAACACTGCGATTGTGTGCGCAGCTTGCCAACTGAGGGAAAACAGTACCTGACCACTCTCCTGCCTTTTCTATTCACATGAAAATTCGATTGCAAGCTGTTTTGGACAACTTTCTTTCTCTTCTTGCAAAACACTCGGCAGACCTCCGTGCAGCCTCTAGAACACGATGGGAGATGTTTTCTGTGCTGGCACAGTTTCTCCTTGCCAGACAGAGTGGAAAAGCTTTTTGCTAAGATGTAGACGAGAAGAGAGGCTAAAGACGAAGGTACGGTGCTCTGCAGAGCTAAGCACCGCTCCCGGGCGTCTTTCGGCAGAAGGCGCACACCGCAGAGCACTGTGAGCGGCAGAATCGTCTTTGCGCGAAGAAGCAGCTTCTTCGTCTCCGGGAGCCGGAGAGAGCGGCAACTTCGCAAAGGTGATGAAACAAGCTGTACAACACTGCGATTGTGTGCGCAGCTTGCCAACTGAGAGAAAACAGTACCTGACCACTCTCCTGCCTTTTCTATTCACATGAACATTCGATTGCAAGCTGTTTTGGACAACTTTCTTTCTCTTCTTGCAAAACACTCGGCAGACCTGCGTGCAGCCTCTAGAACATGATGGGAGATGTTTTTTGTGCTGGCACAGTTTCTCCTTGCCAGACAGAGTGGAAAAGCTTTTTGCTAAGATGTAGACGAGAAGAGAGGCTAAAGACGAAGGTACGGTGCTCTGCAGAGCTAAGCACCGCTCCCGGGCCTCTTTCGGCAGAAGGCGCACACCGCAGAGCACTGTGAGCGGCAGAATCGTCTTTGCGCGAAGAAGCAGCTTCTTCGTCTCCGGGAGCCGGACAGAGCGGCAACTTGGCAAAGGTGATGAAACAAGCTGTACAACACTGCGATTGTGTGCGCAGCTTGCCAACTGAGAGAAAACAGTACCTGACCACTCTCCTGCCTTTTCTATTCAGATGAACATTCGATTGCAAGGTGTTTTGGACAACTTCCTTTCTCTTCTTGCAAAACACTCGGCAGACCTGCGTGCAGCCTCTAGAACACGATGGGAGATGTTTTTTGTGCTGGCACAGTTTCTCCTTGCCAGACAGAGTGGAAAAGCTTTTTGCTAAGATGTAGACGAGAAGAGAGGCTAAAGAAGCACGTATGGTGCTTCTCAGAGCTAAGCACCGCTCCCGGGCCTCTTTCGGCAGAAGGCGCACACCGCAGAGCACTGTGAGCGGCAGAATCGTCTTTGCGCGAAGAAGCAGCTTCTTCGTCTCCGGGAGCCGGAGAGTGCGGCAACTTCGCAAAGGTGATGAAACAAGCTGTACGACACTGCGATTGTGTGCGCAGCTTGCCAACTGAGAGAAAACAGTACCTGACCACTCTCCTGCCTTTTCTATTCACATGAAAATTCGATTGCAAGCTGTTTTGGACAACTTTCTTTCTCTTCTTGCAAAACACTCGGCAGACCTCCGTGCAGCCTCTAGAACACGATGGGAGATGTTTTCTGTGCTGGCACAGTTTCTCCTTGCCAGACAGAGTGGAAAAGCTTTTTGCTAAGATGTAGACGAGAAGAGAGGCTAAAGACGAAGGTACGGTGCTCTGCAGAGCTAAGCACCGCTCCCGGGCGTCTTTCGGCAGAAGGCGCACACCGCAGAGCACTGTGAGCGGCAGAATCGTCTTTGCGCGAAGAAGCAGCTTCTTCGTCTCCGGGAGCCGGAGAGAGCGGCAACTTCGCAAAGGTGATGAAACAAGCTGTACAACACTGCGATTGTGTGCGCAGCTTGCCAACTGAGAGAAAACAGTACCTGACCACTCTCCTACCTTTTCTATTCACATGAACATTCGATTGGAAGCTGTTTTGGACAACTTTCTTTCTCTTCTTGCAAAACACTCGGCAGACCTGCGTGCAGCCTCTAGAACACGATGGGAGATGTTTTTTGTGCTGGCACAGTTTCTCCTTGCCAGACAGAGTGGAAAAGCTTTTTGCTAAGATGTAGACGAGAAGAGAGGCTAAAGACGAAGGTACGGTGCTCTGCAGAGCTAAGCACCGCTCCCGGGCGTCTTTCGGCAGAAGGCGCACACCGCAGAGCACTGTGAGCGGCAGAATCGTCTTTGCGCGAAGAAGCAGCTTCTTCGTCTCCGGGAGCCGGAGAGAGCGGCAACTTCGCAAAGGTGATGAAACAAGCTGTACAACACTGCGATTGTGTGCGCAGCGTGCCAACTGAGAGAAAACAGTACCTGACAACTCTCCTGCCTTTTCTATTCACATGAACATTCGATTGCAAGCTGTTTTGGATAATTTTCTTTCTCTTCTTGCAAAACACTCGGCAGACCTGCGTGCAGCCTCTAGAACACGATGGGAGATGTTTTCTGTGCTGGCACAGTTTCTCCTTGCCAGACAGAGTGGAAAAGCTTTTTGCTAAGATGTAGACGAGAAGAGAGGCTAAAGAAGCACGTATGGTGCTTCTCAGAGTTAAGCACCGCTCCCGGACCTCTTTCGGCAGAAGGCGCACACCGCAGAGCACTGTGAGCGGCAGAATCGTCTTTGCGCGAAGAAGCAGCTTCTTCGTCTCCGGGAGCCGGAGAGAGCGGCAACTTGGCAAAGGTGATGAAACAAGCTGTACAACCCTGCGATTGTGTGCGCAGCTTGCCAACTGAGAGAAAACAGTACCTGACCACTCTCCTGCCTTTTCTATTCACATGAACATTCGATTGCAAGCTGTTTTGGACAACTTTCTTTCTCTTCTTGCAAAACACTCGGCAGACATCCGTGCAGCCTCTAGAACACGATGGGAGATGTTTTCTGTGCTGGCACAGTTTCTCCTTGCCAGACAGAGTGGAAAAGCTTTTTGCTAAGATGTAGACGAGAAGAGAGGCTAAAGACGAACGTACGGTGCTCTGCAGAGCTAAGCACCGCTCCCGGACCTCTTTCGGCAGAAGGCGCACACCGCAGAGCACTGTGAGCGGCAGAATCGTCTTTGCGCGAAGAAGCAGCTTCTTCGTCTCCGGGAGCCGGAGAGAGCGGCAACTTCGCAAAGGTGATGAAACAAGCTGTACAACACTGCGATTGTGTGCGCAGCTTGCCAACTGAGAGAAAACAGTACCTGACCACTCTCCTGCCTTTTCTATTCAGATGAACATTCGATTGGAAGCTGTTTTGGACAACTTTCTTTCTCTTCTTGCAAAACACTCGGCAGACCTGCGTGCAGCCTCTAGAACACGATGGGAGATGTTTTCTGTGCTGGCACAGTTTCTCCTTGCCAGACAGAGTGGAAAAACTTTTTGCTAAGATGTAGACGAGAAGAGAGGCTAAAGACGAAGGTACGGTGCTCTGCAGAGCTAAGCACCGCTCCCGGGCGTCTTTCGGCAGAAGGCGCACACCGCAGAGCACTGTGAGCGGCAGAATCGTCTTTGCGCGAAGAAGCAGCTTCTTCGTCTCCGGGAGCCGGAGAGAGCGGCAACTTGGCAAAGGTGATGAAACAAGCTGTACAACACTGCGATTGTGTGCGCAGCTTGCCAACTGAGAGAAAACAGTACCTGACCACTCTCCTGCCTTTTCTATTCACATGAACATTCGATTGCAAGCTGTTTTGGACAACTTTCTTTCTCTTCTTGCAAAACACTCGGCAGACCTCCGTGCAGCCTCTAGAACACGATGGGAGATGTTTTCTGTGCTGGCACAGTTTCTCCTTGCCAGACAGAGTGGAAAAGCTTTTTGCTAAGATGTAGACGAGAAGAGAGGCTAAAGACGAAGGTACGGTGCTCTGCAGAGCTAAGCACCGCTCCCGGGCGTCTTTCGGTAGCAGGCGCACACCGCAGAGCACTGTGAGCGGCAGAATCGTCTTTGCGCGAAGAAGCAGCTTCTTCGTCTCCGGGAGCCGGAGAGAGCGGCAACTTCGCAAAGGTGATGAAACAAGCTGTACAACACTGTGATTGTGTGCGCAGCTTGCCAACTGAGAGAAAACAGTACCTGACCACTCTCCTGCCTTTTCTATTGACATGAACATTCGATTGCAAGCTGTTTTGGACAACTTTCTTTCTCTTCTTGCAAAACACTCGGCAGACCTGCGTGCAGCCTCTAGAACACGATGGGAGATGTTTTCTGTGCTGGCACAGTTTCTCCTTGCCAGACAGAGTGGAAAAGCTTTTTGCTAAGATGTAGACGAGAAGAGAGGCTAAAGACGAAGGTACGGTGCTCTGCAGAGCTAAGCACCGCTCCCGGGCGTCTTTCGGCAGAAGGCGCACACCACAGAGCACTGTGAGCGGCAGAATCGTCTTTGCGCGAAGAAGCAGCTTCTTCGTCTCCGGGAGCCGGAGAGAGCGGCAACTTGGCAAAGGTGATGAAACAAGCTGTACAACACTGCGATTGTGTGCGCAGCTTGCCAACTGAGAGAAAACAGTACCTGACCACTCTCCTGCCTTTTCTATTCACATGAACATTCGATTGCAAGGTGTTTTGGACAACTTTCTTTCTCTTCTTGCAAAACACTCGGCAGACCTCCGTGCAGCCTCTAGAACACGATGGGAGATGTTTTTTGTGCTGGCACAGTTTCTCCTTGCCAGACAGAGTGGAAAAGCTTTTTGCTAAGATGTAGACGAGAAGAGAGGCTAAAGACGAAAGTACGGTGCTCTGCAGAGCTAAGCACCGCTCCCGGGCGTCTTTCGGCAGAAGGCGCACACCGCAGAGCACTGTGAGCGGCAGAATCGTCTTTGCGCGAAGAAGCAGCTTCTTCGTCTCCGGGAGCCGGAGAGAGCGGCAACTTGGCAAAGGTGATGAAACAAGCTGTACAACACTGCGATTGTGTGCGCAGCTTGCCAACTGAGAGAAAACAGTACCTGACCACTCTCCTGCCTTTTCTATTCACATGAACATTCGATTGCAAGCTGTTTTGGACAACTTTCTTTCTCTTCTTGCAAAACACTCGGCAGACCTCCGTGCAGCCTCTAGAACACGATGGGAGATGTTTTCTGTGCTGGCACAGTTTCTCCTTGCCAGACAGAGTGGAAAAGCTTTTTGCTAAGATGTAGACGAGAAGAGAGGCTAAAGACGAAGGTACGGTGCTCTGCAGAGCTAAGCACAGCTCCCGGGGCTCTTTCGGCAGAAGGCGCACACCGCAGAGCACTGTGAGCGGCAGAATCGTCTTTGCGCGAAGAAGCAGCTTCTTCGTCTCCGGGAGCCGGAGAGAGCGGCAACTTGGCAAAGGTGATGAAACAAGCTGTACAACACTGCGATTGTGTGCGCAGCTTGCCAACTGAGAGAAAACAGTACCTGACCACTCTCCTGCCTTTTCTATTCACGTGAACATTCGATTGCAAGCTGTTTTGGACAACTTTCTTTCTCTTCTTGCAAAACACTCGGCAGACCTCCGTGCAGCCTCTAGAACACGATGGGAGATGTTTTCTGTGCTGGCACAGTTTCTCCTTGCCAGACAGAGTGGAAAAGCTTTTTGCTAAGATGTAGACGAGAAGAGAGGCTAAAGAAGCACGTATGGTGCTTCTCAGAGCTAAGCACCGCTCCCGGGCCTCTTTCGGCAGAAGGCGCACACCGCAGAGCACTGTGAGCGGCAGAATCGTCTTTGCGCGAAGAAGCAGCTTCTTCGTCTCCGGGAGCCGGAGAGAGCGGCAACTTCGCAAAGGTGATGAAACAAGCTGTACAACACTGCGATTGTGTGCGCAGCTTGCCAACTGAGAGCAAACAGTACCTGACCACTCTCCTGCCTTTTCTATTCACATGAACATTCGATTGGAAGCTGTTTTGGACAACTTTCTTTCTCTTCTTGCAAAACACTCGGCAGACCTCCGTGCAGCCTCTAGAACACGATGGGAGATGTTTTCTGTGCTGGCACAGTTTCTCCTTGCCAGACAGAGTGGAAAAGCTTTTTGCTAAGATGTAGACGAGAAGAGAGGCTAAAGACGAAGGTACGGTGCTCTGCAGAGCTAAGCACCGCTCCCGGACCTCTTTCGGCAGAAGGCGCACACCGCAGAGCACTGTGAGCGGCAGAATCGTCTTTGCGCGAAGAAGCAGCTTCTTCGTCTCCGGGAGCCGGAGAGAGCGGCAACTTGGCAAAGGTGATGAAACAAGCTGTACGACACTGCGATTGTGTGCGCAGCTTGCCAACTGAGAGAAAACAGTACCTGACCACTCTCCTGCCTTTTCTATTCACATGAACATTCGATTGCAAGCTGTTTTGGACAACTTTCTTTCTCTTCTTGCAAAACACTCGGCAGACCTCTGTGCAGCCTCTAGAACACGATGGGAGATGTTTTCTGTGCTGGCACAGTTTCTCCTTGCCAGACAGAGTGGAAAAGCTTTTTGCTAAGATGTAGACGAGAAGAGAGGCTAAAGACGAAGGTACGGTGCTCTGCAGAGCTAAGCACCGCTCCCGGGCGTCTTTCGGCAGAAGGCGCACACCGCAGAGCACTGTGAGCGGCAGAATCGTCTTTGCGCGAAGAAGCAGCTTCTTCGTCTCCGGGAGCCGGAGAGAGCGGCAACTTCGCAAAGGTGATGAAACAAGCTGTACAACCCTGCGATTGTGTGCGCAGCTTGCCAACTGAGAGAAAACAGTACCTGACCACTCTCCTGCCTTTTCTATTCACATGAACATTCGATTGGAAGCTGTTTTGGACAACTTTCTTTCTCTTCTTGCAAAACACTCGGCAGACCTGCGTGCAGCCTCTAGAACACGATGGGAGATGTTTTTTGTGCTGGCACAGTTTCTCCTTGCCAGACAGAGTGGAAAAGCTTTTTGCTAAGATGTAGACGAGAAGAGAGGCTAAAGACGAAGGTACGGTGCTCTGCAGAGCTAAGCACCGCTCCCGGGCGTCTTTCGGCAGAAGGCGCACACCGCAGAGCACTGTGAGCGGCAGAATCGTCTTTGCGCGAAGAAGCAGCTTCTTCGTCTCCGGGAGCCGGAGAGAGCGGCAACTTCGCAAAGGTGATGAAACAAGCTGTACAACACTGCGATTGTGTGCGCAGCTTGCCAACTGAGAGAAAACAGTACCTGACCACTCTCCTGCCTTTTCTATTGACATGAACATTCGATTGCAAGCTGTTTTTGACAACCTTCTTTCTCTTCTTGCAAAACACTCGGCAGACCTCCGTGCAGCCTCTAGAACACGATGGGAGATGTTTTCTGTGCTGGCACAGTTTCTCCTTGCCAGACAGAGTGGAAAAGCTTTTTGCTAAGATGTAGACGAGAAGAGAGGCTAAAGACGAAGGTACGGTGCTCTGCAGAGCTAAGCACAGCTCCCGGGGCTCTTTCGGCAGAAGGCGCACACCGCAGAGCACTGTGAGCGGCAGAATCGTCTTTGCGCGAAGAAGCAGCTTCTTCGTCTCCGGGAGCCGGAGAGAGCGGCAACTTGGCAAAGGTGATGAAACAAGCTGTACAACACTGCGATTGTGTGCGCAGCTTGCCAACTGAGAGAAAACAGTACCTGACCACTCTCCTGCCTTTTCTATTCACGTGAACATTCGATTGGAAGCTGTTTTGGACAACTTTCTTTCTCTTCTTGCAAAACACTCGGCAGACCTGCGTGCAGCCTCTAGAACACGATGGGAGATGTTTTCTGTGCTGGCACAGTTTCTCCTTGCCAGACAGAGTGGAAAAGCTTTTTGCTAAGATGTAGACGAGAAGAGAGGCTAAAGAAGCACGTATGGTGCTTCTCAGAGCTAAGCACCGCTCCCGGGCCTCTTTCGGCAGAAGGCGCACACCGCAGAGCACTGTGAGCGGCAGAATCGTCTTTGCGCGAAGAAGCAGCTTCTTCGTCTCCGGGAGCCGGAGAGAGCGGCAACTTCGCAAAGGTGATGAAACAAGCTGTACAACACTGCGATTGTGTGCGCAGCTTGCCAACTGAGAGAAAACAGTACCTGACCACTCTCCTACCTTTTCTATTCACATGAACATTCGATTGGAAGCTGTTTTGGACAACTTTCTTTCTCTTCTTGCAAAACACTCGGCAGACCTCCGTGCAGCCTCTAGAACACGATGGGAGATGTTTTTTGTGCTGGCACAGTTTCTCCTTGCCAGACAGAGTGGAAAAGCTTTTTGCTAAGATGTAGACGAGAAGAGAGGCTAAAGACGAAGGTACGGTGCTCTGCAGAGCTAAGCACCGCTCCCGGGCGTCTTTCGGCAGAAGGCGCACACCGCAGAGCACTGTGAGCGGCAGAATCGTCTTTGCGCGAAGAAGCAGCTTCTTCGTCTCCGGGAGCCGGAGAGAGCGGCAACTTCGCAAAGGTGATGAAACAAGCTGTACAACACTGCGATTGTGTGCGCAGCGTGCCAACTGAGAGAAAACAGTACCTGACAACTCTCCTGCCTTTTCTATTCACATGAACATTCGATTGCAAGCTGTTTTGGATAATTTTCTTTCTCTTCTTGCAAAACACTCGGCAGACCTGCGTGCAGCCTCTAGAACACGATGGGAGATGTTTTCTGTGCTGGCACAGTTTCTCCTTGCCAGACAGAGTGGAAAAGCTTTTTGCTAAGATGTAGACGAGAAGAGAGGCTAAAGAAGCACGTATGGTGCTTCTCAGAGTTAAGCACCGCTCCCGGGGCTCTTTCGGCAGAAGGCGCACACCGCAGAGCACTGTGAGCGGCAGAATCGTCTTTGCGCGAAGAAGCAGCTTCTTCGTCTCCGGGAGCCGGAGAGAGCGGCAACTTGGCAAAGGTGATGAAACAAGCTGTACAACCCTGCGATTGTGTGCGCAGCTTGCCAACTGAGAGAAAACAGTACCTGACCACTCTCCTGCCTTTTCTATTCACATGAACATTCGATTGCAAGCTGTTTTGGACAACTTTCTTTCTCTTCTTGCAAAACACTCGGCAGACATCCGTGCAGCCTCTAGAACACGATGGGAGATGTTTTCTGTGCTGGCACAGTTTCTCCTTGCCAGACAGAGTGGAAAAGCTTTTTGCTAAGATGTAGACGAGAAGAGAGGCTAAAGACGAACGTACGGTGCTCTGCAGAGCTAAGCACCGCTCCCGGACCTCTTTCGGCAGAAGGCGCACACCGCAGAGCACTGTGAGCGGCAGAATCGTCTTTGCGCGAAGAAGCAGCTTCTTCGTCTCCGGGAGCCGGAGAGAGCGGCAACTTCGCAAAGGTGATGAAACAAGCTGTACAACACTGCGATTGTGTGCGCAGCTTGCCAACTGAGAGAAAACAGTACCTGACCACTCTCCTGCCTTTTCTATTCAGATGAACATTCGATTGGAAGCTGTTTTGGACAACTTTCTTTCTCTTCTTGCAAAACACTCGGCAGACCTGCGTGCAGCCTCTAGAACACGATGGGAGATGTTTTCTGTGCTGGCACAGTTTCTCCTTGCCAGACAGAGTGGAAAAACTTTTTGCTAAGATGTAGACGAGAAGAGAGGCTAAAGACGAAGGTACGGTGCTCTGCAGAGCTAAGCACCGCTCCCGGGCGTCTTTCGGCAGAAGGCGCACACCGCAGAGCACTGTGAGCGGCAGAATCGTCTTTGCGCGAAGAAGCAGCTTCTTCGTCTCCGGGAGCCGGAGAGAGCGGCAACTTGGCAAAGGTGATGAAACAAGCTGTACAACACTGCGATTGTGTGCGCAGCTTGCCAACTGAGAGAAAACAGTACCTGACCACTCTCCTGCCTTTTCTATTCACATGAACATTCGATTGCAAGCTGTTTTGGACAACTTTCTTTCTCTTCTTGCAAAACACTCGGCAGACCTCCGTGCAGCCTCTAGAACACGATGGGAGATGTTTTCTGTGCTGGCACAGTTTCTCCTTGCCAGACAGAGTGGAAAAGCTTTTTGCTAAGATGTAGACGAGAAGAGAGGCTAAAGACGAAGGTACGGTGCTCTGCAGAGCTAAGCACCGCTCCCGGGCGTCTTTCGGTAGCAGGCGCACACCGCAGAGCACTGTGAGCGGCAGAATCGTCTTTGCGCGAAGAAGCAGCTTCTTCGTCTCCGGGAGCCGGAGAGAGCGGCAACTTCGCAAAGGTGATGAAACAAGCTGTACAACACTGTGATTGTGTGCGCAGCTTGCCAACTGAGAGAAAACAGTACCTGACCACTCTCCTGCCTTTTCTATTGACATGAACATTCGATTGCAAGCTGTTTTGGACAACTTTCTTTCTCTTCTTGCAAAACACTCGGCAGACCTGCGTGCAGCCTCTAGAACACGATGGGAGATGTTTTCTGTGCTGGCACAGTTTCTCCTTGCCAGACAGAGTGGAAAAGCTTTTTGCTAAGATGTAGACGAGAAGAGAGGCTAAAGACGAAGGTACGGTGCTCTGCAGAGCTAAGCACCGCTCCCGGGCGTCTTTCGGCAGAAGGCGCACACCGCAGAGCACTGTGAGCGGCAGAATCGTCTTTGCGCGAAGAAGCAGCTTCTTCGTCTCCGGGAGCCGGAGAGAGCGGCAACTTGGCAAAGGTGATGAAACAAGCTGTACAACACTGCGATTGTGTGCGCAGCTTGCCAACTGAGAGAAAACAGTACCTGACCACTCTCCTGCCTTTTCTATTCACATGAACATTCGATTGCAAGGTGTTTTGGACAACTTTCTTTCTCTTCTTGCAAAACACTCGGCAGACCTCCGTGCAGCCTCTAGAACACGATGGGAGATGTTTTTTGTGCTGGCACAGTTTCTCCTTGCCAGACAGAGTGGAAAAGCTTTTTGCTAAGATGTAGACGAGAAGAGAGGCTAAAGACGAAAGTACGGTGCTCTGCAGAGCTAAGCACCGCTCCCGGGCCTCTTTCGGCAGAAGGCGCACACCGCAGAGCACTGTGAGCGGCAGAATCGTCTTTGCGCGAAGAAGCAGCTTCTTCGTCTCCGGGAGCCGGAGAGAGCGGCAACTTGGCAAAGGTGATGAAACAAGCTGTACAACACTGCGATTGTGTGCGCAGCTTGCCAACTGAGAGAAAACAGTACCTGACCAGTCTCCTGCCTTTTCTATTCACATGAACATTCGATTGCAAGCTGTTTTGGACAACTTTCTTTCTCTTCTTGCAAAACACTCGGCAGACCTGCGTGCAGCCTCTAGAACACGATGGGAGATGTTTTCTGTGCTGGCACAGTTTCTCCTTGCCAGACAGAGTGGAAAAGCTTTTTGCTAAGATGTAGACGAGAAGAGAGGCTAAAGACGAAGGTACGGTGCTCTGCAGAGCTAAGCACAGCTCCCGGGGCTCTTTCGGCAGAAGGCGCACACCGCAGAGCACTGTGAGCGGCAGAATCGTCTTTGCGCGAAGAAGCAGCTTCTTCGTCTCCGGGAGCCGGAGAGAGCGGCAACTTGGCAAAGGTGATGAAACAAGCTGTACAACACTGCGATTGTGTGCGCAGCTTGCCAACTGAGAGAAAACAGTACCTGACCACTCTCCTGCCTTTTCTATTCACGTGAACATTCGATTGCAAGCTGTTTTGGACAACTTTCTTTCTCTTCTTGCAAAACACTCGGCAGACCTCCGTGCAGCCTCTAGAACACGATGGGAGATGTTTTCTGTGCTGGCACAGTTTCTCCTTGCCAGACAGAGTGGAAAAGCTTTTTGCTAAGATGTAGACGAGAAGAGAGGCTAAAGAAGCACGTATGGTGCTTCTCAGAGCTAAGCACCGCTCCCGGGCCTCTTTCGGCAGAAGGCGCACACCGCAGAGCACTGTGAGCGGCAGAATCGTCTTTGCGCGAAGAAGCAGCTTCTTCGTCTCCGGGAGCCGGAGAGAGCGGCAACTTCGCAAAGGTGATGAAACAAGCTGTACAACCCTGCGATTGTGTGCGCAGCTTGCCAACTGAGAGAAAACAGTACCTGACCACTCTCCTGCCTTTTCTATTCACATGAACATTCGATTGGAAGCTGTTTTGGACAACTTTCTTTCTCTTCTTGCAAAACACTCGGCAGACCTCCGTGCAGCCTCTAGAACACGATGGGAGATGTTTTCTGTGCTGGCACAGTTTCTCCTTGCCAGACAGAGTGGAAAAGCTTTTTGCTAAGATGTAGACGAGAAGAGAGGCTAAAGACGAAGGTACGGTGCTCTGCAGAGCTAAGCACCGCTCCCGGACCTCTTTCGGCAGAAGGCGCACACCGCAGAGCACTGTGAGCGGCAGAATCGTCTTTGCGCGAAGAAGCAGCTTCTTCGTCTCCGGGAGCCGGAGAGAGCGGCAACTTGGCAAAGGTGATGAAACAAGCTGTACGACACTGCGATTGTGTGCGCAGCTTGCCAACTGAGAGAAAACAGTACCTGACCACTCTCCTGCCTTTTCTATTCACATGAACATTCGATTGCAAGCTGTTTTGGACAACTTTCTTTCTCTTCTTGCAAAACACTCGGCAGACCTCTGTGCAGCCTCTAGAACACGATGGGAGATGTTTTCTGTGCTGGCACAGTTTCTCCTTGCCAGACAGAGTGGAAAAGCTTTTTGCTAAGATGTAGACGAGAAGAGAGGCTAAAGACGAAGGTACGGTGCTCTGCAGAGCTAAGCACCGCTCCCGGGCGTCTTTCGGCAGAAGGCGCACACCGCAGAGCACTGTGAGCGGCAGAATCGTCTTTGCGCGAAGAAGCAGCTTCTTCGTCTCCGGGAGCCGGAGAGAGCGGCAACTTCGCAAAGGTGATGAAACAAGCTGTACAACACTGCGATTGTGTGCGCAGCTTGCCAACTGAGAGAAAACAGTACCTGACCACTCTCCTGCCTTTTCTATTCAGATGAACATTCGATTGCAAGCTGTTTTGGACAACTTTCTTTCTCTTCTTGCAAAACACTCGGCAGACCTGCGTGCAGCCTCTAGAACACGATGGGAGATGTTTTTTGTGCTGGCACAGTTTCTCCTTGCCAGACAGAGTGGAAAAGCTTTTTGCTAAGATGTAGACGAGAAGAGAGGCTAAAGACGAAGGTACGGTGCTCTGCAGAGCTAAGCACCGCTCCCGGGCGTCTTTCGGCAGAAGGCGCACACCGCAGAGCACTGTGAGCGGCAGAATCGTCTTTGCGCGAAGAAGCAGCTTCTTCGTCTCCGGGAGCCGGAGAGAGCGGCAACTTCGCAAAGGTGATGAAACAAGCTGTACAACACTGCGATTGTGTGCGCAGCTTGCCAACTGAGAGAAAACAGTACCTGACCACTCTCCTGCCTTTTCTATTGACATGAACATTCGATTGCAAGCTGTTTTTGACAACCTTCTTTCTCTTCTTGCAAAACACTCGGCAGACCTCCGTGCAGCCTCTAGAACACGATGGGAGATGTTTTCTGTGCTGGCACAGTTTCTCCTTGCCAGACAGAGTGGAAAAGCTTTTTGCTAAGATGTAGACGAGAAGAGAGGCTAAAGACGAAGGTACGGTGCTCTGCAGAGCTAAGCACAGCTCCCGGGGCTCTTTCGGCAGAAGGCGCACACCGCAGAGCACTGTGAGCGGCAGAATCGTCTTTGCGCGAAGAAGCAGCTTCTTCGTCTCCGGGAGCCGGAGAGAGCGGCAACTTGGCAAAGGTGATGAAACAAGCTGTACAACACTGCGATTGTGTGCGCAGCTTGCCAACTGAGAGAAAACAGTACCTGACCACTCTCCTGCCTTTTCTATTCACGTGAACATTCGATTGGAAGCTGTTTTGGACAACTTTCTTTCTCTTCTTGCAAAACACTCGGCAGACCTGCGTGCAGCCTCTAGAACACGATGGGAGATGTTTTCTGTGCTGGCACAGTTTCTCCTTGCCAGACAGAGTGGAAAAGCTTTTTGCTAAGATGTAGACGAGAAGAGAGGCTAAAGAAGCACGTATGGTGCTTCTCAGAGCTAAGCACCGCTCCCGGGCCTCTTTCGGCAGAAGGCGCACACCGCAGAGCACTGTGAGCGGCAGAATCGTCTTTGCGCGAAGAAGCAGCTTCTTCGTCTCCGGGAGCCGGAGAGAGCGGCAACTTGGCAAAGGTGATGAAACAAGCTGTACAACCCTGCGATTGTGTGCGCAGCTTGCCAACTGAGAGAAAACAGTACCTGACCACTCTCCTGCCTTTTCTATTCACATGAACATTCGATTGGAAGCTGTTTTGGACAACTTTCTTTCTCTTCTTGCAAAACACTCGGCAGACCTCCGTGCAGCCTCTAGAACATGATGGGAGATGTTTTCTGTGCTGGCACAGTTTCTCCTTGCCAGACAGAGTGGAAAAGCTTTTTGCTAAGATGTAGACGAGAAGAGAGGCTAAAGACGAAGGTACGGTGCTCTGCAGAGCTAAGCACCGCTCCCGGACCTCTTTCGGCAGAAGGCGCACACCGCAGAGCACTGTGAGCGGCAGAATCGTCTTTGCGCGAAGAAGCAGCTTCTTCGTCTCCGGGAGCCGGAGAGAGCGGCAACTTCGCAAAGGTGATGAAACAAGCTGTACGACACTGCGATTGTGTGCGCAGCTTGCCAACTGAGAGAAAACAGTACCTGACCACTCTCCTGCCTTTTCTATTCACATGAACATTCGATTGCAAGCTGTTTTGGACAACTTTCTTTCTCTTCTTGCAAAACACTCGGCAGACCTCCGTGCAGCCTCTAGAACACGATGGGAGATGTTTTCTGTGCTGGCAGAGTTTCTCCTTGCCAGACAGAGTGGAAAAGCTTTTTGCTAAGATGTAGACGAGAAGAGAGGCTAAAGACGAAGGTACGGTGCTCTGCAGAGCTAAGCACCGCTCCCGGGCGTCTTTCGGCAGAAGGCGCACACCGCAGAGCACTGTGAGCGGCAGAATCGTCTTTGCGCGAAGAAGCAGCTTCTTCGTCTCCGGGAGCCGGAGAGAGCGGCAACTTCGCAAAGGTGATGAAACAAGCTGTACAACACTGCGATTGTGTGCGCAGCTTGCCAACTGAGAGAAAACAGTACCTGACCACTCTCCTGCCTTTTCTATTCACATGAACATTCGATTGCAAGCTGTTTTGGACAACTTTCTTTCTCTTCTTGCAAAACACTCGGCAGACCTGCGTGCAGCCTCTAGAACACGATGGGAGATGTTTTTTGTGCTGGCACAGTTTCTCCTTGCCAGACAGAGTGGAAAAGCTTTTTGCTAAGATGTAGACGAGAAGAGAGGCTAAAGACGAAGGTACGGTGCTCTGCAGAGCTAAGCACCGCTCCCGGGCGTCTTTCGGCAGAAGGCGCACACCGCAGAGCACTGTGAGCGGCAGAATCGTCTTTGCGCGAAGAAGCAGCTTCTTCGTCTCCGGGAGCCGGAGAGAGCGGCAACTTCGCAAAGGTGATGAAACAAGCTGTACAACACTGCGATTGTGTGCGCAGCTTGCCAAGTGAGAGAAAACAGTACCTGACCACTCTCCTGCCTTTTCTATTCACATGAACATTCGATTGCAAGCTGTTTTAGACAACTTTCTTTCTCTTCTTGCAAAACACTCGGCAGACCTCCGTGCAGCCTCTAGAACACGATGGGAGATGTTTTCTGTGCTGGCACAGTTTCTCCTTGCCAGACAGAGTGGAAAAGCTTTTTGCTAAGATGTAGACGAGAAGAGAGGCTAAAGACGAAGGTACGGTGCTCTGCAGAGCTAAGCACAGCTCCCGGGGCTCTTTCGGCAGAAGGCGCACACCGCAGAGCACTGTGAGCGGCAGAATCGTCTTTGCGCGAAGAAGCAGCTTCTTCGTCTCCGGGAGCCGGAGAGAGCGGCAGCTTCGCAAAGGTGATGAAACAAGCTGTACAACACTGCGATTGTGTGCGCAGCTTGCCAACTGAGAGAAAACAGTACCTGACCACTCTCCTGCCTTTTCTATTCACGTGAACATTCGATTGCAAGCTGTTTTGGACAACTTTCTTTCTCTTCTTGCAAAACACTCGGCAGACCTGCGTGCAGCCTCTAGAACACGATGGGAGATGTTTTCTGTGCTGGCACAGTTTCTCCTTGCCAGACAGAGTGGAAAAGCTTTTTGCTAAGATGTAGACGAGAAGAGAGGCTAAAGAAGCACGTATGGTGCTTCTCAGAGCTAAGCACCGCTCCCGGACCTCTTTCGGCAGAAGGCGCACACCGCAGAGCACTGTGAGCGGCAGAATCGTCTTTGCGCGAAGAAGCAGCTTCTTCGTCTCCGGGAGCCGGAGAGAGCGGCAACTTGGCAAAGGTGATGAAACAAGCTGTACAACCCTGCGATTGTGTGCGCAGCTTGCCAACTGAGAGAAAACAGTACCTGACCACTCTCCTGCCTTTTCTATTCACATGAACATTCGATTGCAAGCTGTTTTGGACAACTTTCTTTCTCTTCTTGCAAAACACTCGGCAGACCTGCGTGCAGCCTCTAGAACACGATGGGAGATGTTTTCTGTGCTGGCACAGTTTCTCCTTGCCAGACAGAGTGGAAAAGCTTTTTGCTAAGATGTAGACGAGAAGAGAGGCTAAAGACGAAGGTACGGTGCTCTGCAGAGCTAAGCACCGCTCCCGGACCTCTTTCGGCAGAAGGCGCACACCGCAGAGCACTGTGAGCGGCAGAATCGTCTTTGCGCGAAGAAGCAGCTTCTTCGTCTCCGGGAGCCGGAGAGAGCGGCAACTTCGCAAAGGTGATGAAACAAG
Organism: Melozone crissalis; assembly: GCF_028551555.1. NCBI lineage: Eukaryota > Metazoa > Chordata > Aves > Passeriformes > Passerellidae > Melozone > Melozone crissalis. Next base: position 198,902 of record NW_026535947.1, on the reverse strand, counting down.
CTGTACAACACTGCGATTGTGTGCGCAGCTTGCCAACTGAGAGAAAACAGTACCTGACCACTCTCCTGCCTTTTCTATTCAGATGAACATTCGATTGGAAGCTGTTTTGGACAACTTTCTTTCTCTTCTTGCAAAACACTCGGCAGACCTGCGTGCAGCCTCTAGAACACGATGGGAGATGTTTTCTGTGCTGGCACAGTTTCTCCTTGCCAGACAGAGTGGAAAAGCTTTTTGCTAAGATGTAGACGAGAAGAGAGGCTAAAGACGAAGGTACGGTGCTCTGCAGAGCTAAGCACCGCTCCCGGGCGTCTTTCGGCAGAAGGCGCACACCGCAGAGCACTGTGAGCGGCAGAATCGTCTTTGCGCGAAGAAGCAGCTTCTTCGTCTCCGGGAGCCGGAGAGAGCGGCAACTTGGCAAAGGTGATGAAACAAGCTGTACAACACTGCGATTGTGTGCGCAGCTTGCCAACTGAGAGAAAACAGTACCTGACCACTCTCCTGCCTTTTCTATTCACATGAACATTCGATTGGAAGCTGTTTTGGACAACTTTCTTTCTCTTCTTGCAAAACACTCGGCAGACCTCCGTGCAGCCTCTAGAAGACGATGGGAGATGTTTTCTGTGCTGGCACAGTTTCTCCTTGCCAGACAGAGTGGAAAAGCTTTTTGCTAAGATGTAGACGAGAAGAGAGGCTAAAGACGAAGGTACGGTGCTCTGCAGAGCTAAGCACAGCTCCCGGGCGTCTTTCGGCTGAAGGCGCACACCGCAGAGCACTGTGAGCGGCAGAATCGTCTTTGCGCGACGAAGCAGCTTCTTCGTCTCCGGGAGCCGGAGAGAGCGGCAACTTCGCAAAGGTGATGAAACAAGCTGTACAACACTGCGATTGTGTGCGCAGCGTGCCAACTGAGAGAAAACAGTACCTGACCACTCTCCTGCCTTTTCTATTCACATGAACATTCGATTGGAAGCTGTTTTGGACAACTTTCTTTCTCTTCTTGCAAAACACTCGGCAGACCTGCGTGCAGCCTCTAGAACACGATGGGAGATGTTTTTTGTGCTGGCACAGTTTCTCCTTGCCAGACAGAGTGGAAAAGCTTTTTGCTAAGATGTAGACGAGAAGAGAGGCTAAAGACGAAGGTACGGTGCTCTGCAGAGCTAAGCACAGCTCCCGGGGCTCTTTCGGCAGAAGGCGCACACCGCAGAGCACTGTGAGCGGCAGAATCGTCTTTGCGCGAAGAAGCAGCTTCTTCGTCTCCGGGAGCCGGAGAGAGCGGCAACTTCGCAAAGGTGATGAAACAAGCTGTACAACACTGCGATTGTGTGCGCAGCTTGCCAACTGAGAGAAAACAGTACCTGACCACTCTCCTGCCTTTTCTATTCACATGAACATTCGATTGGAAGCTGTTTTGGACAACTTTCTTTCTCTTCTTGCAAAACACTCGGCAGACCTGCGTGCAGCCTCTAGAACACGATGGGAGATGTTTTCTGTGCTGGCACAGTTTCTCCTTGCCAGACAGAGTGGAAAAGCTTTTTGCTAAGATTTAGACGAGAAGAGAGGCTAAAGAAGCACGTATGGTGCTTCTCAGAGCTAAGCACCGCTCCCGGACCTCTTTCGGCAGAAGGCGCACACCGCAGAGCACTGTGAGCGGCAGAATCGTCTTTGCGCGAAGAAGCAGCTTCTTCGTCTCCGGGAGCCGGAGAGAGCGGCAACTTGGCAAAGGTGATGAAACAAGCTGTACAACACTGCGATTGTGTGCGCAGCTTGCCAACTGAGAGAAAACAGTGCCTGACCACTCTCCTGCCTTTTCTATTCAGATGAACATTCGATTGCAAGCTGTTTTGGACAACTTTCTTTCTCTTCTTGCAAAACACTCGGCAGACCTCCGTGCAGCCTCTAGAACACGATGGGAGATGTTTTCTGTGCTGGCACAGTTTCTCCTTGCCAGACAGAGTGGAAAAGCTTTTTGCTAAGATGTAGACGAGAAGAGAGGCTAAATACGAAGGTACGGTGCTCTGCAGAGCTAAGCACCGCTCCCGGGCGTCTTTCGGCAGAAGGCGCACACCGCAGAGCACTGTGAGCGGCAGAATCGTCTTTGCGCGAAGAAGCAGCTTCTTCGTCTCCGGGAGCCGGAGAGAGCGGCAACTTCGCAAAGGTGATGAAACAAGCTGTACAACACTGCGATTGTGTGCGCAGCTTGCCAACTGAGAGAAAACAGTACCTGACCACTCTCCTGCCTTTTCTATTCAGATGAATATTCGATTGGAAGCTGTTTTGGACAACTTTGTTTCTCTTCTTGCAAAACACTCGGCAGACCTCCGTGCAGCCTCTAGAACACGATGGGAGATGTTTTTTGTGCTGGCACAGTTTCTCCTTGCCAGACAGAGTGGAAAAGCTTTTTGCTAAGATGTAGACGAGAAGAGAGGCTAAAGACGAAGGTACGGTGCTCTGCAGAGCTAAGCACCGCTCCCGGGCGTCTTTCGGCAGAAGGCGCACACCGCAGAGCACTGTGAGCGGCAGAATCGTCTTTGCGCGAAGAAGCAGCTTCTTCGTCTCCGGGAGCCGGAGAGAGCGGCAACTTGGCAAAGGTGATGAAACAAGCTGTACAACACTGCGATTGTGTGCGCAGCGTGCCAACTGAGAGAAAACAGTACCTGACCACTCTCCTGCCTTTTCTATTCAGATGAACATTCGATTGCAAGCTGTTTTGGACAACTTTCTTTCTCTTCTTGCAAAACACTCGGCAGACCTGCGTGCAGCCTCTAGAACACGATGGGAGATGTTTTTTGTGCTGGCACAGTTTCCCCTTGCCAGACAGAGTGGAAAAGCTTTTTGCTAAGATGTAGACGAGAAGAGAGGCTAAAGACGAAGGTACGGTGCTCTGCAGAGCTAAGCACCGCTCCCGGGCCTCTTTCGGCAGAAGGCGCACACCGCAGAGCACTGTGAGCGGCAGAATCGTCTTTGCGCGAAGAAGCAGCTTCTTCGTCTCCGGGAGCCGGAGAGAGCGGCAACTTGGCAAAGGTGATGAAACAAGCTGTACAACACTGTGATTGTGTGCGCAGCTTGCCAACTGAGAGCAAACAGTACCTGACCACTCTCCTGCCTTTTCTATTCACGTGAACATTCGATTGGAAGCTGTTTTGGACAACTTTCTTTCTCTTCTTGCAAAACACTCGGCAGACCTCCGTGCAGCCTCTAGAAGACGATGGGAGATGTTTTCTGTGCTGGCACAGTTTCTCCTTGCCAGACAGAGTGGAAAAGCTTTTTGCTAAGATGTAGACGAGAAGTGAGGCTAAAGAAGCACGTATGGTGCTTCTCAGAGCTAAGCACCGCTCCCGGGGCTCTTTCGGCAGAAGGCGCACACCGCAGAGCACTGTGAGCGGCAGAATCGTCTTTGCGCGAAGAAGCAGCTTCTTCGTCTCCGGGAGCCGGAGAGAGCGGCAACTTGGCAAAGGTGATGAAACAAGCTGTACAACACTGCGATTGTGTGCGCAGCTTGCCAACTGAGAGAAAACAGTACCTGACCACTCTCCTGCCTTTTCTATTCAGATGAACATTCGATTGCAAGCTGTTTTGGACAACTTTCTTTCTCTTCTTGCAAAACACTCGGCAGACCTGCGTGCAGCCTCTAGAACACGATGGGAGATGTTTTCTGTGCTGGCACAGTTTCTCCTTGCCAGACAGAGTGGAAAAGCTTTTTGCTAAGATGTAGACGAGAAGAGAGGCTAAAGACGAAGGTACGGTGCTCTGCAGAGCTAAGCACAGCTCCCGGGGCTCTTTCGGCAGAAGGCGCACACCGCAGAGCACTGTGAGCGGCAGAATCGTCTTTGCGCGAAGAAGCAGCTTCTTCGTCTCCGGGAGCCGGAGAGAGCGGCAACTTGGCAAAGGTGATGAAACAAGCTGTACAACACTGCGATTGTGTGCGCAGCTTGCCAACTGAGGGAAAACAGTACCTGACCACTCTCCTGCCTTTTCTATTCACATGAACATTCGATTGCAAGCTGTTTTGGACAACTTTCTTTCTCTTCTTGCAAAACACTCGGCAGACCTCCGTGCAGCCTCTAGAACACGATGGGAGATGTTTTCTGTGCTGGCACAGTTTCTCCTTGCCAGACAGAGTGGAAAAGCTTTTTGCTAAGATGTAGACGAGAAGAGAGGCTAAAGAAGCAGGTACGGTGCTTCTCAGAGCTAAGCACCGCTCCCGGGCCTCTTTCGGCAGAAGGCGCACACCGCAGAGCACTGTGAGCGGCAGAATCGTCTTTGCGCGAAGAAGCAGCTTCTTCGTCTCCGGGAGCCGGAGAGAGCGGCAACTTGGCAAAGGTGATGAAACAAGCTGTACAACACTGTGATTGTGTGCGCAGCTTGCCAACTGAGAGAAAACAGTACCTGACCACTCTCCTGCCTTATGTAATCACATGAACATTCGATTGGAAGCTGTTTTGGACAACTTTCTTTCTCTTCTTGCAAAACACTCGGCAGACCTCCGTGCAGCCTCTAGAACACGATGGGAGATGTTTTCTGTGCTGGCAAAGTTTCTCCTTGCCAGACAGAGTGGAAAAGCTTTTTGCTAAGATGTAGACGAGAAGAGAGGCTAAAGACGAAGGTACGGTGCTCTGCAGAGCTAAGCACCGCTCCCGGGCGTCTTTCGGCAGAAGGCGCACACCGCAGAGCACTGTGAGCGGCAGAATCGTCTTTGCGCGAAGAAGCAGCTTCTTCGTCTCCGGGAGCCGGAGAGAGCGGCAACTTGGCAAAGGTGATGAAACAAGCTGTACAACACTGCGATTGTGTGCGCAGCTTGCCAACTGAGAGAAAACAGTACCTGACCACTCTCCTGCCTTTTCTATTCACATGAACATTCGATTGCAAGCTGTTTTGGACAACTTTCTTTCTCTTCTTGCAAAACACTCGGCAGACCTCCGTGCAGCCTCTAGAACACGATGGGAGATGTTTTCTGTGCTGGCACAGTTTCTCCTTGCCAGACAGAGTGGAAAAGCTTTTTGCTAAGATGTAGACGAGAAGAGAGGCTAAAGACGAAGGTACGGTGCTCTGCAGAGCTAAGCACCGCTCCCGGGCCTCTTTCGGCAGAAGGCGCACACCGCAGAGCACTGTGAGCGGCAGAATCGTCTTTGCGCGAAGAAGCAGCTTCTTCGTCTCCGGGAGCCGGAGAGAGCGGCAACTTCGCAAAGGTGATGAAACAAGCTGTACAACACTGCGATTGTGTGCGCAGCTTGCCAACTGAGAGAAAACAGTACCTGACCACTCTCCTGCCTTTTCTATTCACATGAACATTCGATTGCAAGCTGTTTTGGACAACTTTCTTTCTCTTCTTGCAAAACACTCGGCAGACCTGCGTGCAGCCTCTAGAACACGATGGGAGATGTTTTCTGTGCTGGCACAGTTTCTCCTTGCCAGACAGAGTGGAAAAGCTTTTTGCTAAGATGTAGACGAGAAGAGAGGCTAAAGACGAAGGTACGGTGCTCTGCAGAGCTAAGCACCGCTCCCGGGCCTCTTTCGGCAGAAGGCGCACACCGCAGAGCACTGTGAGCGGCAGAATCGTCTTTGCGCGAAGAAGCAGCTTCTTCGTCTCCGGGAGCCGGAGAGAGCGGCAACTTGGCAAAGGTGATGAAACAAGCTGTACAACACTGCGATTGTGTGCGCAGCTTGCCAACTGAGAGAAAACAGTACCTGACCACTCTCCTGCCTTTTCTATTCACATGAACATTCGATTGCAAGCTGTTTTGGACAACTTTCTTTCTCTTCTTGCAAAACACTCGGCAGACCTGCGTGCAGCCTCTAGAACACGATGGGAGATGTTTTTTGTGCTGGCACAGTTTCTCCTTGCCAGACAGAGTGGAAAAGCTTTTTGCTAAGATGTAGACGAGAAGAGAGGCTAAAGACGAAGGTACGGTGCTCTGCAGAGCTAAGCACCGCTCCCGGGCGTCTTTCGGCAGAAGGCGCACACCGCAGAGCACTGTGAGCGGCAGAATCGTCTTTGCGCGAAGAAGCAGCTTCTTCGTCTCCGGGAGCCGGAGAGAGCGGCAACTTGGCAAAGGTGATGAAACAAGCTGTACAACACTGCGATTGTGTGCGCAGCTTGCCAACTGAGAGAAAACAGTACCTGACCACTCTCCTGCCTTTTCTATTCAGATGAACATTCGATTGCAAGCTGTTTTGGACAACTTTCTTTCTCTTCTTGCAAAACACTCGGCAGACCTCCGTGCAGCCTCTAGAACACGATGGGAGATGTTTTCTGTGCTGGCACAGTTTCTCCTTGCCAGACAGAGTGGAAAAGCTTTTTGCTAAGATGTAGACGAGAAGAGAGGCTAAAGACGAAGGTACGGTGCTCTGCAGAGCTAAGCACAGCTCCCGGGCGTCTTTCGGCAGAAGGCGCACACCGCAGAGCACTGTGAGCGGCAGAATCGTCTTTGCGCGAAGAAGCAGCTTCTTCGTCTCCGGGAGCCGGAGAGAGCGGCAACTTCGCAAAGGTGATGAAACAAGCTGTACGACACTGCGATTGTGTGCGCAGCTTGCCAACTGAGAGAAAACAGTACCTGACCACTCTCCTGCCTTTTCTATTCACATGAACATTCGATTGCAAGCTGTTTTGGACAACTTTCTTTCTCTTCTTGCAAAACACTCGGCAGACCTCCGTGCAGCCTCTAGAACACGATGGGAGATGTTTTCTGTGCTGGCACAGTTTCTCCTTGCCAGACAGAGTGGAAAAGCTTTTTGCTAAGATGTAGACGAGAAGAGAGGCTAAAGACGAAGGTACGGTGCTCTGCAGAGCTAAGCACCGCTCCCGGACCTCTTTCGGCAGAAGGCGCACACCGCAGAGCACTGTGAGCGGCAGAATCGTCTTTGCGCGAAGAAGCAGCTTCTTCGTCTCCGGGAGCCGGAGAGAGCGGCAACTTCGCAAAGGTGATGAAACAAGCTGTACAACACTGCGATTGTGTGCGCAGCTTGCCAACTGAGAGAAAACAGTACCTGACCACTCTCCTGCCTTTTCTATTCACGTGAACATTCGATTGCAAGCTGTTTTGGACAACTTTCTTTCTCTTCTTGCAAAACACTCGGCAGACCTCCGTGCAGCCTCTAGAACACGATGGGAGATGTTTTCTGTGCTGGCACAGTTTCTCCTTGCCAGACAGAGTGGAAAAGCTTTTTGCTAAGATGTAGACGAGAAGAGAGGCTAAAGACGAAGGTACGGCGCTCTGCAGAGCTAAGCACCGCTCCCGGGCGTCTTTCGGCAGAAGGCGCACACCGCAGAGCACTGTGAGCGGCAGAATCGTCTTTGCGCGAAGAAGCAGCTTCTTCGTCTCCGGGAGCCGGAGAGAGCGGCAACTTCGCAAAGGTGATGAAACAAGCTGTACAACACTGCGATTGTGTGCGCAGCTTGCCAACTGAGAGAAAACAGTACCTGACCACTCTCCTGCCTTTTCTATTCAGATGAACATTCGATTGGAAGCTGTTTTGGACAACTTTCTTTCTCTTCTTGCAAAACACTCGGCAGACCTGCGTGCAGCCTCTAGAACACGATGGGAGATGTTTTCTGTGCTGGCACAGTTTCTCCTTGCCAGACAGAGTGGAAAAGCTTTTTGCTAAGATGTAGACGAGAAGAGAGGCTAAAGACGAAGGTACGGTGCTCTGCAGAGCTAAGCACCGCTCCCGGACCTCTTTCGGCAGAAGGCGCACACCGCAGAGCACTGTGAGCGGCAGAATCGTCTTTGCGCGAAGAAGCAGCTTCTTCGTCTCCGGGAGCCGGAGAGAGCGGCAACTTCGCAAAGGTGATGAAACAAGCTGTACAACCCTGCGATTGTGTGCGCAGCTTGCCAACTGAGAGAAAACAGTACCTGACCACTCTCCTGCCTTTTCTATTCACATGAACATTCGATTGGAAGCTGTTTTGGACAACTTTCTTTCTCTTCTTGCAAAACACTCGGCAGACCTCCGTGCAGCCTCTAGAACACGATGGGAGATGTTTTCTATGCTGGCACAGTTTCTCCTTGCCAGACAGAGTGGAAAAGCTTTTTGCTAAGATGTAGACGAGAAGAGAGGCTAAAGACGAAGGTACGGTGCTCTGCAGAGCTAAGCACCGCTCCCGGGCGTCTTTCGGCAGAAGGCGCACACCGCAGAGCACTGTGAGCGGCAGAATCGTCTTTGCGCGAAGAAGCAGCTTCTTCGTCTCCGGGAGCCGGAGAGAGCGGCAACTTCGCAAAGGTGATGAAACAAGCTGTACAACACTGCGATTGTGTGCGCAGCTTGCCAACTGAGAGAAAACAGTACCTGACCACTCTCCTGCCTTATGTAATCACATGAACATTCGATTGCAAGCTGTTTTGGACAACTTTCTTTCTCTTCTTGCAAAACACTCGGCAGACCTGCGTGCAGCCTCTAGAACACGATGGGAGATGTTTTCTGTGCTGGCACAGTTTCTCCTTGCCAGACAGAGTGGAAAAGCTTTTTGCTAAGATGTAGACGAGAAGAGAGGCTAAAGACGAAGGTACGGTGCTCTGCAGAGCTAAGCACCGCTCCCGGGCCTCTTTCGGCAGAAGGCGCACACCGCAGAGCACTGTGAGCGGCAGAATCGTCTTTGCGCGAAGAAGCAGCTTCTTCGTCTCCGGGAGCCGGAGAGAGCGGCAACTTCGCAAAGGTGATGAAACAAGCTGTACAACACTGCGATTGTGTGCGCAGCTTGCCAACTGAGAGAAAACAGTACCTGACCACTCTCCTGCCTTTTCTATTCACATGAACATTCGATTGCAAGCTGTTTTGGACAACTTTCTTTCTCTTCTTGCAAAACACTCGGCAGACCTGCGTGCAGCCTCTAGAAGACGATGGGAGATGTTTTCTGTGCTGGCACAGTTTCTCCTTGCCAGACAGAGTGGAAAAGCTTTTTGCTAAGATGTAGACGAGAAGAGAGGCTAAAGACGAAGGTACGGTGCTCTGCAGAGCTAAGCACCGCTCCCGGGCGTCTGTCGGCAGAAGGCGCACACCGCAGAGCACTGTGAGCGGCAGAATCGTCTTTGCGCGAAGAAGCAGCTTCTTCGTCTCCGGGAGCCGGAGAGAGCGGCAACTTCGCAAAGGTGATGAAACAAGCTGTACAACACTGCGATTGTGTGCGCAGCTTGCCAACTGAGAGAAAACAGTACCTGACCACTCTCCTGCCTTTTCTATTCACATGAACATTCGATTTGAAGCTGTTTTGGACAACTTTCTTTCTCTTCTTGCAAAACACTCGGCAGACCTGCGTGCAGCCTCTAGAACACGATGGGAGATGTTTTCTGTGCTGGCACAGTTTCTCCTTGCCAGACAGAGTGGAAAAGCTTTTTGCTAAGATGTAGACGAGAAGAGAGGCTAAAGACGAAGGTACGGTGCTCTGCAGAGCTAAGCACCGCTCCCGGACCTCTTTCGGCAGAAGGCGCACACCGTAGAGCACTGTGAGCGGCAGAATCGTCTTTGCGCGAAGAAGCAGCTTCTTCGTCTCCGGGAGCCGGAGAGAGCGGCAACTTCGCAAAGGTGATGAAACAAGCTGTACAACACTGCGATTGTGTGCGCAGCTTGCCAACTGAGAGAAAACAGTACCTGACCACTCTCCTGCCTTTTCTATTGACATGAACATTCGATTGCAAGCTGTTTTGGACAACATTCTTTCTCTTCTTGCAAAACACTCGGCAGACCTCCGTGCAGCCTCTAGAACACGATGGGAGATGTTTTCTGTGCTGGCACAGTTTCTCCTTGCCAGACAGAGTGGAAAAGCTTTTTGCTAAGATGTAGACGAGAAGAGAGGCTAAAGAAGCATGTACGGTGCCTCTCAGAGCTAAGCACAGCTCCCGGGGCTCTTTCGGCAGAAGGCGCACACCGCAGAGCACTGTGAGCGGCAGAATCGTCTTTGCGCGAAGAAGCAGCTTCTTCGTCTCCGGGAGCCGGAGAGAGCGGCAACTTCGCAAAGGTGATGAAACAAGCTGTACAACATTGCGATTGTGTGCGCAGCTTGCCAACTGAGAGAAAACAGTACCTGACCACTCTCCTGCCTTTTCTATTCACATGAACATTCGATTGCAAGCTGTTTTGGACAACTTTCTTTCTCTTCTTGCAAAACACTCGGCAGACCTCCGTGCAGCCTCTAGAACACTATGGGAGATGTTTTCTGTGCTGGCACAGTTTCTCCTTGCCAGACAGAGTGGAAAAGCTTTTTGCTAAGATGTAGACGAGAAGAGAGGCTAAAGAAGCAGGTACGGTGCTTCTCAGAGCTAGGCACCGCTCCCGGGGCTCTTTCGGCAGAAGGCGAACACCGCAGATCACTGTGAGCGGCAGAATCGTCTTTGCGCGAAGAAGCAGCTTCTTCGTCTCCGGGAGCCGGAGAGAGCGGCAACTTCGCAAAGGTGATGAAACAAGCTGTACAACACTGTGATTGTGTGCGCAGCTTGCCAAATGAGAGAAAACAGTACCTGACCACTCTCCTGCCTTTTCTATTCACATGAATATTCGATTGCAAGCTGTTTTGGACAACTTTCTTTCTCTTCTTGAAAACACTCGGCAGACCTGCGTGCAGCCTCTAGAACACGATGGGAGATGTTTTCTGTGCTGGCAAAGTTTCTCCTTGCCAGACAGAGTGGAAAAGCTTTTTGCTAAGATGTAGACGAGAAGAGAGGCTAAAGACGAAGGTACGGTGCTCTGCAGAGCTAAGCACCGCTCCCAGGCGTCTTTCGGCAGAAGGCGCACACCGCAGAGCACTGTGAGCGGCAGAATCGTCTTTGCGCGAAGAAGCAGCTTCTTCGTCTCCGGGAGCCGGAGAGAGCGGCAACTTCGCAAAGGTGATGAAACAAGCTGTACAACACTGCGATTGTGTGCGCAGCTTGCCAACTGAGAGAAAACAGTACCTGACCACTCTCCTGCCTTTTCTATTCACATGAACATTCGATTGCAAGCTGTTTTGGACAACTTTCTTTCTCTTCTTGCAAAACACTCGGCAGACCTCCGTGCAGCCTCTAGAACACGATGGGAGATGTTTTCTGTGCTGGCACAGTTTCTCCTTGCCAGACAGAGTGGAAAAGCTTTTTGCTAAGATGTAGACGAGAAGAGAGGCTAAAGACGAAGGTACGGTGCTCTGCAGAGCTAAGCACCGCTCCCGGGCGTCTTTCGGCAGAAGGCGCACACCGCAGAGCACTGTGAGCGGCAGAATCGTCTTTGCGCGAAGAAGCAGCTTCTTCGTCTCCGGGAGCCGGAGAGAGCGGCAACTTGGCAAAGGTGATGAAACAAGCTGTACAACACTGCGATTGTGTGCGCAGCTTGCCAACTGAGAGAAAACAGTACCTGACCACTCTCCTGCCTTTTCTATTCACATGAACATTCGATTGCAAGCTGTTTTGGACAACTTTCTTTCTCTTCTTGCAAAACACTCGGCAGACCTCCGTGCAGCCTCTAGAACACGATGGGAGATGTTTTCTGTGCTGGCACAGTTTCTCCTTGCCAGACAGAGTGGAAAAGCTTTTTGCTAAGATGTAGACGAGAAGAGAGGCTAAAGACGAAGGTACGGTGCTCTGCAGAGCTAAGCACCGCTCCCGGGCGTCTTTCGGCAGAAGGCGCACACCGCAGAGCACTGTGAGCGGCAGAATCGTCTTTGCGCGAAGAAGCAGCTTCTTCGTCTCCGGGAGCCGGAGAGAGCGGCAACTTCGCAAAGGTGATGAAACAAGCTGTACAACACTGCGATTGTGTGCGCAGCTTGCCAACTGAGAGAAAACAGTACCTGACCACTCTCCTGCCTTTTCTATTCACGTGAACATTCGATTGGAAGCTGTTTTGGACAACTTTCTTTCTCTTCTTGCAAAACACTCGGCAGACCTCCGTGCAGCCTCTAGAACACGATGGGAGATGTTTTCTGTGCTGGCACAGTTTCTCCTTGCCAGACAGAGTGGAAAAGCTTTTTGCTAAGATGTAGACGAGAAGAGAGGCTAAAGAAGCACGTATGGTGCTTCTCAGAGCTAAGCACCGCTCCCGGACCTCTTTCGGCAGAAGGCGCACACCGCAGAGCACTGTGAGCGGCAGAATCGTCTTTGCGCGAAGAAGCAGCTTCTTCGTCTCCGGGAGCCGGAGAGAGCGGCAACTTCGCAAAGGTGATGAAACAAGCTGTACAACACTGCGATTGTGTGCGCAGCTTGCCAACTGAGAGAAAACAGTACCTGACCACTCTCCTGCCTTTTCTATTCACATGAACATTCGATTGCAAGCTGTTTTGGACAACTTTCTTTCTCTTCTTGCAAAACACTCGGCAGACCTCCGTGCAGCCTCTAGAACACGATGGGAGATGTTTTCTGTGCTGGCACAGTTTCTCCTTGCCAGACAGAGTGGAAAAGCTTTTTGCTAAGATGTAGACGAGAAGAGAGGCTAAAGACGAAGGTACGGTGCTCTGCAGAGCTAAGCACCGCTCCCGGGCGTCTTTCGGCAGAAGGCGCACACCGCAGAACACTGTGAGAGGCAGAATCGTCTTTGCGCGAAGAAGCAGCTTCTTCGTCTCCGGGAGCCGGAGAGAGCGGCAACTTCGCAAAGGTGATGAAACAAGCTGTACAACACTGCGATTGTGTGCGCAGCTTGCCAACTGAGAGAAAACAGTACCTGACCACTCTCCTGCCTTTTCTATTGACATGAACATTCGATTGCAAGCTGTTTTGGACAACTTTCTTTCTCTTCTTGCAAAACACTCGGCAGACCTGCGTGCAGCCTCTAGAACACGATGGGAGATGTTTTTTGTGCTGGCACAGTTTCTCCTTGCCAGACAGAGTGGAAAAGCTTTTTGCTAAGATGTAGACGAGAAGAGAGGCTAAAGACGAAGGTACGGTGCTCTGCAGAGCTAAGCACCGCTCCCGGACCTCTTTCGGCAGAAGGCGCATACCGCAGAGCACTGTGAGCGGCAGAATCGTCTTTGCGCGAAGAAGCAGCTTCTTCGTCTCCGGGAGCCGGAGAGAGCGGAAACTTCGCAAAGGTGATGAAACAAGCTGTACAACACTGCGATTGTGTGCGCAGCTTGCCAACTGAGAGCAAACTGTACCTGATCACTCTCCGGCCTTTTCTATTCACATGAACATTCGATTGCAAGCTGTTTTGGACAACTTTCTTTCTCTTCGTGCAAAACACTCTGCAGACCTCCGTGCAGCCTCTAGAACACGATGGGAGATGTTTTCTGTGCTGGCACAGTTTCTCCCTGCCAGAAAGAGTAGAAAAGTTTTTGCTAAGATGTAGACGAGAAGAGAGGCTAAAGACGAAGGTACGGTGCTCTGCAGAGCTAAGCACCGCTCCCGGGCCTCTTTCGGCAGAAGGCGCACACCGCAGAGCACTGTGAGCGGCAGAATCGTCTTTGCGCGAAGAAGCAGCTTCTTCGTCTCCGGGAGCCGGAGAGAGCGGCAACTTCGCAAAGGTGATGAAACAAGCTGTACAACACTGCGATTGTGTGCGCAGCTTGCCAACTGAGAGAAAACAGTACCTGACCACTCTCCTGCCTTTTCTATTCACATGAACATTCGATTGCAAGCTGTTTTGGACAACTTTCTTTCTCTTCTTACAAAACACTCGGCAGACCTCCGTGCAGCCTCTAGAACACGATGGGAGATGTTTTTTGTGCTGGCACAGTTTCTCCTTGCCAGACAGAGTGGAAAAGCTTTTTGCTAAGATGTAGACGAGAAGAGAGGCTATAGACGAAGGTACGGTGCTCTGCAGAGCTAAGCACAGCTCCCGGACCTCTTTCGGCAGAAGGCGCACACCGCAGAGCACTGTGAGCGGCAGAATCGTCTTTGCGCGAAGAAGCAGCTTCTTCGTCTCCGGGAGCCGGAGAGAGCGGCAACTTCGCAAAGGTGATGAAACAAGCTGTACAACACTGCGATTGTGTGCGCAGCATGCCAAATGAGAGAAAACAGTACCTGACCACTCTCCTGCCTTATGTAATCACATGAACATTCGATTGCAAGCTGTTTTGGACAACTTTCTTTCTCTTCTTGCAAAACACTCGGCAGACCTCCGTGCAGCCTCTAGAACACGATGGGAGATGTTTTCTGTGCTGGCAAAGTTTCTCCTTGCCAGACAGAGTGGAAAAGCTTTTTGCTAAGATGTAGACGAGAAGAGAGGCTAAAGACGAAGGTACGGTGCTCTGCAGAGCTAAGCACCGCTCCCGGGCCTCTTTCGGCAGAAGGCGCACACCGCAGAGCACTGTGAGCGGCAGAATCGTCTTTGCGCGAAGAAGCAGCTTCTTCGTCTCCGGGAGCCGGAGAGAGCGGCAACTTCGCAAAGGTGATGAAACAAGCTGTACAACACTGCGATTGTGTGCGCAGCGTGCCAACTGAGAGAAAACAGTACCTGACCACTCTCCTGCCTTTTCTATTCACATGAACATTCGATTGGAAGCTGTTTTGGACAACTTTCTTTCTCTTCTTGCAAAACACTCGGCAGACCTCCGTGCAGCCTCTAGAACACGATGGGAGATGTTTTCTGTGCTGGCACAGTTTCTCCTTGCCAGACAGAGTGGAAAAGCTTTTTGCTAAGATGTAGACGAGAAGAGAGGCTAAAGACGAAGGTACGGTGCTCTGCAGAGCTAAGCACCGCTCCCGGGCCTCTTTCGGCAGAAGGCGCACACAGCAGAGCACTGTGAGCGGCAGAATCGTCTTTGCGCGAAGAAGCAGCTTCTTCGTCTCCGGGAGCCGGAGAGAGCGGCAACTTGGCAAAGGTGATGAAACAAGCTGTACAACACTGCGATTGTGTGCGCAGCTTGCCAAGTGAGAGAAAACAGTACCTGACCACTCTCCTGCCTTTTCTATTCACATGAACATTCGATTGCAAGCTGTTTTGGACAACTTTCTTTCTCTTCTTGCAAAACACTCGGCAGACCTCCGTGCAGCCTCTAGAACACGATGGGAGATGTTTTCTGTGCTGGCACAGTTTCTCCTTGCCAGACAGAGTGGAAAAGCTTTTTGCTAAGATGTAGACGAGAAGAGAGGCTAAAGACGAAGGTACGGTGCTCTGCAGAGCTAAGCACCGCTCCCGGGCCTCTTTCGGCAGAAGGCGCACACCGCAGAGCACTGTGAGCGGCAGAATCGTCTTTGCGCGAAGAAGCAGCTTCTTCGTCTCCGGGAGCCGGAGAGAGCGGCAACTTCGCAAAGGTGATGAAACAAGCTGTACAACACTGCGATTGTGTGCGCAGCTTGCCAACTGAGAGAAAACAGTACCTGACCACTCTCCTGCCTTTTCTATTCACATGAACATTCGATTGCAAGCTGTTTTGGACAACTTTCTTTCTCTTCTTACAAAACACTCGGCAGACCTCCGTGCAGCCTCTAGAACACGATGGGAGATGTTTTTTGTGCTGGCACAGTTTCTCCTTGCCAGACAGATTGGAAAAGCTTTTTGCTAAGATGTAGACGAGAAGAGAGGCTATAGACGAAGGTACGGTGCTCTGCAGAGCTAAGCACAGATCCCGGACCTCTTTCGGCAGAAGGCGCACACCGCAGAGCACTGTGAGCGGCAGAATCGTCTTTGCGCGAAGAAGCAGCTTCTTCATCTCCGGGAGCCGGAGAGAGCGGCAACTTCGCAAAGGTGATGAAACAAGCTGTACAACACTGCGATTGTGTGCGCAGCATGCCAAATGAGAGAAAACAGTACCTGACCACTCTCCTGCCTTATGTAATCACCTGAACATTCGATTGCAAGCTGTTTTGGACAACTTTCTTTCTCTTCTTGCAAAACACTCGGCAGACCTCCGTGCAGCCTCTAGAACACGATGGGAGATGTTTTCTGTGCTGGCAAAGTTTCTCCTTGCCAGACAGAGTGGAAAAGCTTTTTGCTAAGATGTAGACGAGAAGAGAGGCTAAAGACGAAGGTACGGTGCTCTGCAGAGCTAAGCACAGCTCCCGGGGCTCTTTCGGCAGAAGGCGCACACCGCAGAGCACTGTGAGCGGCAGAATCGTCTTTGCGCGAAGAAGCAGCTTCTTCGTCTCCGGGAGCCGGAGAGAGCGGCAACTTCGCAAAGGTGATGAAACAAGCTGTACGACACTGCGATTGTGTGCGCAGCGTGCCAACTGAGAGAAAACAGTACCTGACCACTCTCCTGCCTTTTCTATTCACATGAACATTCGATTGCAAGCTGTTTTGGACAACTTTCTTTCTCTTCTTGCAAAACACTCGGCAGACCTCCGTGCAGCCTCTAGAACACGATGGGAGATGTTTTCTGTGCTGGCACAGTTTCTCCTTGCCAGACAGAGTGGAAAAGCTTTTTGCTAAGATGTAGACGAGAAGAGAGGCTAAAGACGAAGGTACGGTGCTCTGCAGAGCTAAGCACCGCTCCCGGGCCTCTTTCGGCAGAAGGCGCACACAGCAGAGCACTGTGAGCGGCAGAATCGTCTTTGCGCGAAGAAGCAGCTTCTTCGTCTCCGGGAGCCGGAGAGAGCGGCAACTTGGCAAAGGTGATGAAACAAGCTGTACAACACTGCGATTGTGTGCGCAGCTTGCCAACTGAGAGAAAACAGTACCTGACCACTCTCCTGCCTTTTCTATTCACATGAACATTCGATTGGAAGCTGTTTTGGACAACTTTCTTTCTCTTCTTGCAAAACACTCGGCAGACCTCCGTGCAGCCTCTAGAACACGATGGGAGATGTTTTCTGTGCTGGCACAGTTTCTCCTTGCCAGACAGAGTGGAAAAGCTTTTTGCTAAGATGTAGACGAGAAGAGAGGCTAAAGACGAAGGTACGGTGCTCTGCAGAGCTAAGCACCGCTCCCGGGCGTCTTTCGGCAGAAGGCGCACACCGCAGAGCACTGTGAGCGGCAGAATCGTCTTTGCGCGAAGAAGCAGCTTCTTCGTCTCCGGGAGCCGGAGAGAGCGGCAACTTCGCAAAGGTGATGAAACAAGCTGTACAACACTGCGATTGTGTGCGCAGCTTGCCAACTGAGAGAAAACAGTACCTGACAACTCTCCTGCCTTTTCTATTCACATGAACATTCGATTGCAAGCTGTTTTGGACAACTTTCTTTCTCTTCTTGCAAAACACTCGGCAGACCTCCGTGCAGCCTCTAGAACACGATGGGAGATGTTTTCTGTGCTGGCACAGTTTCTCCTTGCCAGACAGAGTGGAAAAGCTTTTTGCTAAGATGTAGACGAGAAGAGAGGCTAAAGAAGCACGTATGGTGCTTCTCAGAGCTAAGCACAGCTCCCGGGGCTCTTTCGGCAGAAGGCGCACACCGCAGAGCACTGTGAGCGGCAGAATCGTCTTTGCGCGAAGAAGCAGCTTCTTCGTCTCCGGGAGCCGGAGAGAGCGGCAACTTCGCAAAGGTGATGAAACAAGCTGTACAACACTGCGATTGTGTGCGCAGCTTGCCAACTGAGAGAAAACAGTACCTGACCACTCTCCTGCCTTTTCTATTCACATGAACATTCGATTGCAAGCTGTTTTGGACAACTTTCTTTCTCTTCTTGCAAAACACTCGGCAGACCTCCGTGCAGCCTCTAGAACACGATGGGAGATGTTTTCTGTGCTGGCACAGTTTCTCCTTGCCAGACAGAGTGGAAAAGCTTTTTGCTAAGATGTAGACGAGAAGAGAGGCTAAAGACGAAGGTACGGTGCTCTGCAGAGCTAAGCACCGCTCCCGGGCGTCTTTCGGCAGAAGGCGCACACCGCAGAGCACTGTGAGCGGCAGAATCGTCTTTGCGCGAAGAAGCAGCTTCTTCGTCTCCGGGAGCCGGAGAGAGCGGCAACTTCGCAAAGGTGATGAAACAAGCTGTACAACACTGCGATTGTGTGCGCAGCTTGCCAACTGAGAGAAAACAGTACCTGACCACTCTCCTGCGTTTTCTATTGACATGAACATTCGATTGCAAGCTGTTTTGGACAACTTTCTTTCTCTTCTTGCAAAACACTCGGCAGACCTCCGTGCAGCCTCTAGAACACGATGGGAGATGTTTTTTGTGCTGGCACAGTTTCTCCTTGCCAGACAGAGTGGAAAAGCTTTTTGCTAAGATGTAGACGAGAAGAGAGGCTAAAGACGAAGGTACGGTGCTCTGCAGAGCTAAGCACCGCTCCCGGACCTCTTTCGGCAGAAGGCGCACACCGCAGAGCACTGTGAGCGGCAGAATCGTCTTTGCGCGAAGAAGCAGCTTCTTCGTCTCCGGGAGCCGGAGAGAGCGGCAACTTGGCAAAGGTGATGAAACAAGCTGTACAACACTGCGATTGTGTGCGCAGCTTGCCAACTGAGAGAAAACAGTACCTGACCACTCTCCTGCCTTTTCTATTCACATGAACATTCGATTGCAAGCTGTTTTGGACAACTTTCTTTCTCTTCTTGCAAAACACTCGGCAGACCTGCGTGCAGCCTCTAGAACACGATGGGAGATGTTTTTTGTGCTGGCACAGTTTCTCCTTGCCAGACAGAGTGGAAAAGCTTTTTGCTAAGATGTAGACGAGAAGAGAGGCTAAAGACGAAGGTACGGTGCTCTGCAGAGCTAAGCACCGCTCCCGGACCTCTTTCGGCAGAAGGCGCACACCGCAGAGCACTGTGAGCGGCAGAATCGTCTTTGCGCGAAGAAGCAGCTTCTTCGTCTCCGGGAGCCGGAGAGAGCGGCAACTTCGCAAAGGTGATGAAACAAGCTGTACAACACTGTGATTGTGTGCGCAGCTTGCCAACTGAGAGAAAACAGTACCTGACCACTCTCCTGCCTTTTCTATTCACATGAACATTCGATTGCAAGCTGTTTTGGACAACTTTCTTTCTCTTCTTGCAAAACACTCAGCAGACCTCCGTGCAGCCTCTAGAACACGATGGGAGATGTTTTCTGTGCTGGCACAGTTTCTCCTTGCCAGACAGAGTGGAAAAGCTTTTTGCTAAGATGTAGACGAGAAGAGAGGCTAAAGAAGCACGTATGGTGCTTCTCAGAGCTAAGCACAGCTCCCGGGCCTCTTTCGGCAGAAGGCGCACACCGCAGAGCACTGTGAGCGGCAGAATCGTCTTTGCGCGAAGAAGCAGCTTCTTCGTCTCCGGGAGCCGGAGAGAGCGGCAACTTCGCAAAGGTGATGAAACAAGCTGTACAACACTGCGATTGTGTGCGCAGCTTGCCAACTGAGAGAAAACAGTACCTGACCACTCTCCTGCCTTTTCTATTCAGATGAACATTCGATTGCAAGCTGTTTTGGACAACTTTCTTTCTCTTCTTGCAAAACACTCGGCAGACCTCCGTGCAGCCTCTAGAACACGATGGGAGATGTTTTCTGTGCTGGCACAGTTTCTCCTTGCCAGACAGAGTGGAAAAGCTTTTTGCTAAGATGTAGATGAGAAGAGAGGCTAAAGAAGCATGTACGGTGCCTCTCAGAGCTAAGCACAGCTCCCGGGGCTCTTTCGGCAGAAGGCGCACACCGCAGAGCACTGTGAGTGGCAGAATCGTCTTTGCGCGAAGAAGCAGCTTCTTCGTCTCCGGGAGCCGGAGAGAGCGGCAACTTCGCAAAGGTGATGAAACAAGCTGTACAACACTGCGATTGTGTGCGCAGCTTGCCAACTGAGAGAAAACAGTACCTGACCACTCTCCTGCCTTTTCTATTCACATGAACATTCGATTGCAAGCTGTTTTGGACAACTTTCTTTCTCTTCTTGCAAAACACTCGGCAGACCTCCGTGCAGCCTCTAGAACACGATGGGAGATGTTTTCTGTGCGGGCACAGTTTCTCCTTGCCAGACAGAGTGGAAAAGCATTTTGCTAATATGTAGACGAGAAGAGAGGCTAAAGAAGCAGGTACGGTTCTTCTCAGAGCTAAGCACCGCTCCCAGGGCTCTTTCGGCAGAAGGCGCACACCGCAGAGCACTGTGAGCGGCAGAATCGTCTTTGCGCGAAGAAGCAGCTTCTTCGTCTCCGGGAGCCGGAGAGAGCGGCAACTTCGCAAAGGTGATGAAACAAGCTGTACAACACTGCGATTGTGTGCGCAGCTTGACAACTGAGAGAAAACAGTACCTGACCACTCTCCTGCCTTATGTAATCACATGAATATTCGATTGCAAGCTGTTTTGGACAACTTTCTTTCTCTTCTTGCAAAACACTCGGCAGACCTCCGGGCAGCCTCTAGAACACGATGGGAGATGTTTTCTGTGCTGGCAAAGTTTCTCCTTGCCAGACAGAGTGGAAAAGCTTTTTGCTAAGATGTAGACGAGAAGAGAGGCTAAAGACGAAGGTACGGTGCTCTGCAGAGCTAAGCACCGCTCCCGGGCGTCTTTCGGCAGAAGGCGCACACCGCAGAGCACTGTGAGCGGCAGAATCGTCTTTGCGCGAAGAAGCAGCTTCTTCGTCTCCGGGAGCCGGAGAGAGCGGCAACTTGGCAAAGGTGATGAAACAAGCTGTACAACACTGCGATTGTGTGCGCAGCTTGCCAACTGAGAGAAAACAGTACCTGACCACTCTCCTGCGTTTTCTATTGACATGAACATTCGATTGCAAGCTGTTTTGGACAACTTTCTTTCTCTTCTTGCAAAACACTCGGCAGACCTCCGTGCAGCCTCTAGAACACGATGGGAGATGTTTTCTGTGCTGGCACAGTTTCTCCTTGCCAGACAGAGTGGAAAAGCTTTTTGCTAAGATGTAGACGAGAAGAGAGGCTAAAGACGAAGGTACGGTGCTCTGCAGAGCTAAGCACCGCTCCCGGGGCTCTTTCGGAAGAAGGCGCACACCGCAGAGCACTGTGAGCGGCAGAATCGTCTTTGCGCGAAGAAGCAGCTTCTTCGTCTCCGGGAGCCGGAGAGAGCGGCAACTTCGCAAAGGTGATGAAACAAGCTGTACAACACTGCGATTGTGTGCGCAGCTTGCCAACTGAGAGAAAACAGTACCTGACCACTCTCCTGCCTTTTCTATTCACGTGAACATTCGATTGCAAGATGTTTTGGACAACTTTCTTTCTCTTCTTGCAAAACACTCGGCAGACCTCCGTGCAGCCTCTAGAACACGATGGGAGATGTTTTCTGTGCTGGCACAGTTTCTCCTTGCCAGACAGAGTGGAAAAGCTTTTTGCTAAGATGTAGACGAGAAGAGAGGCTAATGAAGCACGTATGGTGCTTCTCAGAGCTAAGCACCGCTCCCGGACCTCTTTCGGCAGAAGGCGCACACCGCAGAGCACTGTGAGCGGCAGAATCGTCTTTGGGCGAAGAAGCAGCTTCTTCGTCTCCTGGTGCCGGAGAGAGCGGCAACTTCGCAAAGGTGATGAAACAAGCTGTACAACACTGCGATTGTGTGCGCAGCCTGCCAACTGATAGAAAACAGTACCTGACCACTCTCCTGCCTTTTCTATTCACATGAACATTCGATTGCAAGCTGTTTTGGACAACTTTCTTTCTCTTCTTGCAAAACACTCGGCAGACCTGCGTGCAGCCTCTAGAAGACGATGGGAGATGTTTTTTGTGCTGGCACAGTTTCTCCTTGCCAGACAGAGTGGAAAAGCTTTTTGCTAAGATGTAGACGAGAAGAGAGGCTAAAGACGAAGGTACGGTGCTCTGCAGAGCTAAGCACCGCTCCCGGGCGTCTTTCGGCAGAAGGCGCACACAGCAGAGCACTGTGAGCGGCAGAATCGTCTTTGCGCGAAGAAGCAGCTTCTTCGTCTCCGGGAGCCGGAGAGAGCGGCAACTTCGCAAAGGTGATGAAACAAGCTGTACAACACTGCGATTGTGTGCGCAGCTTGCCAACTGAGAGAAAACAGTACCTGACCACTCTCCTGCCTTTTCTATTCACATGAACATTCGATTGCAAGCTGTTTTGGACAACTTTCTTTCTCTTCTTGCAAAACACTCGGCAGACCTCCGTGCAGCCTCTAGAACACGATGGGAGATGTTTTCTGTGCTGGCACAGTTTCTCCTTGCCAGACAGAGTGGAAAAGCTTTTTGCTAAGATGTAGACGAGAAGAGAGGCTAAAGAAGCATGTACGGTGCCTCTGAGAGCTAAGCACAGCTCCCGGGGCTCTTTCGGCAGAAGGCGCACACCGCAGAGCACTGTGAGCGGCAGAATCGTCTTTGCGCGAAGAAGCAGCTTCTTCGTCTCCGGGAGCCGGAGAGAGCGGCAACTTCGCAAAGGTGATGAAACAAGCTGTACAACACTGCGATTGTGTGCGCAGCTTGCCAACTGAGAGAAAACAGTACCTGACCACTCTCCTGCCTTTTCTATTCACATGAACATTCGATTGCAAGCTGTTTTGGACAACTTTCTTTCTCTTCTTGCAAAACACTCGGCAGACCTCCGTGCAGCCTCTAGAACAGGATGGGAGATGTTTTCTGTGCTGGCACAGTTTCTCCTTGCCAGACAGAGTGGAAAAGCTTTTTGCTAAGATGTAGACGAGAAGAGAGGCTAAAGACGAAGGTACGGTGCTCTGCAGAGCTAAGCACCGCTCCCGGGCCTCTTTCGGCAGAAGGCGCACACCGCAGAGCACTGTGAGCGGCAGAATCGTCTTTGCGCGAAGAAGCAGCTTCTTCGTCTCCGGGAGCCGGAGAGAGCGGCAACTTCGCAAAGGTGATGAAACAAGCTGTACAACACTGCGATTGTGTGCGCAGCTTGGCAACTGAGAGAAAACAGTACCTGACCACTCTCCTGCCTTTTCTATTCACATGAACATTCGATTGCAAGCTGTTTTGGACAACTTTCTTTCTCTTCTTGCAAAACACTCGGCAGACCTGCGTGCAGCCTCTAGAACACGATGGGAGATGTTTTCTGTGCTGGCACAGTTTCTCCTTGCCAGACAGAGTGGAAAAGCTTTTTGCTAAGATGTAGACGAGAAGAGAGGCTAAAGAAGCAGGTACGGTGCTTCTCAGAGCTAAGCACCGCTCCCGGGGCTCTTTCGGTAGAAGGCGCACACCGCAGAGCACTGTGAGCGGCAGAATCGTCTTTGCGCGAAGAAGCAGCTTCTTCGTCTCCGGGAGCCGGAGAGAGCGGCAACTTCGCAAAGGTGATGAAACAAGCTGTACAACACTGCGATTGTGTGCGCAGCATGCCAAATGAGAGAAAACAGTAACTGACCACTCTCCTGCCTTATGTAATCACATGAACATTCGATTGCAAGCTGTTTTGGACAACTTTCTTTCTCTTCTTGCAAAACACTCGGCAGACCTCCGTGCAGCCTCTAGAACACGATGGGAGATGTTTTCTGTGCTGGCACAGTTTCTCCTTGCCAGACAGAGTGGAAAAGCTTTTTGCTAAGATGTAGACGAGAAGAGAGGCTAAAGAAGCGCGTATGGTGCTTCTCAGAGCTAAGCACCGCTCCCGGGCCTCTTTCGGCAGAAGGCGCACACCGCAGAGCACTGTGAGTGGCAGAATCGTCTTTGCGAGAAGAAGCAGCTTCTTCGTCTCCGGGAGCCGGAGAGAGCGGCAACTTCGCAAAGGTGATGAAACAAGCTGTACAACACTGTGATTGTGTGCGCAGCTTGCCAACTGAGAGAAAACAGTACCTGACCACTCTCCTGCCTTTTCTATTCACATGAACATTCGATTGCAAGCTGTTTTGGACAACTTTCTTTCTCTTCTTGCAAAACACTCGGCAGACCTCTGTGCAGCCTCTAGAACACGATGGGAGATTTTTTTTGTGCTGGCACAGTTTCTCCTTGCCAGACAGAGTGGAAAAGCTTTTTGCTAAGATGTAGACGAGAAGAGAGGCTAAAGACGAAGGTACGGTGCTCTGCAGAGCTAAGCACCGCTCCCGGACCTCTTTCGGCAGAAGGCGCACACCGCAGAGCACTGTGAGCGGCAGAATCGTCTTTGCGCGAAGAAGCAGCTTCTTCGTCTCCGGGAGCCGGAGAGAGCGGCAACTTGGCAAAGGTGATGAAACAAGCTGTACAACACTGCGATTGTGTGCGCAGCTTGCCAACTGAGAGAAATCAGTACCTGACCACTCTCCTGCCTTTTCTATTCACATGAACATTCGATTGCAAGCTGTTTTGGACAACTTTCTTTCTCTTCTTGCAAAACACTCGGCAGACCTCCGTGCAGCCTCTAGAACACGATGGGAGATGTTTTCTGTGCTGGCACAGTTTCTCCTTGCCAGACAGAGTGGAAAAGCTTTTTGCTAAGATGTAGACGAGAAGAGAGGCTAAAGACGAAGGTACGGTGCTCTGCAGAGCTAAGCACCGCTCCCGGGCGTCTTTCGGCAGATGGCGCACACCGCAGAGCACTGTGAGCGGCAGAATCGTCTTTGCGCGAAGAAGCAGCTTCTTCGTCTCCGGGAGCCGGAGAGAGCGGCAACTTCGCAAAGGTGATGAAACAAGCTGTACAACACTGCGATTGTGTGCGCAGCTTGCCAACTGAGAGAAAACAGTACCTGACCACTCTCCTGCCTTTTCTATTCACATGAACATTCGATTGGAAGCTGTTTTGGACAACTTTCTTTCTCTTCTTGCAAAACACTCGGCAGACCTCCGTGCAGCCTCTAGAACACGATGGGAGATGTTTTCTGTGCTGGCACAGTTTCTCCTTGCCAGACAGAGTGGAAAAGCTTTTTGCTAAGATGTAGACGAGAAGAGAGGCTAAAGAAGCACGTATGGACCTTCTCAGAGCTAAGCACAGCTCCCGGGGCTCTTTCGGCAGAAGGCGCACACCGCAGAGCACTGTGAGCGGCAGAATCGTCTTTGCGCGAAGAAGCAGCTTTTTCGTCTCCGGGAGCCGGAGAGAGCGGCAACTTCGCAAAGGTGATGAAACAAGCTGTACTACCCTGCGATTGTGTGCGCAGCTTGCCAACTGAGAGAAAACAGTACCTGACCACTCTCCTGCCTTTTCTATTCACATGAACATTCGATTGCAAGCTGTTTTGGACAACTTTCTTTCTCTTCTTGCAAAACACTCGGCAGACCTCCGTGCAGCCTCTAGAACACGATGGGAGATGTTTTCTGGGCTGGCACAGTTTCTCCTTGCCAGACAGAGTGGAAAAGCTTTCTGCTAAGATGTAGACGAGAAGAGAGGCTAAAGACGAAGGTACGGTGCTCTGCAGAGCTAAGCACAGCTCCCGGGCCTCTTTCGGCAGAAGGCGCACACCGCAGAGCACTGTGAGCGGCAGAATCGTCTTTGCGCGAAGAAGCAGCTTCTTCGTCTCCGGGAGCCGGAGAGAGCGGCAACTTGGCAAAGGTGATGAAACAAGCTGTACAACACTGCGATTGTGTGCGCAGCTTGCCAACTGAGAGAAAACAGTACCTGACCACTCTCCTGCCTTTTCTATTCAGATGAACATTCGATTGCAAGCTGTTTTGGACAACTTTCTTTCTCTTCTTGCAAAACACTCGGCAGACCTCCGTGCAGCCTCTAGAACACGATGGGAGATGTTTTCTGTGCTGGCACAGTTTCTCCTTGCCAGACAGAGTGGAAAAGCTTTTTGCTAAGATGTAGACGAGAAGAGAGGCTAAAGAAGCACGTATGGTGCTTCTCAGAGCTAAGCACAGCTCCCGGGCTCTTTCGGCAGAAGGCGCACACCGCAGAGCACTGTGAGCGGCAGAATCGTCTTTGCGCGAAGAAGCAGCTTCTTCGTCTCCGGGAGCCGGAGAGAGCGGCAACTTCGCAAAGGTGATGAAACAAGCTGTACAACACTGCGATTGTGTGCGCAGCGTGCCAACTGAGAGAAAACAGTACCTGACAACTCTCCTGCCTTTTCAATTCACATGAACATTCGATTGCAAGCTGTTTTGGACAACTTTCTTTCTCTTCTTGCAAAACACTCGGCAGACCTCCGTGCAGCCTCTAGAACACGATGGGAGATGTTTTTTGTGCTGGCACAGTTTCTCCTTGCCAGACAGAGTGGAAAAGCTTTTTGCTAAGATGTAGACGAGAAGAGAGGCTAAAGACGAAGGTACGGTGCTCTGCAGAGCTAAGCACCGCTCCCGGACCTCTTTCGGCAGAAGGCGCACACCGCAGAGCACTGTGAGCGGCAGAATCGTCTTTGCGCGAAGAAGCAGCTTCTTCGTCTCCGGGAGCCGGAGAGAGCGGCAACTTCGCAAAGGTGATGAAACAAGCTGTACAACACTGCGATTGTGTGCGCAGCTTGCCAACTGAGAGAAAACAGTACCTGACCACTCTCCTGCCTTTTCTATTCACATGAACATTCGATTGGAAGCTGTTTTGGACAACTTTCTTTCTCTTCTTGCAAAACACTCGGCAGACCTCCGTGCAGCCTCTAGAACACGATGGGAGATGTTTTCTGTGCTGGCACAGTTTCTCCTTGCCAGACAGAGTGGAAAAGCTTTTTGCTAAGATGTAGACGAGAAGAGAGGCTAAAGAAGCACGTATGGACCTTCTCAGAGCTAAGCACAGCTCCCGGGGCTCTTTCGGCAGAAGGCGCACACCGCAGAGCACTGTGAGCGGCAGAATCGTCTTTGCGCGAAGAAGCAGCTTTTTCGTCTCCGGGAGCCGGAGAGAGCGGCAACTTCGCAAAGGTGATGAAACAAGCTGTACTACCCTGCGATTGTGTGCGCAGCTTGCCAACTGAGAGAAAACAGTACCTGACCACTCTCCTGCCTTTTCTATTCACATGAACATTCGATTGCAAGCTGTTTTGGACAACTTTCTTTCTCTTCTTGCAAAACACTCGGCAGACCTCCGTGCAGCCTCTAGAACACGATGGGAGATGTTTTCTGGGCTGGCACAGTTTCTCCTTGCCAGACAGAGTGGAAAAGCTTTCTGCTAAGATGTAGACGAGAAGAGAGGCTAAAGACGAAGGTACGGTGCTCTGCAGAGCTAAGCACAGCTCCCGGGCCTCTTTCGGCAGAAGGCGCACACCGCAGAGCACTGTGAGCGGCAGAATCGTCTTTGCGCGAAGAAGCAGCTTCTTCGTCTCCGGGAGCCGGAGAGAGCGGCAACTTGGCAAAGGTGATGAAACAAGCTGTACAACACTGCGATTGTGTGCGCAGCTTGCCAACTGAGAGAAAACAGTACCTGACCACTCTCCTGCCTTTTCTATTCAGATGAACATTCGATTGCAAGCTGTTTTGGACAACTTTCTTTCTCTTCTTGCAAAACACTCGGCAGACCTCCGTGCAGCCTCTAGAACACGATGGGAGATGTTTTCTGTGCTGGCACAGTTTCTCCTTGCCAGACAGAGTGGAAAAGCTTTTTGCTAAGATGTAGACGAGAAGAGAGGCTAAAGAAGCACGTATGGTGCTTCTCAGAGCTAAGCACAGCTCCCGGGCTCTTTCGGCAGAAGGCGCACACCGCAGAGCACTGTGAGCGGCAGAATCGTCTTTGCGCGAAGAAGCAGCTTCTTCGTCTCCGGGAGCCGGAGAGAGCGGCAACTTCGCAAAGGTGATGAAACAAGCTGTACAACACTGCGATTGTGTGCGCAGCGTGCCAACTGAGAGAAAACAGTACCTGACAACTCTCCTGCCTTTTCAATTCACATGAACATTCGATTGCAAGCTGTTTTGGACAACTTTCTTTCTCTTCTTGCAAAACACTCGGCAGACCTCCGTGCAGCCTCTAGAACACGATGGGAGATGTTTTTTGTGCTGGCACAGTTTCTCCTTGCCAGACAGAGTGGAAAAGCTTTTTGCTAAGATGTAGACGAGAAGAGAGGCTAAAGACGAAGGTACGGTGCTCTGCAGAGCTAAGCACCGCTCCCGGACCTCTTTCGGCAGAAGGCGCACACCGCAGAGCACTGTGAGCGGCAGAATCGTCTTTGCGCGAAGAAGCAGCTTCTTCGTCTCTGGGAGCCGGAGAGAGCGGCAACTTGGCAAAGGTGATGAAACAAGCTGTACAACACTGCGATTGTGTGCGCAGCTTGCCAACTGAGAGAAAACAGTACCTGACCACTCTCCTGCCTTTTCTATTCACATGAACATTCGATTGCAAGCTGTTTTGGACAACTTTCTTTCTCTTCTTGCAAAACACTCGGCAGACCTCCGTGCAGCCTCTAGAACACGATGGGAGATGTTTTCTGTGCTGGCACAGTTTCTCCTTGCCAGACAGAGTGGAAAAGCTTTTTGCTAAGATGTAGACGAGAAGAGAGGCTAAAGAAGCACGTATGGACCTTCTCAGAGCTAAGCACAGCTCCCGGGGCTCTTTCGGCAGAAGGCGCACACCGCAGAGCACTGTGAGCGGCAGAATCGTCTTTGCGCGAAGAAGCAGCTTTTTCGTCTCCGGGAGCCGGAGAGAGCGGCAACTTCGCAAAGGTGATGAAACAAGCTGTAAAACACTGCGATTGTGTGCGCAGCTTGCCAACTGATAGAAAACAGTACCTGACCACTCTCCTGCCTTTTCTATTCACATGAACATTCGATTGCAAGCTGTTTTGGACAACTTTCTTTCTCTTCTTGCAAAACACTCGGCAGACCTCCGTGCAGCCTCTAGAACACGATGGGAGATGTTTTCTGGGCTGGCACAGTTTCTCCTTGCCAGACAGAGTGGAAAAGCTTTCTGCTAAGATGTAGACGAGAAGAGAGGCTAAAGACGAAGGTACGGTGCTCTGCAGAGCTAAGCACAGCTCCCGGGCCTCTTTCGGCAGAAGGCGCACACCGCAGAGCACTGTGAGCGGCAGAATCGTCTTTGCGCGAAGAAGCAGCTTCTTCGTCTCCGGGAGCCGGAGAGAGCGGCAACTTGGCAAAGGTGATGAAACAAGCTGTACAACACTGCGATTGTGTGCGCAGCTTGCCAACTGAGAGAAAACAGTACCTGACCACTCTCCTGCCTTTTCTATTCAGATGAACATTCGATTGCAAGCTGTTTTGGACAACTTTCTTTCTCTTCTTGCAAAACACTCGGCAGACCTCCGTGCAGCCTCTAGAACACGATGGGAGATGTTTTCTGTGCTGGCACAGTTTCTCCTTGCCAGACAGAGTGGAAAAGCTTTTTGCTAAGATGTAGACGAGAAGAGAGGCTAAAGAAGCACGTATGGTGCTTCTCAGAGCTAAGCACAGCTCCCGGGCTCTTTCGGCAGAAGGCGCACACCGCAGAGCACTGTGAGCGGCAGAATCGTCTTTGCGCGAAGAAGCAGCTTCTTCGTCTCCGGGAGCCGGAGAGAGCGGCAACTTCGCAAAGGTGATGAAACAAGCTGTACAACACTGCGATTGTGTGCGCAGCGTGCCAACTGAGAGAAAACAGTACCTGACAACTCTCCTGCCTTTTCAATTCACATGAACATTCGATTGCAAGCTGTTTTGGACAACTTTCTTTCTCTTCTTGCAAAACACTCGGCAGACCTCCGTGCAGCCTCTAGAACACGATGGGAGATGTTTTTTGTGCTGGCACAGTTTCTCCTTGCCAGACAGAGTGGAAAAGCTTTTTGCTAAGATGTAGACGAGAAGAGAGGCTAAAGACGAAGGTACGGTGCTCTGCAGAGCTAAGCACCGCTCCCGGACCTCTTTCGGCAGAAGGCGCACACCGCAGAGCACTGTGAGCGGCAGAATCGTCTTTGCGCGAAGAAGCAGCTCCTTCGTCTCCGGGAGCCGGAGAGAGCGGCAGCTTCGCAAAGGTGATGAAACAAGCTGTACAACACTGCGATTGTGTGCGCAGCTTGCCAACTGAGAGAAAACAGTACCTGACCACTCTCCTGCCTTTTCTATTCACATGAACATTCGATTGCAAGCTGTTTTGGACAACTTTCTTTCTCTTCTTGCAAAACACTCGGCAGACCTCCGTGCAGCCTCCAGAAAACGATGGGAGATGTTTTTTGTGCTGGCACAGTTTCTCCTTGCTAGACAGAGTGGAAAAGCTTTTTGCTAAGATGTAGACGAGAAGAGAGGCTAAAGACGAAGGTACGGTGCTCTGCAGAGCTTAGCACCGCACCCGGACCTCTTTCGGCAGAAGGCGCACACCGCAGAGCACTGTGAGCGGCAGAATCGTCTTTGCGCGAAGAAGCAGCTTCTTCGTCTCCGGGAGCCGGAGAGAGCGGCAACTTGGCAAAGGTGATGAAACAAGCTGTACAACACTGCGATTGTGTGCGCAGCTTGCCAACTGAGAGAAAACAGTACCTGACCACTCTCCTGCCTTTTCTATTCACATGAACATTCGATTGCAAGCTGTTTTGGACAACTTTCTTTCTCTTCTTGCAAAACACTCTGCAGACCTCCGTGCAGCTTCTAGAACACGATGGGAGATGTTTTCTGTGCTGGCAAAGTTTCTCCTTGCCAGACAGAGTGGAAAAGCTTTTTGCTAAGATGTAGACGAGAAGAGAGGCTAAAGACGAAGGTACGGTGCTCTGCAGAGCTAAGCACAGATCCCGGACCTCTTTCGGCAGAAGGCGCACACCGCAGAGCACTGTGAGCGGCAGAATCGTCTTTGCGCGAAGAAGCAGCTTCTTCGTCTCCGGGAGCCGGAGAGAGCGGCAACTTGGCAAAGGTGATGAAACAAGCTGTACAACACTGCGATTGTGTGCGCAGCTTGCCAACTGAGAGAAAACAGTACCTGACCACTCTCCTGCCTTTTCTATTCACATGAACATTCGATTGCAAGCTGTTTTGGACAACTTTCTTTCTCTTCTTGCAAAACACTCGGCAGACCTGCGTGCAGCCTCTAGAACACGATGGGAGATGTTTTTTGTGCTGGCACAGTTTCTCCTTGCCAGACAGAGTGGAAAAGCTTTTTGCTAAGATGTAGACGAGAAGAGAGGCTAAAGACGAAGGTACGGTGCTCTGCAGAGCTAAGCACCGCTCCCGGGCCTCTTTCGGCAGAAGGCGCACACCGCAGAGCACTGTGAGCGGCAGAATCGTCTTTGCGCGAAGAAGCAGCTTCTTCGTCTCCGGGAGCCGGAGAGAGCGGCAACTTCGCAAAGGTGATGAAACAAGCTGTACAACACTGCGATTGTGTGCGCAGCGTGCCAACTGAGAGAAAACAGTACCTGACCACTCTCCTGCCTTTTCTATTCACATGAACATTCGATTGCAAGCTGTTTTGGACAACTTTCTCTCTCTTCTTGCAAAACACTCGGCAGACCTCCGTGCAGCCTCTAGAACACGATGGGAGATGTTTTCTGTGCTGGCACAGTTTCTCCTTGCCAGACAGAGTGGAAAAGCTTTTTGCTAAGATGTAGACGAGAAGAGAGGCTAAAGACGAAGGTACGGTGCTCTGCAGAGCTAAGCACCGCTCCCGGGCTTCTTTCGGCAGAAGGCGCACACCGCAGAGCACTGTGAGCGGCAGAATCGTCTTTGCGCGAAGAAGCAGCTTCTTCGTCTCCGGGAGCCGGAGAGAGCGGCAACTTCGCAAAGGTGATGAAACAAGCTGTACAACACTGCGATTGTGTGCGCAGCTTGCCAAGTGAGAGAAAACAGTACCTGACCACTCTCCTGCCTTTTCTATTCAGATGAACATTCGATTGGAAGCTGTTTTGGACAACTTTCTTTCTCTTCTTGCAAAACACTCGGCAGACCTCCGTGCAGCCTCTAGAAGACGATGGGAGATGTTTTTTGTGCTGGCACAGTTTCTCCTTGCCAGACAGAGTGGAAAAGCTTTTTGCTAAGATGTAGACGAGAAGAGAGGCTAAAGAAGCAGGTATGGTGCTCTGCATAGCTAAGCACAGCTCCCGGGCCTCTTTCGGCAGAAGACACACACCGCAGAGCACTGTGAGCGGCAGAATCGTCTTTGCGCGAAGAAGCAGCTTTTTCGTCTCCGGGAGCCGGAGAGAGCGGCAACTTCGCAAAGGTGATGAAACAAGCTGTACAACACTGCGATTGTGTGCGCAGCTTGCCAACTGAGAGAAAACAGTACCTGACCACTCTCCTGCCTTTTCTATTCACATGAACATTCGATTGCAAGCTGTTTTGGACAACTTTCTTTCTCTTCTTGCAAAACACTCGGCAGACCTCCGTGCAGCCTCTAGAACACGATGGGAGATGTTTTCTGTGCTGGCACAGTTTCTCCTTGCCAGACAGAGTGGAAAAGCTTTTTGCTAAGATGTAGACGAGAAGAGAGGTTAAAGAAGCAGGTATGGTGCTCTGCAGAGCTAAGCACCTCTCCCGGACCTCTTTCGGCAGAAGGCGCACACCGCAGAGCACTGTGAGCGGCAGAATCGTCTTTGCGCGAAGAAGCAGCTTCTTCGTCTCCGGGAGCCGGAGAGAGCGGCAGCTTCGCAAAGGTGAAGAAACAAGCTGTACAACACTGCGATTGTGTGCGCAGCTTGCCAACTGAGAGAAAACAGTACCTGA
This sequence comes from Melozone crissalis, assembly GCF_028551555.1. Lineage (NCBI taxonomy): Eukaryota > Metazoa > Chordata > Aves > Passeriformes > Passerellidae > Melozone > Melozone crissalis. The sequence continues at coordinate 166,808 of NW_026535947.1, read as the reverse complement.
TCACTCTCCTGCCTTTTCTATTCACATGAACATTCGATTGCAAGCTGTTTTGGACAACTTTCTTTCTCTTCTTGCAAAACACTCGGCAGACCTCCGTGCAGCCTCTAGAACACGATGGGAGATGTTTTCTGTGCTGGCACAGTTTCTCCTTGCCAGACAGAGTGGAAAAGCTTTTTGCTAAGATGTAGACGAGAAGAGAGGCTAAAGACGAAGGTACGGTGCTCTGCAGAGCTAAGCACCGCTCCCTGGCGTCTTTCGGCAGAAGGCGCACACCGCAGAGCACTGTGAGCGGCAGAATCGTCTTTGCGCGAAGAAGCAGCTTCTTCGTCTCCGGGAGCGGGAGAAAGCGGCGGCTTGGCAAAGGTGATGAAACAAGCTGTACAACACTGCGATTGTGTGCGCCGCTTGCCAAGTGAGAGAAAACAGTACCTGACCACTCTCCTGCCTTTTCTATTCACATGAACATTCGATTGCAAGCTGTTTTGGACAACTTTCTTTCTCTTCTTGCAAAACACTCGGCAGACCTCCGTGCAGCCTCTAGAACACGATGGGAGATGTTTTCTGTGCTGGCACAGTTTCTCCTTGCCAGACAGAGTGGAAAAGCTTTTTGCTAAGATGTAGACGAGAAGAGAGGCTAAAGACGAAGGTACGGTGCTCTGCAGAGCTAAGCACCGCTCCCGGGCCTCTTTCGGCAGAAGGCGCACACCGCAGAGCACTGTGAGCGGCAGAATCGTCTTTGCGCGAAGAAGCAGCTTCTTCGTCTCCGGGAGCCGGAGAGAGCGGCAACTTCGCAAAGGTGATGAAACAAGCTGTACAACACTGCGATTGTGTGCGCAGCTTGCCAACTGAGAGAAAACAGTACCTGACCACTCTCCTGCCTTTTCTATTCACATGAACATTCGATTGCAAGCTGTTTTGGACAACTTTCTTTCTCTTCTTGCAAAACACTCGGCAGACCTCCGTGCAGCCTCTAGAACACGATGGGAGATGTTTTTTGTGCTGGCACAGTTTCTCCTTGCCAGACAGAGTGGAAAAGCTTTTTGCTAAGATGTAGACGAAAAGAGAGGCTAAAGACGAAGGTACGGTGCTCTGCAGAGCTAAGCACAGCTCCCGGGCCTCTTTCGGCAGAACACACACACTGCGGAGCACTGTGAGCGGCAGAATCGTCTTTGCGCGAAGAAGCAGCTTCTTCGTCTCCGGGAGCCGGAGAGAGCGGCAACTTCGCAAAGGTGATGAAACAAGCTGTACAACACTGCGATTGTGTGCGCAGCTTGGCAACTGAGAGAAAACAGTACCTGACCACTCTCCTGCCTTTTCTATTCACATGAACATTCGATTGCAAGCTGTTTTGGACAACTTTCTTTCTCTTCTTGCAAAACACTCGGCAGACCTCCGTGCAGCCTCTAGAACACGATGGGAGATGTTTTTTGTGCTGGCACAGTTTCTCCTTGCCAGACAGAGTGGAAAAGCTTTTTGCTAAGATGTAGACGAGAAGAGAGGCTAAAGAAGCATGTACGGTGCCTCTCAGAGCTAAGCACAGCTCCCGGACCTCTTTCGGCAGAAGGCGCACACCGCAGAGCACTGTGAGCGGCAGAATCGTCTTTGCGCGAAGAAGCAGCTTCTTCGTCTCCGGGAGCCGGAGAGAGCGGCAACTTGGCAAAGGTGATGAAACAAGCTGTACAACACTGCGATTGTGTGCGCAGCGTGCCAACTGAGAGAAAACAGTACCTGACCACTCTCCTGCCTTTTCTATTCACATGAACATTCGATTGCAAGCTGTTTTGGACAACTTTCTTTCTCTTCTTGCAAAACACTCGGCAGACCTCCGTGCAGCCTCTAGAACACGATGGGAGATGTTTTCTGTGCTGGCACAGTTTCTCCTTGCCAGACAGAGTGGAAAAGCTTTTTGCTAAGATGTAGACGAGAAGAGAGGCTAAAGACGAAGGTACGGTGCTCTGCAGAGCTAAGCACCTCTCCCGGGCCTCTTTCGGCAGAAGGCGCACACAGCAGAGCACTGTGAGCGGCAGAATCGTCTTTTGGCGAAGAAGCAGCTTCTTCGTCTCCGGGAGCCGGAGAGAGCGGCAGCTTCGCAAAGGTGAAGAAACAAGCTGTACAACACTGCGATTGTGTGCGCAGCTTGCCAACTGAGAGAAAACAGTACCTGACCACTCTCCTGCCTTTTCTATTCACATGAACATTCGATTGCAAGCTGTTTTGGACAACTTTCTTTCTCTTCTTGCAAAACACTCGGCAGACCTCCGTGCAGCCTCTAGAACACGATGGGAGATGTTTTCTGTGCTGGCAAAGTTTCTCCTTGCCAGACAGAGTAGAAAAGCTTTTTGCTAAGATGTAGACGAGAAGAGAGGCTAAAGACGAAGGTACGGTGCTCTGCAGAGCTAAGCACCGCTCCCGGGCCTCTTTCGGCAGAAGGCGCACACAGCAGAGCACTCTGAGCGGCAGAATCGTCTTTGCGCGAAGAAGCAGCTTCTTCGTCTCCGGGAGCCGGAGAGAGCGGCAACTTCGCAAAGGTGATGAAACAAGCTGTACAACACTGCGATTGTGTGCGCAGCTTGCCAACTGAGAGAAAACAGTACCTGACCACTCTCCTGCCTTTTCTATTCACATGAACATTCGATTGCAAGCTGTTTTGGACAACTTTCTTTCTCTTCTTGCAAAACACTCGGCAGACCTGCGTGCAGCCTCTAGAACACGATGGGAGATGTTTTTTGTGCTGGCACAGTTTCTCCTTGCCAGACAGAGTGGAAAAGCTTTTTGCTAAGATGTAGACGAGAAGAGAGGCTAAAGACGAAGGTACGGTGCTCTGCAGAGCTAAGCACCGCTCCCGGACCTCTTTCGGCAGAAGGCGCACACCGCAGAGCACTGTGAGCGGCAGAATCGTCTTTGCGCGAAGAAGCAGCTTCTTCGTCTCCGGGAGCCGGAGAGAGCGGCAACTTCGCAAAGGTGATGAAACAAGCTGTACAACACTGCGATTGTGTGCGCCGCTTGCCAAGTGAGAGAAAACAGTACCTGACCACTCTCCTGCCTTTTCTATTCAGATGAACATTCGATTGGAAGCTGTTTTGGACAACTTTCTTTCTCTTCTTGCAAAACACTCGGCAGACCTCCGTGCAGCCTCTAGAAGACGATGGGAGATGTTTTTTGTGCTGGCACAGTTTCTCCTTGCCAGACAGAGTGGAAAAGCTTTTTGCTAAGATGTAGACGAGAAGAGAGGCTAAAGAAGCAGGTATGGTGCTCTGCATAGCTAAGCACAGCTCCCGGGCCTCTTTCGGCATAAGACACACACCGCAGAGCACTGTGAGCGGCCGAATCGTCTTTGCGCGAAGAAGCAGCTTCTTCGTCTCCGGGAGCCGGAGAGAGCGGCAACTTCGCAAAGGTGATGAAACAAGCTGTACAACACTGCGATTGTGTGCGCAGCTTGCCAACTGAGAGAAAACAGTACCTGACCACTCTCCTGCCTTTTCTATTCACATGAACATTCGATTGCAAGCAGTTTTGGACAACGTTCTTTCTCTTCTTGCAAAACACTCGGCAGACCTCCGTGCAGCCTCTAGAACACGATGGGAGATGTTTTCTGTGCTGGCACAGTTTCTCCTTGCCAGACAGAGTGGAAAAGCTTTTTGCTAAGATGTAGACGAGAAGAGAGGCTAAAGAAGCAGGTATGGTGCTCTGCAGAGCTAAGCACCTCTCCCGGACCTCTTTCGGCAGAAGGCGCACACCGCAGAGCACTGTGAGCGGCAGAATCGTCTTTGCGCGAAGAAGCAGCTTCTTCGTCTCCGGGAGCCGGAGAGAGCGGCAGCTTCGCAAAGGTGAAGAAAAAAGCTGTACAACACTGCGATTGTGTGCGCAGCTTGCCAAGTGAGAGAAAACAGTACCTGATCACTCTCCTGCCTTTTCTATTCACATGAACATTCGATTGCAAGCTGTTTTGGACAACTTTCTTTCTCTTCTTGCAAAACACTCGGCAGACCTCCGTGCAGCCTCTAGAACACGATGGGAGATGTTTTCTGTGCTGGCACAGTTTCTCCTTGCCAGACAGAGTGGAAAAGCTTTTTGCTAAGATGTAGACGAGAAGAGAGGCTAAAGACGAAGGTACGGTGCTCTGCAGAGCTAAGCACCGCTCCCTGGCGTCTTTCGGCAGAAGGCGCACACCGCAGAGCACTGTGAGCGGCAGAATCGTCTTTGCGCGAAGAAGCAGCTTCTTCGTCTCCGGGAGCCGGAGAGAGCGGCGGCTTCGCAAAGGTGAAGAAACAAGCTGTACAACACTGCGATTGTGTGCGCAGCTTGCCAACTGAGAGAAAACAGTACCTGACCACTCTCCTGCCTTTTCTATTCACATGAACATTCGATTGCAAGCTGTTTTGGACAACTTTCTTTCTCTTCTTGCAAAACACTCGGCAGACCTGCGTGCAGCCTCTAGAACACGATGGGAGATGTTTTTTGTGCTGGCACAGTTTCTCCTTGCCAGACAGAGTGGAAAAGCTTTTTGCTAAGATGTAGACGAGAAGAGAGGCTAAAGACGAAGGTACGGTGCTCTGCAGAGCTAAGCACCGCTCCCGGACCTCTTTGGGCAGAAGACACACACCGCAGAGCACTGTGAGCGGCAGAATCGTCTTTGCGCGAAGAAGCAGCTTTTTCGTCTCCGGGAGCCGGAGAGAGCGGCAACTTCGCAAAGGTGATGAAACAAGCTGTACAACACTGCGATTGTGTGCGCAGCTTGCCAACTGAGAGAAAACAGTACCTGACCACTCTCCTGCCTTTTCTATTCACATGAACATTCGATTGCAAGCTGTTTTGGACAACTTTCTTTCTCTTCGTGCAAAACACTCTGCAGACCTCCGTGCAGCCTCTAGAACACGATGGGAGATGTTTTCTGTGCTGGCACAGTTTCTCCTTGCCAGACAGAGTGGAAAAGCTTTTTGCTAAGATGTAGACGAAAAGAGAGGCTAAAGAAGCAGGTATGGTGCTCTGCAGAGCTAAGCACCTCTCCCGGACCTCTTTCGGCAGAAGGTGCACACCGCAGAGCACTGTGAGCGGCAGAATCGTCTTTGCGCGAAGAAGCAGCTTCTTCGTCTCCGGGAGCCGGAGAGAGCGGCAACTTGGCAAAGGTGATGAAACAAGCTGTACAACACTGCGATTGTGTGCGCAGCTTGCCAACTGAGAGAAAACAGTACCTGACCACTCTCCTGCCTTTTCTATTCAGATGAACATTCGATTGCAAGCTGTTTTGGACAACTTTCTTTCTCTTCTTGCAAAACACTCGGCAGACCTCCGTGCAGCCTCTAGAACACGATGGGAGATGTTTTCTGTGCTGGCACAGTTTCTCCTTGCCAGACAGAGTGGAAAAGCTTTTTGCTAAGATGTAGACGAGAAGAGAGGCTAAAGATGAAGGTACGGTGCTCTGCAGAGCTAAGCACCGCTCCCGGGCGTCTTTCGGCAGAAGGCGCACACCGCAGAGCACTGTGAGCGGCAGAATCGTCTTTGCGCGAAGAAGCAGCTTCTTCGTCTCCGGGAGCCGGAGAGAGCGGCAACTTGGCAAAGGTGATGAAACAAGCTGTACAACACTGCGATTGTGTGGGCAGCTTGCCAACTGAGAGAAAACAGTACCTGACCACTCTCCTGCCTTTTCTATTCACATGAACATTCGATTGCAAGCTGTTTTGGACAACTTTCTTTCTCTTCTTGCAAAACACTCGGCAGACCTCCGTGCAGCCTCTAGAACACGATGGGAGATGTTTTCTGTGCTGGCACAGTTTCTCCTTGCCAGACAGAGTGGAAAAGCTTTTTGCTAAGATGTAGACGAGAAGAGAGGCTAAAGAAGCAGGTATGGTGCTCTGCATAGCTAAGCACAGCTCCCGGGCCTCTTTCGGCAGAAGACACACACTGCAGAGCACTGTGAGCGGCAGAATCGTCTTTGCGCGAAGAAGCAGCTTCTTCGTCTCCGGGAGCCGGAGAGAGCGGCAACTTCGCAAAGGTGATGAAACAAGCTGTACAACACTGCGATTGTGTGCGCAGCTTGCCAACTGAGAGAAAACAGTACCTGACCACTCTCCTGCCTTTTCTATTCACATGAACATTCGATTGGAAGCTGTTTTGGACAACTTTCTTTCTCTTCTTGCAAAACACTCGGCAGACCTCCGTGCAGCCTCTAGAACACGATGGGAGATGTTTTTTGTGCTGGCACAGTTTCTCCTTGCCAGACAGAGTGGAAAATTTTTTTGCTAAGATGTAGACGAGAAGAGAGGCTAAAGAAGCATGTACGGTGCCTCTCAGAGCTAAGCACAGCTCCCGGACCTCTTTCGGCAGAAGGCGCACACCGCAGAGCACTGTGAGCCTCAGAATCGTCTTTGCGCGAAGAAGCAGCTTCTTCGTCTCCGGGAGCCGGAGAGAGCGGCAACTTCGCAAAGGTGATGAAACAAGCTGTACAACACTGCGATTGTGTGCGCAGCTTGCCAACTGAGAGAAAACAGTACCTGACCACTCTCCTGCCTTTTCTATTCACATGAACATTCGATTGCAAGCTGTTTTGGACAACTTTCTTTCTCTTCTTGCAAAACACTCGGCAGACCTCCGTGCAGCCTCTAGAACACGATGGGAGATGTTTTCTGTGCTGGCACAGTTTCTCCTTGCCAGACAGAGTGGAAAAGCTTTTTGCTAAGATGTAGACGAGAAGAGAGGCTAAAGACGAAGGTACGGTGCTCTGCAGAGCTAAGCACCTCTCCCGGACCTCTTTCGGCAGAAGGCGCACACCGCAGAGCACTGTGAGCGGCAGAATCGTCTTTGGGCGAAGAAGCAGCTTCTTCGTCTCCGGGAGCCGGAGAGAGCGGCAACTTCGCAAAGGTGATGAAACAAGCTCTACAACACTGCGATTGTGTGCGCAGCTTGCCAAGTGAGAGAAAACAGTACCTGACCACTCTCCTGCCTTTTCTATTCACATGAACATTCGATTGCAAGCTGTTTTGGACAACTTTCTTTCTCTTCTTGCAAAACACTCGGCAGACCTCCGTGCAGCCTCTAGAACACGATGGGAGATGTTTTCTGTTCTGGCAAAGTTTCTCCTTGCCAGACAGAGTGGAAAAGCTTTTTGCTAAGATGTAGACGAGAAGAGAGGCTAAAGAAGCAGGTATGGTGCTCTGCATAGCTAAGCACAGCTCCCGGGCCTCTTTCGGTAGAAGACACACACCGCAGAGCACTGTGAGCGGCAGAATCGTCTTTGCGCGAAGAAGCAGCTTTTTCGTCTCCGGGAGCCGGAGAGAGCGGCAACTTCGCAAAGGTGATGAAACAAGCTGTACAACACTGCGATTGTGTGCGCAGCTTGCCAACTGAGAGAAAACAGTACCTGACCACTCTCCTGCCTTTTCTATTCACATGAACATTCGATTGCAAGCTGTTTTGGACAACTTTCTTTCTCTTCTTGCAAAACACTCGGCAGACCTCCGTGCAGCCTCTAGAACACGATGGGAGATGTTTTTTGTGCTGGCACAGTTTCTCCTTGCCAGACAGAGTGGAAAAGCTTTTTGCTAAGATGTAGACGAGAAGAGAGGCTAAAGAAGCATGTACGGCGCCTCTCAGAGCTAAGCACAGCTCCCGGACCTCTTTCGGCAGAAGGCGCACACCGCAGAGCACTGTGAGCGGCAGAATCGTCTTTGCGCGAAGAAGCAGCTTCTTCGTCTCCGGGAGCCGGAGAGAGCGGCAACTTCGCAAAGGTGATGAAACAAGCTCTACGACACTGCGATTGTGTGCGCAGCTTGCCAAGTGAGAGAAAACAGTACCTGACCACTCTCCTGCCTTTTCAATTCACATGAACATTCGATTGGAAGCTGTTTTGGACAACTTTCTTTCTCTTCTTGCAAAACACTCGGCAGACCTCCGTGCAGACTCTAGAACACGATGGGAGATGTTTTCTGTGCTGGCAAAGTTTCTCCTTGCCAGACAGAGTGGAAAAGCTTTTTGCTAAGATGTAGACGAGAAGAGAGGCTAAAGACGAAGGTACGGTGCTCTGCAGAGCTAAGCACCGCTCCCGGGCGTCTTTCGGCAGAAGGCGCACACAGCAGAGCACTGTGAGCGGCAGAATCGTCTTTGCGCGAAGAAGCAGCTTCTTCGTCTCCGGGAGCCGGAGAGAGCGGCAACTTCGCAAAGGTGATGAAACAAGCTGTACAACACTGCGAATGTGTGCGCAGCTTGCCAACTGAGAGAAAACAGTACCTGACCACTCTCCTGCCTTTTCTATTCAGATGAACATTCGATTGCAAGCTGTTTTGGACAACTTTCTTTCTCTTCTTGCAAAACACTCGGCAGACCTGCGTGCAGCCTCTAGAACACGATGGGAGATGTTTTTTGTGCTGGCACAGTTTCTCCTTGCCAGACAGAGTGGAAAAGCTTTTTGCTAAGATGTAGACGAGAAGAGAGGCTAAAGACGAAGGTACGGTGCTCTGCAGAGCTAAGCACCGCTCCCGGACCTCTTTCGGCAGAAGGCGCACACCGCAGAGCACTGTGAGCGGCAGAATCGTCTTTGCGCGAAGAAGCAGCTTCTTCGTCTCCGGGAGCCGGAGAGAGCGGCAACTTCGCAAAGGTGATGAAACAAGCTGTACAACACTGCGATTGTGTGCGCAGCTTGCCAACTGAGAGCAAACTGTACCTGATCACTCTCCTGCCTTTTCTATTCACATGAACATTCGATTGCAAGCTGTTTTGGACAACTTTCTTTCTCTTCGTGCAAAACACTCTGCAGACCTCCGTGCAGCCTCTAGAACACGATGGGAGATGTTTTCTGTGCTGGCACAGTTTCTCCCTGCCAGAAAGAGTAGAAAAGCTTTTTGCTAAGATGTAGACGAGAAGAGAGGCTAAAGACGAAGGTACGGTGCTCTGCAGAGCTAAGCACCGCTCCCGGGCCTCTTTCGGCAGAAGGCGCACACCGCAGAGCACTGTGAGCGGCAGAATCGTCTTTGCGCGAAGAAGCAGCTTTTTCGTCTCCGGGAGCCGGAGAGAGCGGCAACTTGGCAAAGGTGATGAAACAAGCTGTACAACACTGCGATTGTGTGCGCAGCTTGCCAAGTGAGAGAAAACAGTACCTGACCACTCTCCTGCCTTTTCTATTCACATGAACATTCGATTGCAAGCTGTTTTGGACAACTTTCTTGCTCTTCTTGCAAAACACTCGGCAGACCTCCGTGCAGACTCTAGAACACGATGGGAGATGTTTTCTGTGCTGGCACAGTTTCTCCTTGCCAGACAGAGTGGAAAAGCTTTTTGCTAAGATGTAGACGAGAAGAGAGGCTAAAGACGAAGGTACGGTGCTCTGCAGAGCTAAGCACCGCTCCCGGACGTCTTTCGGCAGAAGGCGCACACCGCAGAGCACTGTGAGCGGCAGAATCGTCTTTGCGCGAAGAAGCAGCTTCTTCATCTCCGGGAGCCGGAGAGAGCGGCAACTTGGCAAAGGTGATGAAACAAGCTGTACAACACTGCGATTGTGTGCGCAGCTTGCCAAGTGAGCGAAAACAGTACCTGACCACTCTCCTGCCTTTTCTATTCACATGAACATTCGATTGCAAGCTGTTTTGGACAACTTTCTTTCTCTTCTTGCAAAACACTCGGCAGACCTCCGTGCAGCCTCTAGAAGACGATGGGAGATGTTTTTTGTGCTGGCACAGTTTCTCCTTGCCAGACAGAGTGGAAAAGCTTTTTGCTAAGATGTAGACGAGAAGAGAGGCTAAAGACGAAGGTACGGTGCTCTGCAGAGCTAAGCACCGCTCCCGGGCGTCTTTCGGCAGAAGGCGCACACCGCAGAGCACTGTGAGCGGCAGAATCGTCTTTGCGCGAAGAAGCAGCTTCTTCGTCTCCGGGAGCCGGAGAGAGCGGCAACTTCGCAAAGGTGATGAAACAAGCTGTACAACACTGCGATTGTGTGCGCAGCTTGCCAACTGAGAGCAAACTGTACCTGATCACTCTCCTGCCTTTTCAATTCACATGAACATTCGATTGCAAGCTGTTTTGGACAACTTTCTTTCTCTTCGTGCAAAACACTCTGCAGACCTCCGTGCAGCCTCTAGAACACGATGGGAGATGTTTTCTGTGCTGGCACAGTTTCTCCCTGCCAGAAAGAGTAGAAAAGCTTTTTGCTAAGATGTAGACGAGAAGAGAGGCTAAAGACGAAGGTACGGTGTTCTGCAGAGCTAAGCACACCTCCCGGGCCTCTTTCGGCAGAAGGCGCACACCGCAGAGCGCTGTGAGCGGCAGAATCGTCTTTGCGCGAAGAAGCAGCTTCTTCGTCTCCGGGAGCCGGAGAGAGCGGCAACTTGGCAAAGGTGATGAAACAAGCTGTACAACACTGCGATTGTGTGCGCAGCTTGCCAACTGAGAGAAAACAGTACCTGACCACTCTCCTGCCTTTTCTATTCACATGAACATTCGATTGCAAGCTGTTTTGGACAACTTTCTTTCTCTTCTTGCAAAACACTCGGCAGACCTCCGTGCAGCCTCTAGAACACGATGGGAGATGTTTTCTGTGCTGGCACAGTTTCTCCTTGCCAGACAGAGTGGAAAAGCTTTTTGCTAAGATGTAGACGAGAAGAGAGGCTAAAGACGAAGGTACGGTGCTCTGCAGAGCTAAGCACCGCTCCCGGACCTCTTTCGGCAGAAGGCGCACACCGCAGAGCACTGAGAGCGGCAGAATCGTCTTTGCGCGAAGAAGCAGCTTCTTCGTCTCCGGGAGCCGGAGAGAGCGGCAGCTTCGCAAAGGTGATGAAACAAGCTGTACAACACTGCGATTGTGTGCGCAGCTTGCCAACTGAGAGAAAACAGTACCTGACCACTCTCCTGCCTTTTCTATTCACATGAACATTCGATTGCAAGCTGTTTTGGACAACTTTCTTTCTCTTCTTGCAAAACACTCGGCAGACCTCCGTGCAGCCTCTAGAACACGATGGGAGATGTTTTTTGTGCTGGCACAGTTTCTCCTTGCCAGACAGAGTGGAAAAGCTTTTTGCTAAGATGTAGACGAAAAGAGAGGCTAAAGAAGCAGGTATGGTGCTCTGCAGAGCTAAGCACAGCTCCCGGGCCTCTTTCGGCAGAAGACACACACTGCAGAGCACTGTGAGCGGCAGAATCGTCTTTGCGCGAAGAAGCAGCTTCTTCGTCTCCGGGAGCCGGAGAGAGCGGCAACTTGGCAAAGGTGATGAAACAAGCTGTACAACACTGCGATTGTGTGCGCAGCTTACCAACTGAGAGAAAACAGTACCTGACCACTCTCCTGCCTTTTCTATTCACATGAACATTCGATTGCAAGCTGTTTTGGACAACTTTCTTTCTCTTCTTGCAAAACACTCGGCAGACCTCCGTGCAGCCTCTAGAACACGATGGGAGATGTTTTTTGTGCTGGCACAGTTTCTCCTTGCCAGACAGAGTGGAAAAGCTTTTTGCTAAGATGTAGACGAGAAGAGAGGCTAAAGAAGCATGTACGGCGCCTCTCAGAGCTAAGCACAGCTCCCGGACCTCTTTCGGCAGAAGGCGCACACCGCAGAGCACTGTGAGCGGCAGAATCGTCTTTGCGCGAAGAAGCAGCTTCTTCGTCTCCGGGAGCCGGAGAGAGCGGCAACTTCGCAAAGGTGATGAAACAAGCTCTACGACACTGCGATTGTGTGCGCAGCTTGCCAAGTGAGAGAAAACAGTACCTGACCACTCTCCTGCCTTTTCTATTCACATGAACATTCGATTGCAAGCTGTTTTGGACAACTTTCTTTCTCTTCTTGCAAAACACTCGGCAGGCCTTTGTGCAGCCTCTACAACACGATGGGAGATGTTTTCTGTGCTGGCAAAGTTTCTCCTTGCCAGACAGAGTGGAAAAGATTTTTGCTTAGATGTAGACGAGAAGAGAGGCTAAAGACGAAGGTACGGTGCTCTGCAGAGCTAAGCACCGCTCCCGGGCCTCTTTCGGCAGAAGGCGCACACAGCAGAGCACTGTGAGCGGCAGAATCGTCTTTGCGCGAAGAAGCAGCTTCTTCGTCTCCGGGAGCCGGAGAGAGCGGCAACTTCGCAAAGGTGATGAAACAAGCTGTACAACACTGCGAATGTGTGTGCAGCTTGCCAACTGAGAGAAAACAGTACCTGACCACTCTCCTGCCTTTTCTATTCACATGAACATTCGATTGCAAGCTGTTTTGGACAACTTTCTTTCTCTTCTTGCAAAACACTCGGCAGACCTGCGTGCAGCCTCTAGAACACGATGGGAGATGTTTTTTGTGCTGGCACAGTTTCTCCTTGCCAGACAGAGTGGAAAAGCTTTTTGCTAAGATGTAGACGAGAAGAGAGGCTAAAGACGAAGGTACGGTGCTCTGCAGAGCTAAGCACCGCTCCCGGACGTCTTTCGGCAGAAGGCGCACACCGCAGAGCACTGTGAGTGGCAGAATCGTCTTTGCGCGAAGAAGCAGCTTCTTCGTCTCCGGGAGCCGGAGAGAGCGGCAACTTCGCAAAGGTGATGAAACAAGCTGTACAACACTGCGATTGTGTGCGCAGCTTGCCAACTGAGAGAAAACAGTACCTGACCACTCTCCTGCCTTTTCTATTCACATGAACATTCGATTGGAAGCTGTTTTGGACAACTTTCTTTCTCTTCTTGCAAAACACTCGGCAGACCTCCGTGCAGCCTCTAGAACACGATGGGAGATGTTTTCTGTGCTGGCACAGTTTCTCCTTGCCAGACAGAGTGGAAAAGCTTTTTGCTAAGATGTAGACGAGAAGAGAGGCTAAAGACGAAGGTACGGTGCTCTGCAGAGCTAAGCACAGCTCCCGGGCCTCTTTCGGCAGAAGGCGCACACCGCAGAGCACTGTGAGCGGCAGAATCGTCTTTGCGCGAAGAAGCAGCTTCTTCGTCTCCGGGAGCCGGAGAGAGCGGCAACTTCGCAAAGGTGATGAAACAAGCTGTACAACACTGCGATTGTGTGCGCAGCTTGCCAACTGAGAGAAAACAGTACCTGACCACTCTCCTGCCTTTTCTATTCACATGAACATTCGATTGCAAGCTGTTTTGGACAACTTTCTTTCTCTTCTTGCAAAACACTCGGCAGACCTGCGTGCAGGCTCTAGAAGACGATGGGAGATGTTTTTTGTGCTGGCACAGTTTCTCCTTGCCAGACAGAGTGGAAAAGCTTTTTGCTAAGATGTAGACGAGAAGAGAGGCTAAAGACGAAGGTACGGTGCTCTGCAGAGCTAAGCACCGCTCCCGGACCTCGTTAGGCAGAAGGCGCACACCGCAGAGCACTGTGAGCGGCAGAATCGTCTTTGCGCGAAGAAGCAGCTTCTTCGTCTCCGGGAGCCGGAGAGAGCGGCAACTTCGCAAAGGTGATGAAACAAGCTCTACGACACTGCGATTGTGTGCGCAGCTTGCCAACTGAGAGAAAACAGTACCTGACCACTCTCCTGCCTTTTCTATTCACATGAACATTCGATTGCAAGCTGTTTTGGACAACTTTCTTTCTCTTCTTGCAAAACACTCGGCAGACCTGCGTGCAGCCTCTAGAACACGATGGGAGATGTTTTCTGTGCTGGCAAAGTTTCTCCTTGCCAGACAGAGTGGAAAAGCTTTTTGCTAAGATGTAGACGAGAAGAGAGGCTAAAGACGAAGGTACGGTGCTCTGCAGAGCTAAGCACCGCTCCCGGGCCTCTTTCGGCAGAAGGCGCAGACAGCAGAGCACTGTGAGCGGCAGAATCGTCTTTGCGCGAAGAAGCAGCTTCTTCGTCTCCGGGAGCCGGAGAGAGCGGCAACTTCGCAAAGGTGATGAAACAAGCTGTACAACACTGCGATTGTGTGCGCAGCTTGCCAAGTGAGAGAAAACAGTACCTGACCACTCTCCTGCCTTTTCTATTCACATGAACATTCGATTGCAAGCTGTTTTGGACAACTTTCTTTCTCTTCTTGCAAAACACTCGGCAGACCTCCGTGCAGCCTCTAGAAGACGATGGGAGATGTTTTTTGTGCTGGCACAGTTTCTCCTTGCCAGACAGAGTGGAAAAGCTTTTTGCTAAGATGTAGACGAGAAGAGAGGCTAAAGACGAAGGTACGGTGCTCTGCAGAGCTAAGCACCGCTCCCGGACCTCTTTCGGCAGAAGGCGCACACCGCAGAGCACTGTGAGCGGCAGAATCGTCTTTGCGCGAAGAAGCAGCTTCTTCGTCTCCGGGAGCCGGAGAGAGCGGCAACTTCGCAAAGGTGATGAAACAAGCTGTACAACACTGCGATTGTGTGCGCAGCTTGCCAACTGAGAGCAAACTGTACCTGATCACTCTCCTGCCTTTTCTATTCACATGAACATTCGATTGCAAGCTGTTTTGGACAACTTTGTTTCTCTTCTTGCAAAACACTCTGCAGACCTCCGTGCAGCCTCTAGAACACGATGGGAGATGTTTTCTGTGCTGGCACAGTTTCTCCCTGCCAGAAAGAGTAGAAAAGCTTTTTGCTAAGATGTAGACGAGAAGAGAGGCTAAAGACGAAGGTACGGTGCTCTGCAGAGCTAAGCACCGCTCCCGGGCCTCTTTCGGCAGAAGGCGCACACCGCAGAGTACTGTGAGCGGCAGAATCGTCTTTGCGCGAAGAAGCAGCTTTTTCGTCTCCGGGAGCCGGAGAGAGCGGCAACTTCGCAAAGGTGATGAAACAAGCTGTACAACACTGCGATTGTGTGCGCAGCTTGCCAACTGAGAGAAAACAGTACCTGACCACTCTCCTGCCTTTTCTAATCACATGAACATTCGATTGCAAGCTGTTTTGGACAACTTTCTCTCTCTTCTTGCAAAACACTCGGCAGACCTCCGTGCAGACTCTAGAACACGATGGGAGATGTTTTCTGTGCTGGCACAGTTTCTCCTTGCCAGACAGAGTGGAAAAGCTTTTTGCTAAGATGTAGACGAGAAGAGAGGCTAAAGACGAAGGTACGGTGCTCTGCAGAGCTAAGCACCGCTCCCGGACCTCTTTCGGCAGAAGGCGCACACCGCAGAGCACTGTGAGCGGCAGAATCGTCTTTGCGCGAAGAAGCAGCTTCTTCGTCTCCGGGAGCCGGAGAGCGCGGCAACTTCGCAAAGGTGATGAAACAAGCTGTACAACACTGCGATTGCGTGCGCAGCTTGCCAACTGAGAGCAAACTGTACCTGATCACTCTCCTGCCTTTTCTATTCACATGAACATTCGATTGCAAGCTGTTTTGGACAACTTTCTTTCTCTTCGTGCAAAACACTCTGCAGATGTCCGTGCAGCCTCTAGAACACGATGGGAGATGTTTTCTGTGCTGGCACAGTTTCTCCCTGCCAGAAAGAGTAGAAAAGCTTTTTGCTAAGATGTAGACGAGAAGAGAGGCTAAAGACGAAGGTACGGTGCTCAGCAGAGCTAAGCACAGCTCCCTGGCGTCTTTCGGCAGAAGGCGCACACCGCAGAGCACTGTGAGCGGCAGAATCGTCTTTGCGCGAAGAAGCAGCTTCTTCGTCTCCGGGAGCCGGAGAGAGCGGCAACTTCGCAAAGGTGATGAAACAAGCTGTACAACACTGCGATTGTGTGCGCAGCTTGCCAACTGAGAGAAAACAGTACCTGACCACTCTCCTGCCTTTTCTATTCACATGAACATTCGATTGCAAGCTGTTTTGGACAACTTTCTCTCTCTTCTTGCAAAACACTCGGCAGACCTCCGTGCAGCCTCTAGAACACGATGGGAGATGTTTTCTGTGCTGGCACAGTTTCTGCTTGCCAGACAGAGTGGAAAAGCTTTTTGCTAAGATGTAGACGAGAAGAGAGGCTAAAGACGAAGGTACGGTGCTCTGCAGAGCTAAGCACCGCTCCCGGACCTCTTTCGGCAGAAGGCGCACACCGCAGAGCACTGTGAGCGGCAGAATCGTCTTTGCGCGAAGAAGCAGCTTCTTCGTCTCCGGGAGCCGGAGAGAGCGGCAACTTCGCAAAGGTGATGAAACAAGCTGTACAACACTGCGATTGTGTGCGCAGCTTGCCAACTGAGAGAAAACAGTACCTGACCACTCTCCTGCCTTTTCTATTCACATGAACATTCGATTGCAAGCTGTTTTGGACAACTTTCTTTCTCTTCTTGCAAAACACTCGGCAGACCTCCGTGCAGCCTCTAGAACACGATGGGAGATGTTTTTTGTGCTGGCACAGTTTCTCCTTGCCAGACAGAGTGGAAAAGCTTTTTGCTAAGATGTAGACGAGAAGAGAGGCTAAAGAAGCAGGTATGGTGCTCTGCATAGCTAAGCACAGCTCCCGGGCCTCTTTCGGCAGAAGACACACACCGCAGAGCACTGTGAGCGGCAGAATCGTCTTTGCGCGAAGAAGCAGCTTTTTCGTCTCCGGGAGCCGGAGAGAGCGGCAACTTCGCAAAGGTGATGAAACAAGCTGTACAACACTGCGATTGTGTGCGCAGCTTGCCAACTGAGAGAAAACAGTACCTGACCACTCTCCTGCCTTTTCTATTCACATGAACATTCGATTGGAAGCTGTTTTGGACAACTTTCTTTCTCTTCTTGCAAAACACTCGGCAGACCTCCGTGCAGCCTCTAGAACACGATGGGAGATGTTTTCTGTGCTGGCACAGATTGTCCTTGCCAGACAGAGTGGAAAAGCTTTTTGCTAAGATGTAGACGAGAAGAGAGGCTAAAGACAGAATGTACGGTGCTCTGCAGAGCTAAGCACCGCTCCCGGGCCTCTTTCGGCAGAAGGCGCACACCGCAGAGCACTGTGAGCGGCAGAATCGTCTTTGCGCGAAGAAGCAGCTTCTTCGTCTCCGGGAGCCGGAGAGAGCGGCAACTTCGCAAAGGTGATGAAACAAGCTGTACAACACTGCGATTGTGTGCGCAGCTTGCCAACTGAGAGAAAACAGTACCTGACCACTCTCCTGCCTTCTCTATTCACATGAACATTCGATTGCAAGCTGTTTTGGACAACTTTCTCTCTCTTCTTGCAAAACACTCGGCAGACATCTGTGCAGCCTCTAGAACACGATGGGAGATGTTTTCTGTGCTGGCACAGTTTCTCCTTGCCAGACAGAGTGGAAAAGCTTTTTGCTAAGATGTAGACGAGAAGAGAGGCTAAAGAAGCAGGTATGGTGCTCTGCAGAGCTAAGCACACCTCCCGGGCATCTTTCGGCACAAGACACACACCGCAGAGCACTGTGAGCGGCAGAATCGTCTTTGCGCGAAGAAGCAGCTTTTTCGTCTCCGGGAGCCGGAGAGAGCGGCAACTTCGCAAAGGTGATGAAACAAGCTGTACAACACTGCGATTGTGTGCGCAGCTTGCCAACTGAGAGCAAACTGTACCTGATCACTCTCCTGCCTTTTCTATTCACATGAACATTCGATTGCAAGCTGTTTTGGACAACTTTCTTTCTCTTCTTGCAAAACACTCTGCAGACCTCCGTGCAGCCTCTAGAACACGATGGGAGATGTTTTCTGTGCTGGCACAATTTCTCCCTGCCAGAAATAGTAGAAAAGATTTTGCTAAGATGTAGACGAGAAGAGAGGCTAAAGACGAAGGTACGGTGCTCTGCAGAGCTAAGCACAGCTCCCGGGCCTCTTTCGGCAGAAGGCGCACACCGCAGAGCACTGTGAGCGGCAGAATCGTCTTTGCGCGAAGAAGCAGCTTCTTCGTCTCCGGGAGCCGGAGAGAGCGGCAACTTCGCAAAGGTGATGAAACAAGCTGTACAACACTGCGATTGTGTGCGCAGCTTGCCAACTGAGAGAAAACAGTACCTGACCACTCTCCTGCCTTCTCTATTCACATGAACATTCGATTGGAAGCTGTTTTGGACAACTTTCTTTCTCTTCTTGCAAAACACTCGGCAGACCTCCGTGCAGCCTCTAGAAGACGATGGGAGATGTTTTTTGTGCTGGCACAGTTTCTCCTTGCCAGACAGAGTGGAAAAGCTTTTTGCTAAGATGTAGACGAGAAGAGAGGCTAACGAAGCAGGTATGGTGCTCTGCATAGCTAAGCACAGCTCCCGGGCCTCTTTCGGCAGAAGACACACACCGCAGAGCACTGTGAGCGGCAGAATCGTCTTTGCGCGAAGAAGCAGCTTCTTCGTCTCCGGGAGCCGGAGAGAGCGGCAACTTCGCAAAGGTGATGAAACAAGCTGTACAACACTGCGATTGTGTGCGCAGCTTGCCAACTGAGAGAAAACAGTACCTGACCACTCTCCTGCCTTTTCTATTCACATGAACATTCGATTGCAAGCTGTTTTGGACAACTTTCTTTCTCTTCTTGCAAAACACTCGGCAGACCTCCGTGCAGCCTCTAGAACACGATGGGAGATGTTTTCTGTGCTGGCACAGTTTCTCCTTGCCAGACAGAGTGGAAAAGCTTTTTGCTAAGATGTAGACGAGAAGAGAGGCTAAAGACGAAGGTACGGTGCTCTGCAGAGCTAAGCACCGCTCCCGGGCGTCTTTCGGCAGAAGGCGCACACCGCAGAGCACTGTGAGCGGCAGAATCGTCTTTGCGCGAAGAAGCAGCTTCTTCGTCTCCGGGAGCCGGAGAGAGCGGCAACTTCGCAAAGGTGATGAAACAAGCTGTACAACACTGCGATTGTGTGCGCAGCTTGCCAACTGAGAGAAAACAGTACCTGACCACTCTCCTGCCTTCTCTATTCACATGAACATTCGATTGCAAGCTGTTTTGGACAACTTTCTCTCTCTTCTTGCAAAACACTCGGCAGACCTCCGTGCAGCCTCTAGAACACGATGGGAGATGTTTTCTGTGCTGGCAAAGTTTCTCATTGCCAGACAGAGTGGAAAAGCTTTTTGCTAAGATGTAGACGACAAGAGAGGCTAAAGAAGCAGGTATGGTGCTCTGCATAGCTAAGCACAGCTCCCGGGCCTCTTTCGGCCGAAGACACACACCGCAGAGCACTGTGAGCGGCAGAATCGTCTTTGCGCGAAGAAGCAGCTTTTTCATCTCCGGGAGCCGGAGAGAGCGGCAACTTCGCAAAGGTGATGAAACAAGCTGTACAACACTGCGATTGTGTGCGCAGCTTGCCAACTGAGAGAAAACAGTACCTGACCACTCTCCTGCCTTTTCTATTCACATGAAAATTCGATTGCACTCTGTTTTGGACAACTTTCTTTCTCTTCTTGCAAAACACTCGGCAGACCTCCGTGCAGCCTCTAGAAGACGATGGGAGATGTTTTTTGTGCTGGCACAGTTTCTCCTTGCCAGACAGAGTGGAAAAGCTTTTTGCTAAGATGTAGACGAGAAGAGAGGCTAAAGACGAAGGTACGGTGCTCTGCAGAGCTAAGCACAGCTCCCGGACCTCTTTCGGCAGAAGGCGCACACCGCAGAGCACTGTGAGCGGCAGAATCGTCTTTGCGCGAAGAAGCAGCTTCTTCGTCTCCGGGAGCCGGAGAGAGCGGCAACTTCGCAAAGGTGATGAAACAAGCTGTACAACACTGCGATTGTGTGCGCAGCTTGCCAACTGAGAGAAAACAGTACCTGACCACTCTCCTGCCTTTTCTATTCACATGAACATTCGATTGCAAGCTGTTTTGGACAACTTTCTTTCTCTTCTTGCAAAACACTCGGCAGACCTCCGTGCAGCCTCTAGAAGACGATGGGAGATGTTTTCTGTGCTGGCACAGTTTCTCCTTGCCAGACAGAGTGGAAAAGCTTTTTGCTAAGATGTAGACGAGAAGAGAGGCTAAAGAAGCAGGTATGGTGCTCTGCAGAGCTAAGCACACCTCCCGGGCATCTTTCGGCACAAGACACACACCGCAGAGCACTGTGAGCGGCAGAATCGTCTTTGCGCGAAGAAGCAGCTTTTTCGTCTCCGGGAGCCGGAGAGAGCGGCAACTTCGCAAAGGTGATGAAACAAGCTGTACAACACTGCGATTGTGTGCGCAGCTTGCCAACTGAGAGCAAACTGTACCTGATCACTCTCCTGCCTTTTCTATTCACATGAACATTCGATTGCAAGCTGTTTTGGACAACTTTCTTTCTCTTCTTGCAAAACACTCTGCAGACCTCCGTGCAGCCTCTAGAACACGATGGGAGATGTTTTCTGTGCTGGCACAATTTCTCCCTGCCAGAAATAGTAGAAAAGATTTTGCTAAGATGTAGACGAGAAGAGAGGCTAAAGACGAAGGTACGGTGCTCTGCAGAGCTAAGCACAGCTCCCGGGCCTCTTTCGGCAGAAGGCGCACACCGCAGAGCACTGTGAGCGGCAGAATCGTCTTTGCGCGAAGAAGCAGCTTCTTCGTCTCCGGGAGCCGGAGAGAGCGGCAACTTCGCAAAGGTGATGAAACAAGCTGTACAACACTGCGATTGTGTGCGCAGCTTGCCAACTGAGAGAAAACAGTACCTGACCACTCTCCTGCCTTCTCTATTCACATGAACATTCGATTGGAAGCTGTTTTGGACAACTTTCTTTCTCTTCTTGCAAAACACTCGGCAGACCTCCGTGCAGCCTCTAGAAGACGATGGGAGATGTTTTTTGTGCTGGCACAGTTTCTCCTTGCCAGACAGAGTGGAAAAGCTTTTTGCTAAGATGTAGACGAGAAGAGAGGCTAACGAAGCAGGTATGGTGCTCTGCATAGCTAAGCACAGCTCCCGGGCCTCTTTCGGCAGAAGACACACACCGCAGAGCACTGTGAGCGGCAGAATCGTCTTTGCGCGAAGAAGCAGCTTCTTCGTCTCCGGGAGCCGGAGAGAGCGGCAACTTCGCAAAGGTGATGAAACAAGCTGTACAACACTGCGATTGTGTGCGCAGCTTGCCAACTGAGAGAAAACAGTACCTGACCACTCTCCTGCCTTTTCTATTCACATGAACATTCGATTGCAAGCTGTTTTGGACAACTTTCTTTCTCTTCTTGCAAAACACTCGGCAGACCTCCGTGCAGCCTCTAGAACACGATGGGAGATGTTTTCTGTGCTGGCACAGTTTCTCCTTGCCAGACAGAGTGGAAAAGCTTTTTGCTAAGATGTAGACGAGAAGAGAGGCTAAAGACGAAGGTACGGTGCTCTGCAGAGCTAAGCACCGCTCCCGGGCGTCTTTCGGCAGAAGGCGCACACCGCAGAGCACTGTGAGCGGCAGAATCGTCTTTGCGCGAAGAAGCAGCTTCTTCGTCTCCGGGAGCCGGAGAGAGCGGCAACTTCGCAAAGGTGATGAAACAAGCTGTACAACACTGCGATTGTGTGCGCAGCTTGCCAACTGAGAGAAAACAGTACCTGACCACTCTCCTGCCTTCTCTATTCACATGAACATTCGATTGCAAGCTGTTTTGGACAACTTTCTCTCTCTTCTTGCAAAACACTCGGCAGACCTCCGTGCAGCCTCTAGAACACGATGGGAGATGTTTTCTGTGCTGGCAAAGTTTCTCATTGCCAGACAGAGTGGAAAAGCTTTTTGCTAAGATGTAGACGACAAGAGAGGCTAAAGAAGCAGGTATGGTGCTCTGCATAGCTAAGCACAGCTCCCGGGCCTCTTTCGGCCGAAGACACACACCGCAGAGCACTGTGAGCGGCAGAATCGTCTTTGCGCGAAGAAGCAGCTTTTTCATCTCCGGGAGCCGGAGAGAGCGGCAACTTCGCAAAGGTGATGAAACAAGCTGTACAACACTGCGATTGTGTGCGCAGCTTGCCAACTGAGAGAAAACAGTACCTGACCACTCTCCTGCCTTTTCTATTCACATGAAAATTCGATTGCACTCTGTTTTGGACAACTTTCTTTCTCTTCTTGCAAAACACTCGGCAGACCTCCGTGCAGCCTCTAGAAGACGATGGGAGATGTTTTTTGTGCTGGCACAGTTTCTCCTTGCCAGACAGAGTGGAAAAGCTTTTTGCTAAGATGTAGACGAGAAGAGAGGCTAAAGACGAAGGTACGGTGCTCTGCAGAGCTAAGCACAGCTCCCGGACCTCTTTCGGCAGAAGGCGCACACCGCAGAGCACTGTGAGCGGCAGAATCGTCTTTGCGCGAAGAAGCAGCTTCTTCGTCTCCGGGAGCCGGAGAGAGCGGCAACTTGGCAAAGGTGATGAAACAAGCTGTACAACACTGCGATTGTGTGCGCAGCTTGCCAACTGAGAGAAAACAGTACCTGACCACTCTCCTGCCTTTTCTATTCACATGAACATTCGATTGCAAGCTGTTTTGGACAACTTTCTTTCTCTTCTTGCAAAACACTCGGCAGACCTCCGTGCAGCCTCTAGAAGACGATGGGAGATGTTTTCTGTGCTGGCACAGTTTCTCCTTGCCAGACAGAGTGGAAAAGCTTTTTGCTAAGATGTAGACGAGAAGAGAGGCTAAAGAAGCAGGTATGGTGCTCTGCAGAGCTAAGCACACCTCCCGGGCATCTTTCGGCACAAGACACACACCGCAGAGCACTGTGAGCGGCAGAATCGTCTTTGCGCGAAGAAGCAGCTTTTTCGTCTCCGGGAGCCGGAGAGAGCGGCAACTTCGCAAAGGTGATGAAACAAGCTGTACAACACTGCGATTGTGTGCGCAGCTTGCCAACTGAGAGCAAACTGTACCTGATCACTCTCCTGCCTTTTCTATTCACATGAACATTCGATTGCAAGCTGTTTTGGACAACTTTCTTTCTCTTCTTGCAAAACACTCTGCAGACCTCCGTGCAGCCTCTAGAACACGATGGGAGATGTTTTCTGTGCTGGCACAATTTCTCCCTGCCAGAAATAGTAGAAAAGATTTTGCTAAGATGTAGACGAGAAGAGAGGCTAAAGACGAAGGTACGGTGCTCTGCAGAGCTAAGCACAGCTCCCGGGCCTCTTTCGGCAGAAGGCGCACACCGCAGAGCACTGTGAGCGGCAGAATCGTCTTTGCGCGAAGAAGCAGCTTCTTCGTCTCCGGGAGCCGGAGAGAGCGGCAACTTCGCAAAGGTGATGAAACAAGCTGTACAACACTGCGATTGTGTGCGCAGCTTGCCAACTGAGAGAAAACAGTACCTGACCACTCTCCTGCCTTCTCTATTCACATGAACATTCGATTGGAAGCTGTTTTGGACAACTTTCTTTCTCTTCTTGCAAAACACTCGGCAGACCTCCGTGCAGCCTCTAGAAGACGATGGGAGATGTTTTTTGTGCTGGCACAGTTTCTCCTTGCCAGACAGAGTGGAAAAGCTTTTTGCTAAGATGTAGACGAGAAGAGAGGCTAACGAAGCAGGTATGGTGCTCTGCATAGCTAAGCACAGCTCCCGGGCCTCTTTCGGCAGAAGACACACACCGCAGAGCACTGTGAGCGGCAGAATCGTCTTTGCGCGAAGAAGCAGCTTCTTCGTCTCCGGGAGCCGGAGAGAGCGGCAACTTCGCAAAGGTGATGAAACAAGCTGTACAACACTGCGATTGTGTGCGCAGCTTGCCAACTGAGAGAAAACAGTACCTGACCACTCTCCTGCCTTTTCTATTCACATGAACATTCGATTGCAAGCTGTTTTGGACAACTTTCTTTCTCTTCTTGCAAAACACTCGGCAGACCTCCGTGCAGCCTCTAGAACACGATGGGAGATGTTTTCTGTGCTGGCACAGTTTCTCCTTGCCAGACAGAGTGGAAAAGCTTTTTGCTAAGATGTAGACGAGAAGAGAGGCTAAAGACGAAGGTACGGTGCTCTGCAGAGCTAAGCACCGCTCCCGGGCGTCTTTCGGCAGAAGGCGCACACCGCAGAGCACTGTGAGCGGCAGAATCGTCTTTGCGCGAAGAAGCAGCTTCTTCGTCTCCGGGAGCCGGAGAGAGCGGCAACTTCGCAAAGGTGATGAAACAAGCTGTACAACACTGCGATTGTGTGCGCAGCTTGCCAACTGAGAGAAAACAGTACCTGACCACTCTCCTGCCTTCTCTATTCACATGAACATTCGATTGCAAGCTGTTTTGGACAACTTTCTCTCTCTTCTTGCAAAACACTCGGCAGACCTCCGTGCAGCCTCTAGAACACGATGGGAGATGTTTTCTGTGCTGGCAAAGTTTCTCATTGCCAGACAGAGTGGAAAAGCTTTTTGCTAAGATGTAGACGACAAGAGAGGCTAAAGAAGCAGGTATGGTGCTCTGCATAGCTAAGCACAGCTCCCGGGCCTCTTTCGGCCGAAGACACACACCGCAGAGCACTGTGAGCGGCAGAATCGTCTTTGCGCGAAGAAGCAGCTTTTTCATCTCCGGGAGCCGGAGAGAGCGGCAACTTCGCAAAGGTGATGAAACAAGCTGTACAACACTGCGATTGTGTGCGCAGCTTGCCAACTGAGAGAAAACAGTACCTGACCACTCTCCTGCCTTTTCTATTCACATGAACATTAGATTGCAAGCTGTTTTGGACAACTTTCTTTCTCTTCTTGCAAAACACTCGGCAGACCTCCGTGCAGCCTCTAGAACACGATGGGAGATGTTTTCTGTGCTGGCACAGTTTCTCCTTGCCAGACAGAGTGGAAAAGCTTTTTGCTAAGATTTAGACGAGAAGAGAGGCTAAAGACGAAGGTACGGTGCTCTGCAGAGCTAAGCACCGCTCCCGGACCTCTTTCGGCAGAAGGCGCACACCGCAGAGCACTGTGAGCGGCAGAATCGTCTTTGCGCGAAGAAGCAGCTTCTTCGTCTCCGGGAGCCGGAGAGAGCGGCAACTTGGCAAAGGTGATGAAACAAGCTGTACAACACTGCGATTGTGTGCGCAGCTTGCCAACTGAGAGAAAACAGTACCTGACCACTCTCCTGCCTTTTCTATTCACATGAACATTCGATTGCAAGCTGTTTTGGACAACTTTCTTTCTCTTCTTGCAAAACACTCGGCAGACCTCCGCGCAGCCTCTAGAACATGATGGGAGATGTTTTCTGTGCTGGCACAGTTTCTCCTTGCCAGACAGAGTGGAAAAGCTTTTTGCTAAGATGTAGACGAGAAGAGAGGCTAAAGACGAAGGTACGGTGCTCTGCAGAGCTAAGCACCGCTCCCGGACCTCTTTCGGCTGAAGGCGCACACCGCAGAGCACTGTGAGCGGCAGAATCGTCTTTGGGCGAAGAAGAAGCTTCTTCGTCTCCGGGAGCCGGAGAGAGCGGCAGCTTCGCAAAGGTGAAGAAACAAGCTGTACAACACTGCGATTGTGTGCGCAGCTTGCCAAGTGAGAGAAAACAGTACCTGACCACTCTCCTGCCTTTTCTATTCACATGAACATTCGATTGCAATCTGTTTTGGACAACTTTCTTTCTCTTCTTGCAAAACACTCGGCAGACCTCCGTGCAGCCTCTAGAACACGATGGGAGATGTTTTCTGTGCTGGCAAAGTTTCTCCTTGCCAGACAGAGTGGAAAAGCTGTTTGCAAAGATGTAGACGAGAAGAGAGGCTAAAGACGAAGGTACGGTGCTCTGCAGAGCTAAGCACCGCTCCCGGGCCTCTTTCGGCAGAAGGCGCACACCGCAGAGCACTGTGAGCGGCAGAATCGTCTTTGCGCGAAGAAGCAGCTTCTTCGTCTCCGGGAGCCGGAGAGAGCGGCAACTTCGCAAAGGTGATGAAACAAGCTGTACAACACTGCGATTGTGTGCGCAGCTTGCCAACTGAGAGAAAACAGTACCTGACCACTCTCCTGCCTTTTCTATTCACATGAACATTCGATTGCAAGCTGTTTTGGACAACTTTCTTTCTCTTCTTGCAAAACACTCGGCAGACCTCCCTGCAGCCTCTAGAACACGATGGGAGATGTTTTTTGTGCTGGCACAGTTTCTCCTTGCCAGACAGAGTGGAAAAGCTTTTTGCTAAGATGTAGACGAGAAGAGAGGCTAAAGACGAAGGTACGGTGCTCTGCAGAGCTAAGCACAGCTCCCGGGCCTCTTTCGGCAGAAGACACACACTGCAGAGCACTGTGAGCGGCAGAATCGTCTTTGCGCGAAGAAGCAGCTTTTTCGTCTCCGGGAGCCGGAGATAGCGGCAACTTCGCAAAGGTGATGAAACAAGCTGTACAACACTGCGATTGTGTGCGCAGCTTGCCAAGTGAGAGAAAACAGTACCTGACCACTCTCCTGCCTTTTCTATTCACATGAACATTCGATTGCAAGCTGTTTTGGACAACTTTATTTCTCTTCTTGCAAAACACTCGGCAGACCTGCGTGCAGCCTCTAGAACACGATGGGAGATGTTTTTTGTGCTGGCACAGTTTCTCCTTGCCAGACAGAGTGGAAAAGCTTTTTGCTAAGATGTAGACGAGAAGAGAGGCTAAAGACGAAGGTACGGTGCTCTGCAGAGCTAAGCACCGCTCCCGGACCTCTTTCGGCAGAAGGCGCACACCGCAGAGCACTGTGAGCGGCAGAATCGTCTTTGCGCGAAGAAGCAGCTTCTTCGTCTCCGGGAGCCGGAGAGAGCGGCAACTTCGCAAAGGTGATGAAACAAGCTGTACAACACTGCGATTGTGTGCGCAGCTTGCCAAGTGAGAGAAAACAGTACCTGACCACTCTCCTGCCTTTTCTATTCACATGAACATTCGATTGGAAGCTGTTTTGGACAACTTTCTTTCTCTTCTTGCAAAACACTCGGCAGACCTGCGTGCAGCCTCTAGAACACGATGGGAGATGTTTTCTGTGCTGGCAAAGTTTCTCCTTGCCAGACAGAGTGGAAAAGCTTTTTGCTAAGATGTAGACGAGAAGAGAGGCTAAAGACGAAGGTACGGTGCTCTGCAGAGCTAAGCACCGCTCCCGGGCCTCTTTCGGCAGAAGGCGCAGACAGCAGAGCACTGTGAGCGGCAGAATCGTCTTTGCGCGAAGAAGCAGCTTCTTCGTCTCCGGGAGCCGGAGAGAGCGGCAACTTCGCAAAGGTGATGAAACAAGCTGTACAACACTGCGATTGTGTGCGCAGCTTGCCAAGTGAGAGAAAACAGTACCTGACCACTCTCCTGCCTTTTCTATTCACATGAACATTCGATTGCAAGCTGTTTTGGACAACTTTCTTTCTCTTCTTGCAAAACACTCGGCAGACCTGCGTGCAGCCTCTAGAAGACGATGGGAGATGTTTTTTGTGCTGGCACAGTTTCTCCTTGCCAGACAGAGTGGAAAAGCTTTTTGCTAAGATGTAGACGAGAAGAGAGGCTAAAGACGAAGGTACGGTGCTCTGCAGAGCTAAGCACCGCTCCCGGACCTCTTTCGGCAGAAGGCGCACACCGCAGAGCACTGTGAGCGGCAGAATCGTCTTTGCGCGAAGAAGCAGCTTTTTCGTCTCCGGGAGCCGGAGAGAGCGGCAACTTCGCAAAGGTGATGAAACAAGCTGTACAACACTGCGATTGTGTGCGCAGCTTGCCAACTGAGAGAAAACAGTACCTGACCACTCTCCTGCCTTTTCTATTCACATGAACATTCGATTGCAAGCTGTTTTGGACAACTTTCTTTCTCTTCTTGCAAAACACTCGGCAGACCTCCGTGCAGCCTCTAGAACACGATGGGAGATGTTTTCTGTGCTGGCACAGTTTCTCCTTGCCAGACAGAGTGGAAAAGCTTTTTGCTAAGATTTAGACGAGAAGAGAGGCTAAAGACGAAGGTACGGTGCTCTGCAGAGCTAAGCACCGCTCCCGGACCTCTTTCGGCAGAAGGCGCACACCGCAGAGCACTGTGAGCGGCAGAATCGTCTTTGCGCGAAGAAGCAGCTTCTTCGTCTCCGGGAGCCGGAGAGAGCGGCAACTTCGCAAAGGTGATGAAACAAGCTGTACAACACTGCGATTGTGTGCGCAGCTTGCCAACTGAGAGAAAACAGTACCTGACCACTCTCCTGCCTTTTCTATTCACATGAACATTTGATTGCAAGCTGTTTTGGACAACTTTCTCTCTCTTCTTGCAAAACACTCGGCAGACCTCCGTGCAGCCTCTAGAACATGATGGGAGATGTTTTCTGTGCTGGCACAGTTTCTCCTTGCCAGACAGAGTGGAAAAGCTTTTTGCTAAGATGTAGACGAGAAGAGAGGCTAAAGACGAAGGTACGGTGCTCTGCAGAGCTAAGCACCGCTCCCGGACCTCTTTCGGCTGAAGGCGCACACCGCAGAGCACTGTGAGCGGCAGAATCGTCTTTGGGCGAAGAAGAAGCTTCTTCGTCTCTGGGAGCCGGAGAGAGCGGCAGCTTCGCAAAGGTGAAGAAACAAGCTGTACAACACTGCGATTGTGTGCGCAGCTTGCCAAGTGAGAGAAAACAGTACCTGACCACTCTCC
This sequence comes from Melozone crissalis, assembly GCF_028551555.1. NCBI lineage: Eukaryota > Metazoa > Chordata > Aves > Passeriformes > Passerellidae > Melozone > Melozone crissalis. Next base: position 138,656 of record NW_026535947.1, on the reverse strand, counting down.
TGCCTTTTCTATTCACATGAACATTCGATTGCAATCTGTTTTGGACAACTTTCTTTCTCTTCTTGCAAAACACTCGGCAGACCTCCGTGCAGCCTCTAGAACACGATGGGAGATGTTTTCTGTGCTGGCAAAGTTTCTCCTTGCCAGACAGAGTGGAAAAGCTGTTTGCTAAGATGTAGACGAGAAGAGAGGCTAAAGACGAAGGTACGGTGCTCTGCAGAGCTAAGCACCGCTCCCGGGCCTCTTTCGGCAGAAGGCGCACACAGCAGAGCACTGTGAGCGGCAGAATCGTCTTTGCGCGAAGAAGCAGCTTCTTCGTCTCCGGGAGCCGGAGAGAGCGGCAACTTCGCAAAGGTGATGAAACAAGCTGTACAACACTGCGATTGTGTGCGCAGCTTGCCAACTGAGAGAAAACAGTACCTGACCACTCTCCTGCCTTTTCTATTCACATGAACATTCGATTGCAAGCTGTTTTGGACAACTTTCTTTCTCTTCTTGCAAAACACTCGGCAGACCTCCCTGCAGCCTCTAGAACACGATGGGAGATGTTTTTTGTGCTGGCACAGTTTCTCCTTGCCAGACAGAGTGGAAAAGCTTTTTGCTAAGATGTAGACGAGAAGAGAGGCTAAAGACGAAGGTACGGTGCCCTGCAGAGCTAAGCACAGCTCCCGGGCCTCTTTCGGCAGAAGACACACACTGCAGAGCACTGTGAGCGGCAGAATCGTCTTTGCGCGAAGAAGCAGCTTTTTCGTCTCCGGGAGCCGGAGATAGCGCCAACTTCGCAAAGGTGATGAAACAAGCTGTACAACACTGCGATTGTGTGCGCAGCTTGCCAAGTGAGAGAAAACAGTACCTGACCACTCTCCTGCCTTTTCTATTCACATGAACATTCGATTGCAAGCTGTTTTGGACAACTTTCTTTCTCTTCTTGCAAAACACTCGGCAGACCTGCGTGCAGCCTCTAGAACACGATGGGAGATGTTTTTTGTGCTGGCACAGTTTCTCCTTGCCAGACAGAGTGGAAAAGCTTTTTGCTAAGATGTAGACGAGAAGAGAGGCTAAAGACGAAGGTACGGTGCTCTGCAGAGCTAAGCACCGCTCCCGGACCTCTTTCGGCAGAAGGCGCACACCGCAGAGCACTGTGAGCGGCAGAATCGTCTTTGCGCGAAGAAGCAGCTTCTTCGTCTCCGGGAGCCGGAGAGAGCGGCAACTTCGCAAAGGTGATGAAACAAGCTCTACGACACTGCGATTGTGTGCGCAGCTTGCCAAGTGAGAGAAAACAGTACCTGACCATTCTCCTGCCTTTTCTATTCACATGAACATTCGATTGCAAGCTGTTTTGGACAACTTTCTTTCTCTTCTTGCAAAACACTCGGCAGACCTGCGTGCAGCCTCTAGAACACGATGGGAGATGTTTTCTGTGCTGGCAAAGTTTCTCCTTGCCAGACAGAGTGGAAAAGCTTTTTGCTAAGATGTAGACGAGAAGAGAGGCTAAAGACGAAGGTACGGTGCTCTGCAGAGCTAAGCACCGCTCCCGGGCCTCTTTCGGCAGAAGGCGCAGACAGCAGAGCACTGTGAGCGGCAGAATCGTCTTTGCGCGAAGAAGCAGCTTCTTCGTCTCCGGGAGCCGGAGAGAGCGGCAACTTCGCAAAGGTGATGAAACAAGCTGTACAACACTGCGATTGTGTGCGCAGCTTGCCAAGTGAGAGAAAACAGTACCTGACCACTCTCCTGCCTTTTCTATTCACATGAACATTCGATTGCAAGCTGTTTTGGACAACTTTCTTTCTCTTCTTGCAAAACACTCGGCAGACCTGCGTGCAGCCTCTAGAAGACGATGGGAGATGTTTTTTGTGCTGGCACAGTTTCTCCTTGCCAGACAGAGTGGAAAAGCTTTTTGCTAAGATGTAGACGAGAAGAGAGGCTAAAGACGAAGGTACGGTGCTCTGCAGAGCTAAGCACCGCTCCCGGACCTCTTTCGGCAGAAGGCGCACACCGCAGAGCACTGTGAGCGGCAGAATCGTCTTTGCGCGAAGAAGCAGCTTCTTCGTCTCCGGGAGCCGGAGAGAGCGGCAACTTCGCAAAGGTGATGAAACAAGCTGTACAACACTGCGATTGTGTGCGCAGCTTGCCAACTGAGAGCAAACTGTACCTGATCACTCTCCTGCCTTTTCTATTCACATGTACATTCGATTGCAAGCTGTTTTGGACAACTTTCTTTCTCTTCTTGCAAAACACTCGGCAGACCTCCGTGCAGCCTCTAGAACACGATGGGAGATGTTTTCTGTGCTGGCACAGTTTCTCCCTGCCAGAAAGAGTAGAAAAGCTTTTTGCTAAGATGTAGACGAGAAGAGAGGCTAAAGACGAAGGTACGGTGCTCTGCAGAGCTAAGCACCGCTCCCGGGCCTCTTTCGGCAGAAGGCGCACACCGCAGAGCACTGTGAGCGGCAGAATCGTCTTTGCGCGAAGAAGCAGCTTTTTCGTCTCCGGGAGCCGGAGAGAGCGGCAACTTCGCAAAGGTGATGAAACAAGCTGTACAACACTGCGATTGTGTGCGCAGCTTGCCAACTGAGAGAAAACAGTACCTGACCACTCTCCTGCCTTTTCTAATCACATGAACATTCGATTGCAAGCTGTTTTGGACAACTTTCTCTCTCTTCTTGCAAAACACTCGGCAGACCTGCGTGCAGCCTCTAGAACACGATGGGAGATGTTTTCTGTGCTGGCACAGTTTCTCCTTGCCAGACAGAGTGGAAAAGCTTTTTGCTAAGATGTAGACGAGAAGAGAGGCTAAAGACGAAGGTACGGTGCTCTGCAGAGCTAAGCACCGCTCCCGGACGTCTTTCGGCAGAAGGCGCACACCGCAGAGCACTGTGAGCGGCAGAATCGTCTTTGCGCGAAGAAGCAGCTTCTTCGTCTCCGGGAGCCGGAGAGCGCGGCAACTTCGCAAAGGTGATGAAACAAGATGTACAACACTGCGATTGTGTGCGCAGCTTGCCAACTGAGAGCAAACAGTACCTGATCACTCTCCTGCCTTTTCTATTCACATGAACATTCGATTGCAAGCTGTTTTGGACAACTTTCTTTCTCTTCGTGCAAAACACTCTGCAGATGTCCGTGCAGCCTCTAGAACACGATGGGAGATGTTTTCTGTGCTGGCACAGTTTCTCCCTGCCAGAAAGAGTAGAAAAGCTTTTTGCTAAGATGTAGACGAGAAGAGAGGCTAAAGACGAAGGTACGGTGCTCAGCAGAGCTAAGCACAGCTCCCTGGCGTCTTTCGGCAGAAGGCGCACACCGCAGAGCACTGTGAGCGGCAGAATCGTCTTTGCGCGAAGAAGCAGCTTCTTCGTCTCCGGGAGCCGGAGAGAGCGGCAACTTCGCAAAGGTGATGAAACAAGCTGTACAACACTGCGATTGTGTGCGCAGCTTGCCAACTGAGAGAAAACAGTACCTGACCACTCTCCTGCCTTTTCTATTCACATGAACATTCGATTGCAAGCTGTTTTGGACAACTTTCTCTCTCTTCTTGCAAAACACTCGGCAGACCTCCGTGCAGCCTCTAGAACACGATGGGAGATGTTTTCTGTGCTGGCACAGTTTCTCCTTGCCAGACAGAGTGGAAAAGCTTTTTGCTAAGATGTAGACGAGAAGAGAGGCTAAAGACGAAGGTACGGTGCTCTGCAGAGCTAAGCACCGCTCCCGGACCTCTTTCGGCAGAAGGCGCACACCGCAGAGCACTGTGAGCGGCAGAATCGTCTTTGCGCGAAGAAGCAGCTTCTTCGTCTCCGGGAGCCGGAGAGAGCGGCAACTTCGCAAAGGTGATGAAACAAGCTGTACAACACTGCGATTGTGTGCGCAGCTTGCCAACTGAGAGAAAACAGTACCTGACCACTCTCCTGCCTTTTCTATTCACATGAACATTCGATTGGAAGCTGTTTTGGACAACTTTATTTCTCTTCTTGCAAAACACTCGGCAGACCTCCCTGCAGCCTCTAGAACACGATGGGAGATGTTTTTTGTGCTGGCACAGTTTCTCCTTGCCAGACAGAGTGGAAAAGCTTTTTGCTAAGATGTAGACGAGAAGAGAGGCTAAAGAAGCAGGTATGGTGCTCTGCATAGCTAAGCACATCTCCCGGGCCTCTTTCGGCAGAAGACACACACCGCAGAGCACTGTGAGCGGCAGAATCGTCTTTGCGCGAAGAAGCAGCTTTTTCGTCTCCGGGAGCCGGAGAGAGCGGCAACTTCGCAAAGGTGATGAAACAAGCTGTACAACACTGCGATTGTGTGCGCAGCTTGCCAACTGAGAGAAAACAGTACCTGACCACTCTCCTGCCTTTTCTATTCACATGAACATTCGATTGGAAGCTGTTTTGGACAACTTTCTTTCTCTTCTTGCAAAACACTCGGCAGACCTCCGTGCAGCCTCTAGAACACGATGGGAGATGTTTTTTGTGCTGGCACAGTTTCTCCTTGCCAGACAGAGTGGAAAAGCTTTTTGCTAAGATGTAGACGAGAAGAGAGGCTAAAGACGAAGGTACGGTGCTCTGCAGAGCTAAGCACCGCTCCCGGGCGTCTTTCGGCAGAAGGCGCACACCGCAGAGCACTGTGAGCGGCAGAATCGTCTTTGCGCGAAGAAGCAGCTTCTTCGTCTCCGGGAGCCGGAGAGAGCGGCAACTTCGCAAAGGTGATGAAACAAGCTGTACAACACTGCGATTGTGTGCGCAGCTTGCCAACTGAGAGAAAACAGTACCTGACCACTCTCCTGCCTTCTCTATTCACATGAACATTCGATTGCAAGCTGTTTTGGACAACTTTCTCTCTCTTCTTGCAAAACACTCGGCAGACATCTGTGCAGCCTCTAGAACACGATGGGAGATGTTTTCTGTGCTGGCACAGTTTCTCCTTGCCAGACAGAGTGGAAAAGCTTTTTGCTAAGATGTAGACGAAAAGAGAGGCTAAAGAAGCAGGTATGGTGCTCTGCAGAGCTAAGCACAGCTCCCGGACCTCTTTCGGCAGAAGACACACACTGCAGAGCACTGTGAGCGGCAGAATCGTCTTTGCGCGAAGAAGCAGCTTCTTCGTCTCCGGGAGCCGGAGAGAGCGGCAACTTCGCAAAGGTGATGAAACAAGCTGTACAACACTGCGATTGTGTGCGCAGCTTGCCAACTGAGAGAAAACAGTACCTGACCACTCTCCTGCCTTTTCTATTCACATGAAAATTCGATTGCACTCTGTTTTGGACAACTTTCTTTCTCTTCTTGCAAAACACTCGGCAGACCTCCGTGCAGCCTCTAGAACACGATGGGAGATGTTTTCTGTGCTGGCACAGTTTCTCCTTGCCAGACAGAGTGGAAAAGCTTTTTGCTAAGATGTAGATTAGAAGAGAGGCTAAAGAAGCAGGTATGGTGCTCTGCAGAGCTAAGCACACCTCCCGGGCGTCTTTCGGCAGAAGACACACACCGCAGAGCACTGTGAGCGGCAGAATCGTCTTTGCGCGAAGAAGCAGCTTTTTCGTCTCCGGGAGCCGGAGAGAGCGGCAACTTCGCAAAGGTGATGAAACAAGCTGTACAACACTGCGATTGTGTGCGCAGCTTGCCAACTGAGAGCAAACTGTACCTGATCACTCTCCTGCCTTTTCTATTCACATGAACATTCGATTGCAAGCTGTTTTGGACAACTTTCTTTCTCTTCTTGCAAAACACTCTGCAGACCTCCGTGCAGCCTCTAGAACACGATGGGAGATGTTTTCTGTGCTGGCACAGTTTCTCCCTGCCAGAAATAGTAGAAAAGATTTTGCTAAGATGTAGACGAGAAGAGAGGCTAAAGACGAAGGTACGGTGCTCTGCAGAGCTAAGCACAGCTCCCTGGCCTCTTTCGGCAGAAGGCGCACACCGCAGATCACTGTGAGCGGCAGAATCGTCTTTGCGCGAAGAAGCAGCTTCTTCGTCTCCGGGAGCCGGAGAGAGCGGCAACTTCGCAAAGGTGATGAAACAAGCTGTACAACACTGCGATTGTGTGCGCAGCTTGCCAACTGAGAGAAAACAGTACCTGACCACTCTCCTGCCTTTTCTATTCACATGAACATTCGATTGCAAGCTGTTTTGGACAACTTTCTCTCTCTTCTTGCAAAACACTCGGCAGACCTGCGTGCAGCCTCTAGAACACGATGGGAGATGTTTTCTGTGCTGGCACAGTTTCTCCTTGCCAGACAGAGTGGAAAAGCTTTTTGCTAAGATGTAGACGAGAAGAGAGGCTAAAGACGAAGGTACGGTGCTCTGCAGAGCTAAGCACCGCTCCCGGACGTCTTTCGGCAGAAGGCGCACACCGCAGAGCAATGTGAGCGGCAGAATCGTATTTGCGCGAAGAAGCAGCTTCTTCGTCTCCGGGAGCCGGAGAGAGCGGCAACTTCGCAAAGGTGATGAAACAAGCTGTACAACACTGCGATTGTGTGCGCAGCTTGCCAACTGAGAGAAAACAGTACCTGACCACTCTCCTGCCTTCTCTATTCACATGAACATTCGATTGGAAGCTGTTTTGGACAACTTTCTTTCTCTTCTTGCAAAACACTCGGCAGACCTCCGTGCAGCCTCTAGAAGACGATGGGAGATGTTTTTTGTGCTGGCACAGTTTCTCCTTGCCAGACAGAGTGGAAAAGCTTTTTGCTAAGATGTAGACGAGAAGAGAGGCTAAAGAAGCAGGTATGGTGCTCTGCATAGCTAAGCACAGCTCCCGGGCCTCTTTCGGCAGAAGACACACACCGCAGAGCACTGTGAGCAGCAGAATCGTCTTTGCGCGAAGAAGCAGCTTCTTCGTCTCCGGGAGCCGGAGAGAGCGGCAACTTCGCAAAGGTGATGAAACAAGCTGTACAACACTGCGATTGTGTGCGCAGCTTGCCAACTGAGAGAAAACAGTACCTGACCACTCTCCTGCCTTTTCTATTCACATGAACATTCGATTGCAAGCTGTTTTGGACAACTTTCTTTCTCTTCTTGCAAAACACTCGGCAGACCTCCGTGCAGCCTCTAGAACACGATGGGAGATGTTTTCTGTGTTGGCACAGTTTCTCCTTGCCAGACAGAGTGGAAAAGCTTTTTGCTAAGATGTAGACGAGAAGAGAGGCTAAAGACGAAGGTACGGTGCTCTGCAGAGCTAAGCACCGCTCCCGGGCGTCTTTCGGCAGAAGGCGCACACCGCAGAGCACTGTGAGCGGCAGAATCGTCTTTGCGCGAAGAAGCAGCTTCTTCGTCTCCGGGAGCCGGAGAGAGCGGCAACTTCGCAAAGGTGATGAAACAAGCTGTACAACACTGCGATTGTGTGCGCAGCTTGCCAACTGAGAGAAAACAGTACCTGACCACTCTCCTGCCTTTTCTATTCACATGAACATTCGATTGCAAGCTGTTTTGGACAACTTTCTCTCTCTTCTTGCAAAACACTCGGCAGACCTCCGTGCAGCCTCTAGAACATGATGGGAGATGTTTTCTGTGCTGGCACAGTTTCTCCTTGCCAGACAGAGTGGAAAAGCTTTTTGCTAAGATGTAGACGAGAAGAGAGGCTAAAGACGAAGGTACGGTGCTCTGCAGAGCTAAGCACCGCTCCCGGACCTCTTTCGGCTGAAGGCGCACACCGCAGAGCACTGTGAGCGGCAGAATCGTCTTTGCGCGAAGAAGAAGCTTCTTCGTCTCCGGGAGCCGAAGAGAGCGGCAGCTTCGCAAAGGTGAAGAAACAAGCTGTACAACACTGCGATTGTGTGCGCAGCTTGCCAAGTGAGAGAAAACAGTACCTGACCACTCTCCTGCCTTTTCTATTCACATGAACATTCGATTGCAAGCTGTTTTGGACAACTTTCTTTCTCTTCTTGCAAAACACTCGGCAGACCTCCGTGCAGCCTCTAGAACACGATGGGAGATGTTTTCTGTGCTGGCAAAGTTTCTCCTTGCCAGACAGAGTGGAAAAGCTGTTTGCTAAGATGTAGACGAGAAGAGAGGCTAAAGACGAAGGTACGGTGCTCTGCAGAGCTAAGCACCGCTCCCGGGCCTCTTTCGGCAGAAGGCGCACACAGCAGAGCACTGTGAGCGGCAGAATCGTCTTTGCGCGAAGAAGCAGCTTCTTCGTCTCCGGGAGCCGGAGAGAGCGGCAACTTCGCAAAGGTGATGAAACAAGCTGTACAACACTGCGATTGTGTGCGCTGCTTGCCAACTGAGAGAAAACAGTACCTGACCACTCTCCTGCCTTTTCTATTCACATGAACATTCGATTGCAAGCTGTTTTGGACAACTTTCTTTCTCTTCTTGCAAAACACTCGGCAGACCTGCGTGCAGCCTCTAGAACACGATGGGAGATGTTTTCTGTGCTGGCAAAGTTTCTCCTTGCCAGACAGAGTGGAAAAGCTTTTTGCTAAGATGTAGACGAGAAGAGAGGCTAAAGACGAAGGTACGGTGCTCTGCAGAGCTAAGCACCGCTCCCGGGCCTCTTTCGGCAGAAGACACACACCGCAGAGCACTGTGAGCGGCAGAATCGTCTTTGCGCGAAGAAGCAGCTTCTTCGTCTCCGGGAGCCGGAGAGAGCGGCAACTTCGCAAAGGTGATGAAACAAGCTGTACAACACTGCGATTGTGTGCGCAGCTTGCCAAGTGAGAGAAAACAGTACCTGACCACTCTCCTGCCTTTTCTATTCACATGAACATTCGATTGCAAGCTGTTTTGGACAACTTTCTTTCTCTTCTTGCAAAACACTCGGCAGACCTGCGTGCAGCCTCTAGAAGACGATGGGAGATGTTTTTTGTGCTGGCACAGTTTCTCCTTGCCAGACAGAGTGGAAAAGCTTTTTGCTAAGATGTAGACGAGAAGAGAGGCTAAAGACGAAGGTACGGTGCTCTGCAGAGCTAAGCACCGCTCCCGGACCTCTTTCGGCAGAAGGCGCACACCGCAGAGCACTGTGAGCGGCAGAATCGTCTTTGCGCGAAGAAGCAGCTTCTTCGTCTCCGGGAGCCGGAGAGAGCGGCAACTTGGCAAAGGTGATGAAACAAGCTGTACAACACTGCGATTGTGTGCGCAGCTTGCCAACTGAGAGCAAACTGTACCTGATCACTCTCCTGCCTTTTCTATTCACATGTACATTCGATTGCAAGCTGTTTTGGACAACTTTCTTTCTCTTCTTGCAAAACACTCGGCAGACCTCCGTGCAGCCTCTAGAACACGATGGGAGATGTTTTCTGTGCTGGCACAGTTTCTCCCTGCCAGAAAGAGTAGAAAAGCTTTTTGCTAAGATGTAGACGAGAAGAGAGGCTAAAGACGAAGGTACGGTGCTCTGCAGAGCTAAGCACCGCTCCCGGGCCTCTTTCGGCAGAAGGCGCACACCGCAGAGCACTGTGAGCGGCAGAATCGTCTTTGCGCGAAGAAGCAGCTTTTTCGTCTCCGGGAGCCGGAGAGAGCGGCAACTTCGCAAAGGTGATGAAACAAGCTGTACAACACTGCGATTGTGTGCGCAGCTTGCCAACTGAGAGAAAACAGTACCTGACCACTCTCCTGCCTTTTCTAATCACATGAACATTCGATGGCAAGCTGTTTTGGACAACTTTCTCTCTCTTCTTGCAAAACACTCGGCAGACCTCCGTGCAGACTCTAGAACACGATGGGAGATGTTTTCTGTGCTGGCACAGTTTCTCCTTGCCAGACAGAGTGGAAAAGCTTTTTGCTAAGATGTAGACGAGAAGAGAGGCTAAAGACGAAGGTACGGTGCTCTGCAGAGCTAAGCACCGCTCCCGGACGTCTTTCGGCAGAAGGCGCACACCGCAGAGCACTGTGAGCGGCAGAATCGTCTTTGCGCGAAGAAGCAGCTTCTTCGTCTCCGGGAGCCGGAGAGCGCGGCAACTTCGCAAAGGTGATGAAACAAGCTGTACAACACTGCGATTGTGAGCGCAGCTTGCCAACTGAGAGCAAACTGTACCTGATCACTCTCCTGCCTTTTCTATTCACATGAACATTCGATTGCAAGCTGTTTTGGACAACTTTCTTTCTCTTCGTGCAAAACACTCTGCAGATGTCCGTGCAGCCTCTAGAACACGATGGGAGATGTTTTCTGTGCTGGCACAGTTTCTCCCTGCCAGAAAGAGTAGAAAAGCTTTTTGCTAAGATGTAGACGAGAAGAGAGGCTAAAGACGAAGGTACGGTGCTCAGCAGAGCTAAGCACAGCTCCCTGGGGTCTTTCGGCAGAAGGCGCACACCGCAGAGCACTGTGAGCGGCAGAATCGTCTTTGCGCGAAGAAGCAGCTTCTTCGTCTCCGGGAGCCGGAGAGAGCGGCAACTTCGCAAAGGTGATGAAACAAGCTGTACAACACTGCGATTGTGTGCGCAGCTTGCCAACTGAGAGAAAACAGTACCTGACCACTCTCCTGCCTTTTCTATTCACATGAACATTCGATTGCAAGCTGTTTTGGACAACTTTCTCTCTCTTCTTGCAAAACACTCGGCAGACCTCCGTGCAGCCTCTAGAACACGATGGGAGATGTTTTCTGTGCTGGCACAGTTTCTCCTTGCCAGACAGAGTGGAAAAGCTTTTTGCTAAGATGTAGACGAGAAGAGAGGCTAAAGACGAAGGTACGGTGCTCTGCAGAGCTAAGCACCGCTCCCGGACGTCTTTCGGCAGAAGGCGCACACCGCAGAGCACTGTGAGCGGCAGAATCGTCTTTGCGCGAAGAAGCAGCTTCTTCGTCTCCGGGAGCCGGAGAGAGCGGCAACTTCGCAAAGGTGATGAAACAAGCTGTACAACACTGCGATTGTGTGCGCAGCTTGCCAACTGAGAGAAAACAGTACCTGACCACTCTCCTGCCTTTTCTATTCACATGAACATTCGATTGCAAGCTGTTTTTGACAACTTTCTTTCTCTTCTTGCAAAACACTCGGCAGACCTCCCTGCAGCCTCTAGAACACGATGGGAGATGTTTTTTGTGCTGGCACAGTTTCTCCTTGCCAGACAGAGTGGAAAAGCTTTTTGCTAAGATGTAGACGAGAAGAGAGGCTAAAGAAGCAGGTATGGTGCTCTGCATAGCTAAGCACAGCTCCCGGGCCTCTTTCGGCAGAAGACACACACCGCAGAGCACTGTGAGCGGCAGAATCGTCTTTGCGCGAAGAAGCAGCTTTTTCGTCTCCGGGAGCCGGAGAGAGCGGCAACTTCGCAAAGGTGATGAAACAAGCTGTACAACACTGCGATTGTGTGCGCAGCTTGCCAACTGAGAGAAAACAGTACCTGACCACTCTCCTGCCTTTTCTATTCACATGAACATTCGATTGGAAGCTGTTTTGGACAACTTTCTTTCTCTTCTTGCAAAACACTCGGCAGACCTCCGTGCAGCCTCTACAACACGATGGGAGATGTTTTCTGTGCTGGCACAGTTTCTCCTTGCCAGACAGAGTGGAAAAGCTTTTTGCTAAGATGTAGACGAGAAGAGAGGCTAAAGACGAAGGTACGGTGCTCTGCAGAGCTAAGCACCGCTCCCGGGCGTCTTTCGGCAGAAGGCGCACACCGCAGAGCACTGTGAGCGGCAGAATCGTCTTTGCGCGAAGAAGCAGCTTCTTCGTCTCCGGGAGCCGGAGAGAGCGGCAACTTCGCAAAGGTGATGAAACAAGCTGTACAACACTGCGATTGTGTGCGCAGCTTGCCAACTGAGAGAAAACAGTACCTGACCACTCTCCTGCCTTCTCTATTCACATGAACATTCGATTGCAAGCTGTTTTGGACAACTTTCTCTCTCTTCTTGCAAAACACTCGGCAGACATCTGTGCAGCCTCTAGAACACGATGGGAGATGTTTTCTGTGCTGGCACAGTTTCTCCTTGCCAGACAGAGTGGAAAAGCTTTTTGCTAAGATGTAGACGAAAAGAGAGGCTAAAGAAGCAGGTATGGTGCTCTGCAGAGCTAAGCACAGCTCCCGGACCTCTTTCGGCAGAAGACACACACTGCAGAGCACTGTGAGCGGCAGAATCGTCTTTGCGCGAAGAAGCAGCTTCTTCGTCTCCGGGAGCCGGAGAGAGCGGCAACTTCGCAAAGGTGATGAAACAAGCTGTACAACACTGCGATTGTGTGCGCAGCTTGCCAACTGAGAGAAAACAGTACCTGACCACTCTCCTGCCTTTTCTATTCACATGAAAATTCGATTGCACTCTGTTTTGGACAACTTTCTTTCTCTTCTTGCAAAACACTCGGCAGACCTCCGTGCAGCCTCTAGAACACGATGGGAGATGTTTTCTGTGCTGGCACAGTTTCTCCTTGCCAGACAGAGTGGAAAAGCTTTTTGCTAAGATGTAGACGAGAAGAGAGGCTAAAGAAGCAGGTATGGTGCTCTGCAGAGCTAAGCACACCTCCCGGGCGTCTTTCGGCAGAAGACACACACCGCAGAGCACTGTGAGCGGCAGAATCGTCTTTGCGCGAAGAAGCAGCTTTTTCGTCTCCGGGAGCCGGAGAGAGCGGCAACTTCGCAAAGGTGATGAAACAAGCTGTACAACACTGCGATTGTGTGCGCAGCTTGCCAACTGAGAGCAAACTGTACCTGATCACTCTCCTGCCTTTTCTATTCACATGAACATTCGATTGCAAGCTGTTTTGGACAACTTTCTTTCTCTTCTTGCAAAACACTCTGCAGACCTCCGTGCAGCCTCTAGAACACGATGGGAGATGTTTTCTGTGCTGGCACAGTTTCTCCCTGCCAGAAATAGTAGAAAAGATTTTGCTAAGATGTAGACGAGAAGAGAGGCTAAAGACGAAGGTACGGTGCTCTGCAGAGCTAAGCACAGCTCCCGGGCCTCTTTCGGCAGAAGGCGCACACCGCAGAGCACTGTGAGCGGCAGAATCGTCTTTGCGCGAAGAAGCAGCTTCTTCGTCTCCGGGAGCCGGAGAGAGCGGCAACTTCGCAAAGGTGATGAAACAAGCTGTACAACACTGCGATTGTGTGCGCAGCTTGCCAACTGAGAGAAAACAGTACCTGACCACTCTCCTGCCTTTTCTATTCACATGAACATTCGATTGCAAGCTGTTTTGGACAACTTTCTCTCTCTTCTTGCAAAACACTCGGCAGACCTGCGTGCAGCCTCTAGAACACGATGGGAGATGTTTTCTGTGCTGGCACAGTTTCTCCTTGCCAGACAGAGTGGAAAAGCTTTTTGCTAAGATGTAGACGAGAAGAGAGGCTAAAGACGAAGGTACGGTGCTCTGCAGAGCTAAGCACCGCTCCCGGACCTCTTTCGGCAGAAGGCGCACACCGCAGAGCAATGTGAGCGGCAGAATCGTATTTGCGCGAAGAAGCAGCTTCTTCGTCTCCGGGAGCCGGAGAGAGCGGCAACTTCGCAAAGGTGATGAAACAAGCTGTACAACACTGCGATTGTGTGCGCAGCTTGCCAACTGAGAGAAAACAGTACCTGACCACTCTCCTGCCTTCTCTATTCACATGAACATTCGATTGGAAGCTGTTTTGGACAACTTTCTTTCTCTTCTTGCAAAACACTCGGCAGACCTCCGTGCAGCCTCTAGAAGACGATGGGAGATGTTTTTTGTGCTGGCACAGTTTCTCCTTGCCAGACAGAGTGGAAAAGCTTTTTGCTAAGATGTAGACGAGAAGAGAGGCTAAAGAAGCAGGTATGGTGCTCTGCATAGCTAAGCACAGCTCCCGGGCCTCTTTCGGCAGAAGACACACACCGCAGAGCACTGTGAGCGGCAGAATCGTCTTTGCGCGAAGGAGCAGCTTCTTCGTCTCCGGGAGCCGGAGAGAGCGGCAACTTCGCAAAGGTGATGAAACAAGCTGTACAACACTGCGATTGTGTGCGCAGCTTGCCAACTGAGAGAAAACAGTACCTGACCACTCTCCTGCCTTTTCTATTCACATGAACATTCGATTGCAAGCTGTTTTGGACAACTTTCTTTCTCTTCTTGCAAAACACTCGGCAGACCTGCGTGCAGCCTCTAGAACACGATGGGAGATGTTTTCTGTGTTGGCACAGTTTCTCCTTGCCAGACAGAGTGGAAAAGCTTTTTGCTAAGATGTAGACGAGAAGAGAGGCTAAAGACGAAGGTACGGTGCTCTGCAGAGCTAAGCACCGCTCCCGGACCTCTTTCGGCAGAAGGCGCACACCGCAGAGCACTGTGAGCGGCAGAATCGTCTTTGCGCGAAGAAGCAGCTTCTTCGTCTCCGGGAGCCGGAGAGAGCGGCAACTTCGCAAAGGTGATGAAACAAGCTGTACAACACTGCGATTGTGTGCGCAGCTTGCCAACTGAGAGAAAACAGTACCTGACCACTCTCCTGCCTTCTCTATTCACATGAACATTCGATTGCAAGCTGTTTTGGACAACTTTCTCTCTCTTCTTGCAAAACACTCGGCAGACCTCCGTGCAGCCTCTAGAACACGATGGGAGATGTTTTCTGTGCTGGCACAGTTTCTCCTTGCCAGACAGAGTGGAAAAGCTTTTTGCTAAGATGTAGACGACAAGAGAGGCTAAAGAAGCAGGTATGGTGCTCTGCATAGCTAAGCACAGCTCCCGGGCCTCTTTCGGCAGAATACACACACCGCAGAGCACTGTGAGCGGCAGAATCGTCTTTGCGCGAAGAAGCAGCTTTTTCGTCTCCGGGAGCCGGAGAGAGCGGCAACTTCGCAAAGGTGATGAAACAAGCTGTACAACACTGCGATTGTGTGCGCAGCTTGCCAACTGAGAGAAAACAGTACCTGACCACTCTCCTGCCTTTTCTATTCACATGAACATTCGATTGCAAGCTGTTTTGGACAACTTTCTTTCTCTTCTTGCAAAACACTCGGCAGACCTCCGTGCAGCCTCTAGAACACGATGGGAGATGTTTTCTGTGCTGGCACAGTTTCTCCTTGCCAGACAGAGTGGAAAAGCTTTTTGCTAAGATGTAGACGAGAAGAGAGGCTAAAGACGAAGGTACGGTGCTCTGCAGAGCTAAGCACCGCTCCCGGACCTCTTTCGGCAGAAGGCGCACACCGCAGAGCATTGTGAGCGGCAGAATCGTCTTTGCGCGAAGAAGCAGCTTCTTCGTCTCCGGGAGCCGGAGAGAGCGGCAACTTCGCAAAGGTGATGAAACAAGCTGTACAACACTGCGATTGTGTGCGCAGCTTGCCAACTGAGAGAAAACAGTACCTGACCACTCTCCTGCCTTTTCTATTCACATGAACATTCGATTGCAAGCTGTTTTGGACAACTTTCTTTCTCTTCTTGCAAAACACTCGGCAGACCTGCGTGCAGCCTCTAGAACACGATGGGAGATGTTTTCTGTGCTGGCAAAGTTTCTCCTTGCCAGACAGAGTGGAAAAGCTGTTTGCTAAGATGTAGACGAGAAGAGAGGCTAAAGACGAAGGTACGGTGCTCTGCAGAGCTAAGCACCGCTCCCGGGCCTCTTTCGGCAGAAGGCGCACACAGCAGAGCACTGTGAGCGGCAGAATCGTCTTTGCGCGAAGAAGCAGCTTCTTCGTCTCCGGGAGCCGGAGAGAGCGGCAACTTGGCAAAGGTGATGAAACAAGCTGTACAACACTGCGATTGTGTGCGCAGCTTGCCAACTGAGAGAAAACAGTACCTGACCACTCTCCTGCCTTTTCTATTCACATGAACATTCGATTGCAAGCTGTTTTGGACAACTTTCTTTCTCTTCTTGCAAAACACTCGGCAGACCTGCGTGCAGCCTCTAGAACACGATGGGAGATGTTTTTTGTGCTGGCACAGTTTCTCCTTGCCAGACAGAGTGGAAAAGCTTTTTGCTAAGATGTAGACGAGAAGAGAGGCTAAAGACGAAGGTACGGTGCTCTGCAGAGCTAAGCACCGCTCCCGGACCTCTTTCGGCAGAAGGCGCACACCGCAGAGCACTGTGAGCGGCAGAATCGTCTTTGCGCGAAGAAGCAGCTTCTTCGTCTCCGGGAGCCGGAGAGAGCGGCAACTTCGCAAAGGTGATGAAACAAGCTGTACAACACTGCGATTGTGTGCGCAGCTTGCCAACTGAGAGCAAACTGTACCTGACCACTCTCCTGCCTTTTCTATTCACATGAATATTCGATTGCAAGCTGTTTTGGACAACTTTCTTTCTCTTCGTGCAAAACACTCTGCAGACCTCCGTGCAGCCTCTAGAACACGATGGGAGATGTTTTCTGTGCTGGCAGAGTTTGTCCCTGCCAGAAAGAGTAGAAAAGATTTTTGCTAAGATGTAGACGAGAAGAGAGGCTAAAGACGAAGGTACGGTGCTCTGCACAGCTAAGCACCGCTCCCGGGCCTCTTTCGGCAGAAGGCGCACACCGCAGAGCACTGTGAGCGGCAGAATCGTCTTTGCGCGAAGAAGCAGCTTCTTCGTCTCCGGGAGCCGGAGAGAGCGGCAACTTGGCAAAGGTGATGAAACAAGCTGTACAACACTGCGATTGTGTGCGCAGCTTGCCAACTGAGAGAAAACAGTACCTGACCACTCTCCTGCCTTTTCTATTCACATGAACATTCGATTGGAAGCTGTTTTGGACAACTTTCTTTCTCTTCTTGCAAAACACTCGGCAGACCTCCGTGCAGCCTCTAGAAGACCATGGGAGATGTTTTTTGTGCTGGCACAGTTTCTCCTTGCCAGACAGAGTGGAAAAGCTTTTTGCTAAGATGTAGACGAGAAGAGAGGCTAAAGACGAAGGTACGGTGCTCTGCAGAGCTAAGCACCGCTCCCGGGCTTCTTTCGGCAGAATGCGCACACCGCAGAGCACTGTGAGCGGCAGAATCGTCTTTGCGCGAAGAAGCAGCTTCTTCGTCTCCGGGAGCCGGAGAGAGCGGCAACTTCGCAAAGGTGATGAAACAAGCTGTACAACACTGCGATTGTGTGCGCAGCTTGCCAACTGAGAGAAAACAGTACCTGACCACTCTCCTGCCTTTTCTATTCACATGAACATTCGATTGCAAGCTGTTTTGGACAACTTTCTTTCTCTTCTTGCAAAACACTCGGCAGACCTCCGTGCAGCCTCTAGAACACGATGGGAGATGTTTTCTGTGCTGGCACAGTTTCTCCTTGCCAGACAGAGTGGAAAAGCTTTTTGCTAAGATGTAGACGAGAAGAGAGGCTAAAGACGAAGGTACGGTGCTCTGCAGAGCTAAGCACCGCTCCCGGGCGTCTTTCGGCAGAAGGCGCACACCGCAGAGCACTGTGAGCGGCAGAATCGTCTTTGGGCGAAGAAGCAGCTTCTTCGTCTCCGGGAGCCGGAGAGAGCGGCAACTTCGCAAAGGTGATGAAACAAGCTGTACAACACTGCGATTGTGTGCGCAGCTTGCCAACTGAGAGAAAACAGTACCTGACCACTCTCCTGCCTTCTCTATTCACATGAACATTCGATTGGAAGCTGTTTTGGACAACTTTCTCTCTCTTCTTGCAAAACACTCGGCAGACCTCCGTGCAGCCTCTAGAACACGATGGGAGATGTTTTCTGTGCTGGCACAGTTTCTCCTTGCCAGACAGAGTGGAAAAGCTTTTTGCTAAGATGTAGACGAGAAGAGAGGCTAAAGAAGCAGGTATGGTGCTCTGCAGAGCTAAGCACCGCTCCCGGGCCTCTTTCGGCAGAAGACACACACCGCAGAGCACTGTGAGCGGCAGAATCGTCTTTGCGCGAAGAAGCAGCTTCTTCGTCTCCGGGAGCCGGAGAGAGCGGCAACTTCGCAAAGGTGATGAAACAAGCTGTACAACACTGCGATTGTGTGCGCAGCTTGCCAACTGAGAGAAAACAGTACCTGACCACTCTCCTGCCTTTTCTATTCAGATGAACATTCGATTGCAAGCTGTTTTGGACAACTTTCTTTCTCTTCTTGCAAAACACTCGGCAGACCTCCGTGCAGCCTCTAGAACACGATGGGAGATGTTTTCTGTGCTGGCACAGTTTCTCCTTGCCAGACAGAGTGGAAAAGCTTTTTGCTAAGATGTAGACGAGAAGAGAGGCTAAAGACGAAGGTACGGTGCTCTGCAGAGCTAAGCACCGCTGCCGGACCTCTTTCGGCAGAAGGCGCACACCGCAGAGCACTGTGAGCGGCAGAATCGTCTTTGCGCGAAGAAGCAGCTTCTTCGTCTCCGGGAGCCGGAGAGAGCGGCAACTTCGCAAAGGTGATGAAACAAGCTGTACAACACTGCGATTGTGTGCGCAGCTTGCCAACTGAGAGAAAACAGTACCTGACCACTCTCCTGCCTTCTCTATTCACATGAACATTCGATTGCAAGCTGTTTTGGACAACTTTCTCTCTCTTCTTGCAAAACACTCTGCAGACCTCCGTGCAGCCTCTAGAACATGATGGGAGATGTTTTCTGTGCTGGCACAGTTTCTCCTTGCCAGACAGAGTGGAAAAGCTTTTGCTAAGATGTAGACGAGAAGAGAGGCTAAAGACGAAGGTACGGTTCTCTGCAGAGCTAAGCACCGCTCCCGGACCTCTTTCGGCAGAAGGCGCACACCGCAGAGCACTGTGAGTGGCAGAATCGTCTTTGCGCGAAGAAGCAGCTTCTTCGTCTCCGGGAGCCGCAGAGAGCGGCAACTTCGCAAAGGTGATGAAACAAGCTGTACAACACTGCGATTGTGTGCGCAGCTTGCCAAGTGAGAGAAAACAGTACCTGACCACTCTCCTGCCTTTTCTATTCACATGAACATTCGATTGCAAGCTGTTTTGGACAACTTTCTTTCTCTTCTTGCAAAACACTCGGCAGACCTCCGTGCAGCCTCTAGAACACGATGGGAGATGTTTTCTGTGCTGGCACAGTTTCTCCTTGCCAGACAGAGTGGAAAAGCTTTTTGCTAAGATGTAGACGAGAAGAGAGGCTAAAGAAGCAGGTATGGTGCTCTGCATAGCTAAGCACAGCTCCCGGGCCTCTTTCGGCAGAAGACACACACTGCAGAGCACTGTGAGCGGCAGAATCGTCTTTGCGCGAAGAAGCAGCTTTTTCGTCTCCGGGAGCCGGAGAGAGCGGCAACTTCGCAAAGGTGATGAAACAAGCTGTACAACACTGCGATTGTGTGCGCAGCTTGCCAACTGAGAGAAAACAGTACCTGACCACTCTCCTGCCTTTTCTATTCACATGAACATTCGATTGCAAGCTGTTTTGGACAACTTTCTTTCTCTTCTTGCAAAACACTCGGCAGACCTCCCTGCAGCCTCTAGAACACGATGGGAGATGTTTTCTGTGCTGGCACAGTTTCTCCTTGCCAGACAGAGTGGAAAAGCTTTTTGCTAAGATGTAGACGAGAAGAGAGGCTAAAGAAGCAGGTATGGTGCTCTGCAGAGCTAAGCACAGCTCCCGGGCCTCTTTCGGCAGAAGACACACACCGCAGAGCACTGTGAGCGGCAGAATCGTCTTTGCGCGAAGAAGCAGCTTCTTCGTCTCCGGAAGCCGGAGAGAGCGGCAACTTCGCAAAGGTGATGAAACAAGCTGTACAACACTGCGATTGTGTGCGCCGCTTGCCAAGTGAGAGAAAACAGTACCTGACCACTCTCCTGCCTTTTCTATTCACATGAACATTCGATTGGAAGCTGTTTTGGACAACTTTCTTTCTCTTCTTGCAAAACACTCGGCAGACCTCCGTGCAGCCTCTACAACACGATGGGAGATGTTTTCTGTGCTGGCACAGTTTCTCCTTGCCAGACAGAGTGGAAAAGCTTTTTGCTAACATGTAGACGAGAAGAGAGGCTAAAGACGAAGGTACGGTGCTCTGCAGAGCTAAGCACCTCTCCCGGATCTCTTTCGGCAGAAGGCGCACACCGCAGAGCACTGTGAGCGGCAGAATCGTCTTTGGGCGAAGAAGCAGCTTCTTCGTCTCCGGGAGCCGGAGAGAGCGGCAACTTCGCAAAGGTGAAGAAACAAGCTGTACAACACTGCGATTGTGTGCGCAGCTTGCCAAGTGAGAGAAAACAGTACCTGACCACTCTCCTGCCTTTTCTATTCACATGAACATTCGATTGGCAGCTGTTTTGGACAACTTTCTTTCTCTTCTTGCAAAACACTCGGCAGACCTCCGTGCAGCCTCTAGAACACGATGGGAGATGTTTTCTGTGCTGGCACAGTTTCTCCTTGCCAGACAGAGTGGAAAAGCTTTTTGCTAAGATGTAGACGAGAAGAGAGGCTAAAGACGAAGGTACGGTGCTCTGCAGAGCTAAGCACCGCTCCCGGGCCTCTTTCGGCAGAAGGCGCACACAGCAGAGCACTGTGAGCGGCAGAATCGTCTTTGCGCGAAGAAGCAGCTTCTTCGTCTCCGGGAGCCGGAGAGAGCGGCAACTTCGCAAAGGTGATGAAACAAGCTGTACAACACTGCGATTGTGTGCGCAACTTGCCAAGTGAGAGAAAACAGTACCTGACCACTCTCCTGCCTTTTCTATTCACATGAACATTCGATTGCAAGCTGTTTTGGACAACTTTCTTTCTCTTCTTGCAAAACACTCGGCAGACCTGCGTGCAGCCTCTAGAACACGATGGGAGATGTTTTTTGTGCTGGCACAGTTTCTCCTTGCCAGACAGAGTGGAAAAGCTTTTTGCTAAGATGTAGACGAGAAGAGAGGCTAAAGACGAAGGTACGGTGCTCTGCAGAGCTAAGCACCGCTCCCGGACCTCTTTCGGCAGAAGGCGCACACCGCAGAGCACTGTGAGCGGCAGAATCGTCTTTGCGCGAAGAAGCAGCTTCTTCGTCTCCGGGAGCCGGAGAGAGCGGCAACTTCGCAAAGGTGATGAAACAAGCTGTACAACACTGCGATTGTGTGCGCAGCTTGCCAACTGAGAGAAAACAGTACCTGACCACTCTCCTGCCTTTTCTATTCAGATGAACATTCGATTGCAAGCTGTTTTGGACAACTTTCTTTCTCTTCTTGCAAAACACTCTGCAGACCTCCGTGCAGCCTCTAGAACACGATGGGAGATGTTTTTTGTGCTGGCACAGTTTCTCCTTGCCAGACAGAGTGGAAAAGCTTTTTGCTAAGATGTAGACGAGAAGAGAGGCTAAAGACGAAGGTACGGTGCTCTGCAGAGCTAAGCACCGCTCCCGGGCTTCTTTCGGCAGAAGGCGCACACCGCAGAGCACTGTGAGCGGCAGAATCGTCTTTGCGCGAAGAAGCAGCTTCTTCTACTCCGGGAGCCGGAGAGAGCGGCAACTTCGCAAAGGTGATGAAACAAGCTGTACAACACTGCGATTGTGTGCGCAGCTTGCCAACTGAGAGAAAACAGTACCTGACCACTCTCCTGCCTTTTCTATTCACATGAACATTCGATTGCAAGCTGTTTTGGACAACTTTCTTTCTCTTCTTGCAAAACACTCGGTAGACCTGCGTGCAGCCTCTAGAACACGATGGTAGATGTTTTTTGTGCTGGCACAGTTTCTCCTTGCCAGACAGAGTGGAAAAGCTTTTTGCTAAGATGTAGACGAAAAGAGAGGCTAAAGACGAAGGTACGGTGCTCTGCAGAGCTAAGCACCGCTCCCGGGCGTCTTTCGGCAGAAGGCGCACACCGCAGAGCAGAGTGAGCGGCAGAATAGTCTTTGCGCGAAGAAGCAGCTTCTTCGTCTCCGGGAGCCGGAGAGAGCGGCAACTTCGCAAAGGTGATGAAACAAGCTGTACAACACTGCGATTGTGTGCGCAGCTTGCCAAGTGAGAGAAAACAGTACCTGACCACTCTCCTGCCTTTTCTATTCACATGAACATTCGATTGCAAGCTGTTTTGGACAACTTTCTTTCTCTTCTTGCAAAACACTCGGCAGACCTCCGTGCAGCCTCTAGAACACGATGGGAGATGTTTTCTGTGCTGGCACAGTTTCTCCTTGCCAGACAGAGTGGAAAAGCTTTTTGCTAAGATGTAGACGAGAAGAGAGGCTAAAGACGAAGGTACGGTGCTCTGCAGAGCTAAGCACCGCTCCCCGACCTCTTTCGGCAGAAGGCGCACACCGCAGAGCACTGTGAGCGGCAGAATCGTCTTTGGGCGAAGAAGCAGCTTCTTCATCTCCGGGAGCCGGAGAGAGCGGCAGCTTCGCAAAGGTGAAGAAACAAGCTGTACAACACTGCGATTGTGTGCGCAGCTTGCCAAGTGAGAGAAAACAGTACCTGACCACTCTCCTGCCTTTTCTATTCACATGAACATTCGATTGCAAGCTGTTTTGGACAACTTTCTTTCTCTTCTTGCAAAACACTCGGCAGACTTCCGTGCAGCCTCTAGAACACGATGGGAGATGTTTTCTGTGCTGGCAAAGTTTCTCCTTGCCAGACAGAGTGGAAAAGCTTTTTGCTAAGATGTAGACGAGAAGAGAGGCTAAAGACGAAGGTACGGTGCTCTGCAGAGCTAAGCACCGCTCCCGGGCCTCTTTCGGCAGAAGGCGCACACCGCAGAGCACTGTGAGCGGCAGAATCGTCTTTGCGCGAAGAAGCAGCTTTTTCGTCTCCGGGAGCCGGAGAGAGCGGCAACTTCGCAAAGGTGATGAAACAAGCTGTACAACACTGCGATTGTGTGCGCAGCTTGCCAACTGAGAGAAAACAGTACCTGACCACTCTCCTGCCTTTTCTATTCACATGAACATTCGATTGCAAGCTGTTTTGGACAACTTTCTTTCTCTTCTTGCAAAACACTCGGCAGACCTGCGTGCAGCCTCTAGAACACGATGGGAGATGTTTTTTGTGCTGGCACAGTTTCTCCTTGCCAGACAGAGTGGAAAAGCTTTTTGCTAAGATGTAGACGAGAAGAGAGGCTAAAGACGAAGGTACGGTGCTCTGCAGAGCTAAGCACCGCTCCCGGGCCTCTTTCGGCAGAAGGCGCACACCGCAGAGCACTGTGAGCGGCAGAATCGTCTTTGCGCGAAGAAGCAGCTTCTTCGTCTCCGGGAGCCGGAGAGAGCGGCAACTTCGCAAAGGTGATGAAACAAGCTGTACAACACTGCGATTGTGTGCGCAGCTTGCCAACTGAGAGAAAACTGTACCTGATCACTCTCCTGCCTTTTCTATTCACATGAACATTCGATTGCAAGCTGTTTTGGACAACTTTCTTTCTCTTCGTGCAAAACACTCTGCAGACCTCCGTGCAGCCTCTAGAACACGATGGGAGATGTTTTCTGTGCTGGCACAGTTTCTCCCTGCCAGAAAGAGTAGAAAAGCTTTTTGCTAAGATGTAGACGAGAAGAGAGGCTAAAGACGAAGGTACGGTGCTCTGCAGAGCTAAGCACAGCTCCCGGGCCTCTTTCGGCAGAAGGCGCACACCGCAGAGCACTGTGAGCGGCAGAATCGTCTTTGCGCGAAGAAGCAGCTTCTTCGTCTCCGGGAGCCGGAGAGAGCGGCAACTTGGCAAAGGTGATGAAACAAGCTGTACAACACTGCGATTGTGTGCGCAGCTTGCCAACTGAGAGAAAACAGTACCTGACCACTCTCCTGCCTTTTCTATTCACATGAACATTCGATTGGAAGCTGTTTTGGACAACTTTCTTTCTCTTCTTGCAAAACACTCGGCAGACCTCCGTGCAGCCTCTAGAACACGATGGGAGATGTTTTCTGTCCTGGCAAAGTTTCTCCTTGCCAGACAGAGTGGAAAAGCTTTTTGCTAAGATGTAGACGAGAAGAGAGGCTAAAGACGAAGGTACGGTGCTCTGCAGAGCTAAGCACCGCTCCCGGACGTCTTTCGGCAGAAGGCGCACACCGCAGAGCACTGTGAGCGGCAGAATCGTCTTTGCGCGAAGAAGCAGCTTCTTCGTCTCCGGGAGCCGGAGAGAGCGGCAACTTCGCAAAGGTGATGAAACAAGCTGTACAACACTGCGATTGTGTGCGCAGCTTGCCAACTGAGAGAAAACAGTACCTGACCACTCTCCTGCCTTTTCTATTCACATGAACATTCGATTGCAAGCTGTTTTGGACAACTTTCTTTCTCTTCTTGCAAAACACTCGGCAGACCTCCGTGCAGCCTCTAGAAGACGATGGGAGATGTTTTTTGTGCTGGCACAGTTTCTCCTTGCCAGACAGAGTGGAAAAGCTTTTTGCTAAGATGTAGACGAGAAGAGAGGCTAAAGAAGCAGGTATGGTGCTCTGCATAGCTAAGCACAGCTCCCGGGCCTCTTTCGGCAGAAGACACACACCGCAGAGCACTGTGAGCGGCAGAATCGTCTTTGCGCGAAGAAGCAGCTTCTTCGTCTCCGGGAGCCGGAGAGAGCGGCAACTTCGCAAAGGTGATGAAACAAGCTGTACAACACTGCGATTGTGTGCGCAGCTTGCCAACTGAGAGAAAACAGTACCTGACCACTCTCCTGCCTTTTCTATTCACATGAACATTCGATTGCAAGCTGTTTTGGACAACTTTCTTTCTCTTCTTGCAAAACACTCGGCAGACCTCCGTGCAGCCTCTAGAACACGATGGGAGATGTTTTCTGTGCAAGCACAGTTTCTCCTTGCCAGACAGAGTGGAAAAGCTTTTTGCTAAGATTTAAACGAGAAGACAGGCTAAAGACGAAGGTACGGTTCTCTGCAGAGCTAAGCACCGCTCCCGGACCTCTTTCGGCAGAAGGCGCACACCGCAGAGCACTGTGAGCGGCAGAATCGTCTTTGCGCGAAGAAGCAGCTTCTTCGTCTCCGGGAGCCGGAGAGAGCGGCAACTTCGCAAAGGTGATGAAACAAGCTGTACAACACTGCGATTGTGTGCGCAGCTTGCCAACTGAGAGAAAACAGTACCTGACCACTCTCCTGCCTTTTCTATTCACATGAACATTCGATTGCAAGCTGTTTTGGACAACTTTCTTTCTCTTCTTGCAAAACACTCGGCAGACCTCCGTGCAGCCTCTAGAACACGATGGGAGATGTTTTCTGTGCTGGCACAGTTTCTCCTTGCCAGACAGAGTGGAAAAGCTTTTTGCTAAGATGTAGACGAGAAGAGAGGCTAAAGACGAAGGTACGGTGCTCTGCAGAGCTAAGCACCGCTCCCGGACCTCTTTCGGCTGAAGGCGCACACCGCAGAGCACTGTGAGTGGCAGAATCGTCTTTGCGCGAAGAAGCAGCTTCTTCGTCTCCGGGAGCCGCAGAGAGCGGCAACTTCGCAAAGGTGATGAAACAAGCTGTACAACACTGCGATTGTGTGCGCAGCTTGCCAAGTGAGAGAAAACAGTACCTGACCACTCTCCTGCCTTTTCTATTCACATGAACATTCGATTGCAAGCTGTTTTGGACAACTTTCTTTCTCTTCTTGCAAAACACTCGGCAGACCTCCGTGCAGCCTCTACAACACGATGGGAGATGTTTTCTGTGCTGGCACAGTTTCTCCTTGCCAGACAGAGTGGAAAAGCTTTTTGCTAACATGTAGACGAGAAGAGAGGCTAAAGACGAAGGTACGGTGCTCTGCAGAGCTAAGCACCTCTCCCGGATCTCTTTCGGCAGAAGGCGCACACCGCAGAGCACTGTGAGCGGCAGAATCGCCTTTGCGCGAAGAAGCAGCTTCTTCGTCTCCGGGAGCCGGAGAGAGCGGCAGCTTCGCAAAGGTGAAGAAACAAGCTGTACAACACTGCGATTGTGTGCGCAGCTTGCCAAGTGAGAGAAAACAGTACCTGACCACTCTCCTGCCTTTTCTATTCACATGAACATTCGATTGCAAGCTGTTTTGGACAACTTTCTTTCTCTTCTTGCAAAACACTCGGCAGACCTCCGTGCAGCCTCTAGAACACGATGGGAGATGTTTTCTGTGCTGGCAAAGTTTCTCCTTGCCAGACAGAGTGGAAAAGCTTTTTGCTAAGATGTAGACGAGAAGAGAGGCTAAAGACGAAGGTACGGTGCTCTGCAGAGCTAAGCACCGCTCCCGGGCCTCTTTCGGCAGAAGGCGCACACAGCAGAGCACTGTGAGCGGCAGAATCGTCTTTGCGCGAAGAAGCAGCTTCTTCGTCTCCGGGAGCCGGAGAGAGCGGCAACTTCGCAAAGGTGATGAAACAAGCTGTACAACACTGCGATTGTGTGCGCAGCTTGCCAAGTGAGAGAAAACAGTACCTGACCACTCTCCTGCCTTTTCTATTCACATGAACATTCGATTGCAAGCTGTTTTGGACAACTTTCTTTCTCTTCTTGCAAAACACTCGGCAGACCTGCGTGCAGCCTCTAGAAGACGATGGGAGATGTTTTTTGTGCTGGCACAGTTTCTCCTTGCCAGACAGAGTGGAAAAGCTTTTTGCTAAGATGTAGACGAGAAGAGAGGCTAAAGACAAAGGTACGGTGCTCTGCAGAGCTAAGCACCGCTCCCGGACCTCTTTCGGCAGAAGGCGCACACCGCAGAGCACTGTGAGCGGCAGAATCGTCTTTGCGCGAAGAAGCAGCTTCTTCGTCTCCGGGAGCCGGAGAGAGCGGCAACTTCGCAAAGGTGATGAAACAAGCTGTACAACACTGCGATTGTGTGCGCAGCTTGCCAACTGAGAGAAAACAGTACCTGACCACTCTCCTGCCTTTTCTATTCAGATGAACATTCGATTGCAAGCTGTTTTGGACAACTTTCTTTCTCTTCTTGCAAAACACTCTGCAGACCTCCGTGCAGCCTCTAGAACACGATGGGAGATGTTTTTTGTGCTGGCACAGTTTCTCCTTGCCAGACAGAGTGGAAAAGCTTTTTGCTAAGATGTAGACGAGAAGAGAGGCTAAAGACGAAGGTACGGTGCTCTGCAGAGCTAAGCACCGATCCCGGGCTTCTTTCGGCAGAAGGCGCACACAGCAGAGCACTGTGAGCGGCAGAATCGTCTTTGCGCGAAGAAGCAGCTTCTTCGTCTCCGGGAGCCGGAGAGAGCGGCAACTTCGCAAAGGTGATGAAACAAGCTGTACAACACTGCGATTGTGTGCGCAGCTTGCCAACTGAGAGAAAACAGTACCTGACCACTCTCCTGCCTTTTCTATTCACATGAACATTCGATTGCAAGCTGTTTTGGACAACTTTCTTTCTCTTCTTGCAAAACACTCGGCAGACCTGCGTGCAGCCTCTAGAACACGATGGTAGATGTTTTTTGTGCTGGCACAGTTTCTCCTTGCCAGACAGAGTGGAAAAGCTTTTTGCTAAGATGTAGACGAAAAGAGAGGCTAAAGACGAAGGTACGGTGCTCTGCAGAGCTAAGCACCGCTCCCGGGCGTCTTTCGGCAGAAGGCGCACCCCGCAGAGCAGAGTGAGCGGCAGAATCGTCTTTGCGCGAAGAAGCAGCTTCTTCGTCTCCGGGAGCCGGAGAGAGCGGCAACTTCGCAAAGGTGATGAAACAAGCTGTACAACACTGCGATTGTGTGCGCAGCTTGCCAACTGAGAGAAAACAGTACCTGACCACTCTCCTGCCTTTTCTATTCACATGAACATTCGATTGCAATCTGTTTTGGACAACTTTCTTTCTCTTCTTGCAAAACACTCGGCAGACCTCCGTGCAGCCTCTAGAACACGATGGGAGATGTTTTCTGTGCTGGCACAGTTTCTCCTTGCCAGACAGAGTGGAAAAGCTTTTTGCTAAGATGTAGACGAGAAGAGAGGCTAAAGACGAAGGTACGGTGCTCTGCAGAGCTAAGCACCGCTCCCGGACCTCTTTCGGCAGAAGGCGCACACCGCAGAGCACTGTGAGCGGCAGAATCGTCTTTGCGCGAAGAAGCAGCTTCTTCGTCTCCGGGAGCCGGAGAGAGCGGCAGCTTCGCAAAGGTGATGAAACAAGCTGTACGACACTGCGATTGTGTGCGCAGCTTGCCAACTGAGAGAAAACAGTACCTGACCACTCTCCTGCCTTTTCTATTCACATGAACATTCGATTGCAAGCTGTTTTGGACAACTTTCTTTCTCTTCTTGCAAAACACTCGGCAGACCTCCGTGCAGCCTCTAGAACACGATGGGAGATGTTTTCTGTGCTGGCACAGTTTCTCCTTGCCAGACAGAGTGGAAAAGCTTTTTGCTAAGATGTAGACGAGAAGAGAGGCTAAAGACGAAGGTACGGTGCTCTGCAGAGCTAAGCACCGCTCCCGGACCTCTTTCGGCAGAAGGCGCACACCGCAGAGCACTGGGAGCAGCAGAATCGTCTTTGCGCGAAGAAGCAGCTTCTTCGTCTCCGGGAGCCGGAGAGAGCGGCAGCTTCGCAAAGGTGAAGAAACAAGCTGTACAACACTGCGATTGTGTGCGCAGCTTGCCAACTGAGAGAAAACAGTACCTGACCACTCTCCTGCCTTTTCTATTCACATGAACATTCGATTGCAAGCTGTTTTGGACAACTTTCTTTCTCTTCTTGCAAAACACTCGGCAGACCTCCGTGCAGCCTCTAGAACACGATGGGAGATGTTTTCTGTGCTGGCACAGTTTCTCCTTGCCAGACAGAGTGGAAAAGCTTTTTGCTAAGATGTAGACGAGAAGAGAGGCTAAAGACGAAGGTACGGTGCTCTGCAGAGCTAAGCACCGCTCCCGGGCCTCTTTCGGCAGAAGGCGCACACCGCAGAGCACTGTGAGCGGCAGAATCGTCTTTGCGCGAAGAAGCAGCTTCTTCGTCTCCGGGAGCCGGAGAGAGCGGCAACTTCGCAAAGGTGATGAAACAAGCTGTACAACACTGCGATTGTGTGCGCAGCTTGCCAACTGAGAGAAAACAGTACCTGACCACTCTCCTGCCTTTTCTATTCACATGAACATTCGATTGCAAGCTGTTTTGGACAACTTTCTTTCTCTTCTTGCAAAACACTCGGCAGACCTCCCTGCAGCCTCTAGAACACGATGGGAGATGTTTTCTGTGCTGGCACAGTTTCTCCTTGCCAGACAGAGTGGAAAAGCTTTTTGCTAAGATGTAGACGAGAAGAGAGGCTAAAGACGAAGGTACGGTGCTCTGCAGAGCTAAGCACCGCTCCCGGACCTCTTTCGGCAGAAGGCGCACACCGCAGAGCACTGTGAGCGGCAGAATCGTCTTTGCACGAAGAAGCAGCTTCTTCGTCTCCGGGAGCCGGAGAGAGCGGCACCTTCGCAAAGGTGATGAAACAAGCTGTACAACACTGCGATTGTGTGCGCAGCTTGCCAACTGAGAGAAAACAGTACCTGACCACTCTCCTGCCTTTTCTATTCACATGAACATTGGATTGCAAGCTGTTTTGGACTACTTTCTCTCTCTTCTTGCAAAACACTCGGCAGACCTCCGTGCAGCCTCTAGAATACGATGGGAGATGTTTTCTGTGCTGGCACAGTTTCTCCTTGCCAGACAGAGTGGAAAAGCTTTTTGCTAAGATGTAGACGAGAAGAGAGGCTAAAGAAGCAGGTATGGTGCTCTGCAGAGCTAAGCACAGCTCCCGGGCGTCTTTCGGCAGAAGGCGCACACCG
The DNA here is from genome assembly GCF_028551555.1 of Melozone crissalis. Taxonomy (NCBI): domain Eukaryota; kingdom Metazoa; phylum Chordata; class Aves; order Passeriformes; family Passerellidae; genus Melozone; species Melozone crissalis. The sequence goes on along the minus strand of NW_026535947.1, from coordinate 109,382 downwards.
CAGAGCACTGTGAGCGGCAGAATCGCCTTTGCGCGAAGAAGCAGCTTCTTCGTCTCCGGGAGCCGGAGAGAGCGGCGGCTTGGCAAAGGTGATGAAACAAGCTGTACAACACTGCGATTGTGTGCGCAGCTTGCCAACTGAGAGAAAACAGTACCTGACCACTCTCCTGCCTTTTCTATTCACATGAACATTCGATTGCAAGCTGTTTTGGACAACTTTCTTTCTCTTCTTGCAAAACACTCGGCAGACCTGCGTGCAGCCTCTAGAACACGATGGGAGATGTTTTTTGTGCTGGCACAGTTTCTCCTTGCCAGACAGAGTGGAAAAGCTTTTTGCTAAGATGTAGACGAGAAGAGAGGCTAAAGACGAAGGTACGGTGCTCTGCAGAGCTAAGCACCGCTCCCGGGCTTTTTTCGGCAGAAGGCGCACACCGCAGAGCACTGTGAGCGGCAGAATCGTCTTTGCGCGAAGAAGCAGCTTCTTCGTCTCCGGGAGCCGGAGAGAGCGGCAGCTTCGCAAAGGTGTGAAACAAGCTGCACAACACTGCGATTGTGTGCGCAGCTTGCCAACTGAGAGAAAACAGTACCTGACCACTCTCCTGCCTTTTCTATTCAGATGAACACTCGATTGCAAGCTGTTTTGGACAACTTTCTTTCTCTTCTTGCAAAACACTCGGCAGACCTGCGTGCAGCCTCTAGAACACGATGGGAGATGTTTTTTGTGCTGGCACAGTTTCTCCTTGCCAGACAGAGTAGAAAAGCTTTTTGCTAAGATGTAGACGAGAAGAGAGGCTAATACGAAGGTACGGTGCTCTGCAGAGCTAAGCACCGCACCCGGGCTTCTTTCGGCAGAAGGCGCACACCGCAGAGCAGAGTGAGCGGCAGAATCGTCTTTGCGCGAAGAAGCAGCTTCTTCGTCTCCGGGAGCCGGAGAGAGCGGCAACTTCGCAAAGGTGATGAAACAAGCTGTACAACACTGCGATTGTGTGCGCAGCTTGCCAACTGAGAGAAAACAGTACCTGACCACTCTCCTGCCTTTTCTATTCACATGAACATTCGATTGCAAGCTGTTTTGGACAACTTTCTTTCTCTTCTTGCAAAACACTCGGCAGACCTCCGTGCAGCCTCTAGAACACGATGGGAGATGTTTTCTGTGCTGGCACAGTTTCTCCTTGCCAGACAGAGTGGAAAAGCTTTTTGCTAAGATGTAGACGAGAAGAGAGGCTAAAGACGAAGGTACGGTGCTCTGCAGAGCTAAGCACCGCTCCCGGACCTCTTTCGGCAGAAGGCGCACACCGCAGAGCACTGTGAGCGGCAGAATCGTCTTTGCGCGAAGAAGCAGCTTCTTCGTCTCCGGGACCCGGAGAGAGCGGCAGCTTCGCAAAGGTGATGAAACAAGCTGTACGACACTGCGATTGTGTGCGCAGCTTGCCAACTGAGAGAAAACAGTACCTGACCACTCTCCTGCCTTTTCTATTCACATGAACATTCGATTGCAAGCTGTTTTGGACAACTTTCTTTCTCTTCTTGCAAAACACTCGGCAGACCTGCGTGCAGCCTCTAGAACACGCAGGGATATGTTTTCTGTGCTGGCACAGTTTCTCCTTGCCAGACAGAGTGGCAAAGCTTTTTGCTAAGATGTAGACGAGAAGAGAGGCTAAAGACGAAGGTACGGTGCTCTGCAGAGCTAAGCACCGCTCCCGGGCGTCTTTCGGCAGAAGGCGCACACCGCAGAGCACTGTGAGCGGCAGAATCGCCTTTGCGCGAAGAAGCAGCTTCTTCGTCTCCGGGAGCCGGAGAGAGCGGCGGCTTGGCAAAGGTGATGAAACAAGCTGTACAACACTGCGATTGTGTGCGCAGCTTGCCAACTGAGAGAAAACAGTACCTGACCACTCTCCTGCCTTTTCTATTCACATGAACATTCGATTGCAAGCTGTTTTGGACAACTTTCTTTCTCTTCTTGCAAAACACTCGGCAGACCTCCGTGCAGCCTCTAGAACACGATGGGAGATGTTTTCTGTGCTGGCACAGTTTCTCCTTGCCAGACAGAGTGGAAAAGCTTTTTGCTAAGATGTAGACGAGAAGAGAGGCTAAAGACGAAGGTACGGTGCTCTGCAGAGCTAAGCACCGCTCCCGGGCTTCTTTCGGCAGAAGGCGCACACCGCAGAGCACTGTGAGCGGCAGAATCGTCTTTGCGCGAAGAAGCAGCTTCTTCGTCTCCGGGAGCCGGAGAGAGCGGCAGCTTCGCAAAGGTGTGAAACAAGCTGTACAACACTGCGATTGTGTGCGCAGCTTGCCAACTGAGAGAAAACAGTACCTGACCACTCTCCTGCCTTTTCTATTCAGATGAACATTCGATTGCAAGCTGTTTTGGACAACTTTCTTTCTCTTCTTGCAAAACACTCGGCAGACCTCCGTGCAGCCTCTAGAACACGCAGGGAGATGTTTTCTGTGCTGGCACAGTTTCTCCTTGCCAGACAGAGTGGAAAAGCTTTTTGCTAAGATGTAGACGAGAAGAGAGGCTAAAGACGAAGGTACGGTGCTCTGCAGAGCTAAGCACCGCTCCCGGGCTTCTTTCGGCAGAAGGCGCACACCGCAGAGCACTGTGAGCGGCAGAATCGTCTTTGCGCGAAGAAGCAGCTTCTTCGTCTCCGGGAGCCGGAGAGAGCGGCAACTTCGCAAAGGTGATGAAACAAGCTGTACAACACTGCGATTGTGTGCGCCGCTTGCCAACTGAGAGAAAACAGTACCTGACCACTCTCCTGCCTTTTCTATTCACATGAACATTCGATTGGAAGCTGTTTTGGACAACTTTCTTTCTCTTCAGCAAAACACTCGTCAGACCTGCGTGCAGCCTCTAGAACACGATGGTAGATGTTTTTTGTGCTGGCACAGTTTCTCCTTGCCAGACAGAGTGGAAAAGCTTTTTGCTAAGATGTAGACGAGAAGAGAGGCTAAAGACGAAGGTACGGTGCTCTGCAGAGCTAAGCACCGCTCCCGGGCGTCTTTCGGCAGAAGGCGCACACCGCAGAGCACTGTGAGCGGCAGAATCGTCTTTGCGCGAAGAAGCAGCTTCTTCGTCTCCGGGAGCCGGAGAGAGCGGCAACTTCGCAAAGGTGATGAAACAAGCTGTACAACACTGCGATTGTGTGCGCAGCTTGCCAACTGAGAGAAAACAGTACCTGACCACTCTCCTGCCTTTTCTATTCACATGAACATTCGATTGCAAGCTGTTTTGGACAACTTTCTTTCTCTTCTTGCAAAACACTCGGCAGACCTCCGTGCAGCCTCTAGAACACGATGGGAGATGTTTTCTGTGCTGGCACAGTTTCTCCTTGCCAGACAGAGTGGAAAAGCTTTTTGCTAAGATGTAGACGAGAAGAGAGGCTAAAGACGAAGGTACGGTGCTCTGCAGAGCTAAGCACCGCTCCCGGACCTCTTTCGGCAGAAGGCGCACACCGCAGAGCACTGTGAGAGGCAGAATCGTCTTTGCGCGAAGAAGCAGCTTCTTCGTCTCCGGGAGCCGCAGAGAGCGGCAACTTCGCAAAGGTGATGAAACAAGCTGTACAACACTGCGATTGTGTGCGCAGCTTGCCAACTGAGAGAAAACAGTACCTGACCACTCTCCTGCCTTTTCTATTCACATGAACATTCGATTGCAAGCTGTTTTGGACAACTTTCTTTCTCTTCTTGCAAAACACTCGGCAGACCTCCGTGCAGACTCTAGAACACGATGGGAGATGTTTTCTGTGCTGGCACAGTTTCTCCTTGCCAGACAGAGTGGAAAAGCTTTTTGCTAAGATGTAGACGAGAAGAGAGGCTAAAGAAGCAGGTATGGTGCTCTGCAGAGCTAAGCACCTCTCCCGGACCTCTTTCGGCAGAAGGCGCACACCGCAGAGCACTGTGAGCGGCAGAATCGTCTTTGCGCGAAGAAGCAGCTTCTTCGTCTCCGGGAGCCGGAGAGAGCGGCAGCTTCGCAAAGGTGAAGAAACAAGCTGTACAACACTGCGATTGTGTGCGCAGCTTGCCAAGTGAGAGAAAACAGTACCTGACCACTCTCCTGCCTTTTCTATTCACATGAACATTCGATTGCAAGCTGTTTTGGACAACTTTCTTTCTCTTCTTGCAAAACACTCGGCAGACCTGCGCGCAGCCTCTAGAACACGATGGGAGATGTTTTCTGTGCTGGCACAGTTTCTCCTTGCCAGACAGAGTGGAAAAGCTTTTTGCTAAGATGTAGACGAGAAGAGAGGCTAAAGACGAAGGTACGGTGCTCTGCAGAGCTAAGCACAGCTCCCGGACCTCTTTCGGCAGAAGGCGCACACCGCAGAGCACTGTGAGCGGCAGAATCGTCTTTGCGCGAAGAAGCAGCTTCTTCGTCTCCGGGAGCCGGAGAGAGCGGCAACTTCGCAAAGGTGATGAAACAAGCTGTACAACACTGCGATTGTGTGCGCAGCTTGCCAACTGATAGAAAACAGTACCTGACCACTCTCCTGCCTTTTCTATTCACATGAACATTCGATTGCAAGCTGTTTTGGACTACTTTCTCTCTCTTCTTGCAAAACACTCGGCAGACCTCCGTGCAGCCTCTAGAATACGATGGGAGATGTTTTCTGTGCTGGCACAGTTTCTCCTTGCCAGACAGAGTGGAAAAGCTTTTTGCTAAGATGTAGACGAGAAGAGAGGCTAAAGAAGCACGTATGGTGCTTCTCAGAGCTAAGCACCGCTCCCGGGGCTCTTTCGGCAGAAGGCGCACACCGCAGAGCACTGTGAGCGGCAGAATCGTCTTTGCGCGAAGAAGCAGCTTCTTCGTCTCCGGGAGCCGCAGAGAGCGGCAACTTCGCAAAGGTGATGAAACAAGCTGTACAACACTGCGATTGTGTGCGCAGCGTGCCAACAGAGAGAAAACAGTACCTGACCACTCTCCTGCCTTTTCTATTCACTTGAACATTCGATTGCAAGCTGTTTTGGACAACTTTCTTTCTCTTCTTGCAAAACACTCGGCAGACCTCCGTGCAGCCTCTAGAACACGATGGGAGATGTTTTCTGTGCTGGCACAGTTTCTCCTTGCCAGACAGAGTGGAAAAGCTTTTTGCTAAGATGTAGACGAGAAGAGAGGCTAAAGACGAAGGTACGGTGCTCTGCAGAGCTAAGCACCGCTCCCGGACGTCTTTCGGCAGAAGGCGCACACCGCAGAGCACTGTGAGCGGCAGAATCGTCTTTGCGCGAAGAAGCAGCTTCTTCGTCTCCGGGAGCCGGAGAGAGCGGCGGCTTGGCAAAGGTGATGAAACAAGCTGTACAACACTGCGATTGTGTGCGCAGCTTGCCAACTGAGAGAAAACAGTACCTGACCACTCTCCTGCCTTTTCTATTCACATGAACATTCGATTGCAAGCTGTTTTGGACAACTTTCTTTCTCTTCAGCAAAACACTCGGCAGACTTGCGTGCAGCCTCTAGAACACGATGGTAGATATTTTTTGTGCTGGCACAGTTTCTCCTTGCCAGACAGAGTGGAAAAGCTTTTTGCTAAGATGTAGACGAGAAGAGAGGCTAAAGACGAAGGTACGGTGCTCTGCAGAGCTAAGCACCGCTCCCGGGCTTCTTTCGGCAGAAGGCGCACACCGCAGAGCACTGTGAGCGGCAGAATCGTCTTTGCGCGAAGAAGCAGCTTCTTCGTCTCCGGGAGCCGGAGAGAGCGGCAACTTCGCAAAGGTGATGAAACAAGCTGTACAACACTGCGATTGTGTTCGCAGCTTGCCAACTGAGAGAAAACAGTACCTGACCACTCTCCTGCCTTTTGTATTCTGATGAACATTCGATTGCAAGCTGTTTTGGACAACTTTCTTTCTCTTCTTGCAAAACACTCGGCAGACCTCCGTGCAGCCTCTAGAACACGATGGGAGATGTTTTTTGTGCTGGCACAGTTTCTCCTTGCCAGACAGAGTGGAAAAGCTTTTTGCTAAGATGTAGACGAGAAGAGAGGCTAAAGACGAAGGTACGGTGCTCTGCAGAGCTAAGCACCGCTCCCGGGCTTCTTTCGGCAGAAGGCGCACACCGCAGAGCACTGTGAGCGGCAGAATCGTCTTTGCGCGAAGAAGCAGCTTCTTCGTCTCCGGGAGCCGGAGAGAGCGGCAACTTCGCAAAGGTGATGAAACAAGCTGTACAACACTGCTATTGTGTGCGCAGCTTGCCAACTGAGAGAAAACAGTACCTGACCACTCTCCTGCCTTCTCTATTCACATGAACATTCGATTGCAAGCTGTTTTGGACAACTTTCTTTCTCTTCTTGCAAAACACTCGGCAGACCTGCGTGCAGCCTCTAGAACACGATGGTAGATGTTTTTTGTGCTGGCACAGTTTCTCCTTGCCAGACAGAGTGGAAAAGCTTTTTGCTAAGATGTAGACGAAAAGAGAGGCTAAAGACGAAGGTACGGCGCTCTGCAGAGCTAAGCACCGCTCCCGGACGTCTTTCGGCAGAAGGCGCACACCGCAGAGCACTGTGAGCGGCAGAATCGTCTTTGCGCGAAGAAGCAGCTTCTTCGTCTCCGGGAGCCGCAGAGAGCGGCAACTTCGCAAAGGTGATGAAACAAGCTGTACAACACTGCGATTGTGTGCGCAGCTTGCCAACTGAGAGAAAACAGTACCTGACCACTCTCCTGCCTTTTCTATTCACATGAACATTCGATTGCAAGCTGTTTTGGACAACTTTCTTTCTCTTCTTGCAAAACACTCGGCAGACCTCCGTGCAGCCTCTAGAACACGATGGGAGATGTTTTTTGTGCTGGCACAGTTTCTCCTTGCCAGACAGAGTGGAAAAGCTTTTTGCTAAGATGTAGACGAGAAGAGAGGCTAAAGACGAAGGTACGGTGCTCTGCAGAGCTAAGCACCGCTCCCGGACCTCTTTCGGCAGAAGGCGCACACCGCAGAGCACTGTGAGCGGCAGAATCGTCTTTGCGCGAAGAAGCAGCTTCTTCGTCTCCGGGAGCCGGAGAGAGCGGCAACTTCGCAAAGGTGATGAAACAAGCTGTACAACACTGCGATTGTGTGCGCAGCGTGCCAACTGAGAGAAAACAGTACCTGACCACTCTCCTGCCTTTTCTATTCACATGAACATTCGATTGCAAGCTGTTTTGGACAACTTTCTTTCTCTCCTTGCAAAACACTCGGCAGACCTCCGTGCAGCCTCTAGAACACGCAGGGAGATGTTTTCTGTGCTGGCACAGTTTCTCCTTGCCAGACAGAGTGGAAAAGCTTTTTGCTAAGATGTAGACGAGAAGAGAGGCTAAAGACGAAGGTACGGTGCTCTGCAGAGCTAAGCACCGCTCCCTGGCGTCTTTCGGCAGAAGGCGCACACCGCAGAGCACTGTGAGCGGCAGAATCGCCTTTGCGCGAAGAAGCAGCTTCTTCGTCTCCGGGAGCCGGAGAGAGCGGCGGCTTGGCAAAGGTAATGAAACAAGCTGTACAACACTGCGATTGTGTGCGCCGCTTGCCAAGTGAGAGAAAACAGTACCTGACCACTCTCCTGCCTTTTCTATTCACATGAACATTCGATTGCAAGCTGTTTTGGACAACTTTCTTTCTCTTCTTGCAAAACACTCGGCAGACCTGCGTGCAGCCTCTAGAACACGATGGGAGATGTTTTCTGTGCTGGCACAGTTTCTCCTTGCCAGACAGAGTGGAAAAGCTTTTTGCTAAGATGTAGACGAGAAGAGAGGCTAAAGACGAAGGTACGGTGCTCTGCAGAGCTAAGCACCGCTCCCGGACCTCTTTCGGCAGAAGGCGCACACCGCAGAGCACTGTGAGCGGCAGAATCGTCTTTGCGCGAAGAAGCAGCTTTTTCGTCTCCGGGAGCCGGAGAGAGCGGCAGCTTCGCAAAGGTGTGAAACAAGCTGTACAACACTGCGATTGTGTGCGCAGCTTGCCAACTGAGAGAAAACAGTACCTGACCACTCTCCTGCCTTTTCTATTCACATGAACATTCGATTGCAAGCTGTTTTGGACTACTTTCTCTCTCTTCTTGCAAAACACTCGGCAGACCTCCGTGCAGCCTCTAGAACACGATGGGAGATGTTTTCTGTGCTGGCACAGTTTCTCCTTGCCAGACAGAGTGGAAAAGCTTTTTGCTAAGATGTAGACGAGAAGAGAGGCTAAAGAAGCACGTATGGTGCTTCTCAGAGCTAAGCACCGCTCCCGGGGCTCTTTCGGCAGAAGGCGCACACCGCAGAGCACTGTGAGCGGCAGAATCGTCTTTGCGCGAAGAAGCAGCTTCTTCGTCTCCGGGAGCCGCAGAGAGCGGCAACTTCGCAAAGGTGATGAAACAAGCTGTACAACACTGCGATTGTGTGCGCAGCGTGCCAACTGAGAGAAAACAGTACCTGACCACTCTCCTGCCTTTTCTATTCACATGAACATTCGATTGCAAGCTGTTTTGGACAACTTTCTTTCTCTTCTTGCAAAACACTCGGCAGACCTCCGTGCAGCATCTAGAACACGCAGGGAGATGTTTTCTGTGCTGGCACAGTTTCTCCTTGCCAGACAGAGTGGAAAAGCTTTTTGCTAAGATGTAGACGAGAAGAGAGGCTAAAGACGAAGGTACGGTGCTCTGCAGAGCTAAGCACCGCTCCCGGGCGTCTTTCGGCAGAAGGCGCACACCGCAGAGCACTGTGAGCGGCAGAATCGTCTTTGCGCGAAGAAGCAGCTTCTTCGTCTCCGGGAGCCGGAGAGAGCGGCAACTTCGCAAAGGTGATGAAACAAGCTGTACAACACTGCGATTGTGTGCGCAGCTTGCCAACTGAGAGAAAACAGTACCTGACCACTCTCCTGCCTTTTCTATTCACATGAACATTCGATTGCAAGCTGTTTTGGACAACTTTCTTTCTCTTCTTGCAAAACACTCGGCAGACCTCCGTGCAGCCTCTAGAACACGATGGGAGATGTTTTCTGTGCTGGCACAGTTTCTCCTTGCCAGACAGAGTGGAAAAGCTTTTTGCTAAGATGTAGACGAGAAGAGAGGCTAAAGACGAAGGTACGGTGCTCTGCAGAGCTAAGCACCGCTCCCGGACCTCTTTCGGCAGAAGGCGCACACCGCAGAGCACTGTGAGAGGCAGAATCGTCTTTGCGCGAAGAAGCAGCTTCTTCGTCTCCGGGAGCCGGAGAGAGCGGCAACTTCGCAAAGGTGATGAAACAAGCTGTACAACACTGCGATTGTGTGCGCAGCTTGCCAACTGAGAGAAAACAGTACCTGACCACTCTCCTGCCTTTTCTATTCACATGAACATTCGATTGCAAGCTGTTTTGGACAACTATCTCTCTCTTCTTGCAAAACACTCGGCAGACCTCCGTGCAGACTCTAGAACACGATGGGAGATGTTTTTTGTGCTGGCACAGTTTCTCCTTGCCAGACAGAGTGGAAAAGCTTTTTGCTAAGATGTAGACGAGAAGAGAGGCTAAAGACGAAGGTACGGTGCTCTGCAGAGCTAAGCACCGCTCCCGGGCTTCTTTCGGCAGAAGGCGCACACCGCAGAGCACTGTGAGCGGCAGAATCGTCTTTGCGCGAAGAAGCAGCTTCTTCGTCTCCGGGAGCCGGAGAGAGCGGCAACTTCGCAAAGGTGATGAAACAAGCTGTACAACACTGCTATTGTGTGCGCAGCTTGCCAACTGAGAGAAAACAGTACCAGACCACTCTCCTGCCTTCTCTATTCACATGAACATTCGATTGCAAGCTGTTTTGGACAACTTTCTTTCTCTTCTTGCAAAACACTCGGCAGACCTGCGTGCAGCCTCTAGAACACGATGGTAGATGTTTTTTGTGCTGGCACAGTTTCTCCTTGCCAGACAGAGTGGAAAAGCTTTTTGCTAAGATGTAGACGAAAAGAGAGGCTAAAGACGAAGGTACGGCGCTCTGCAGAGCTAAGCACCGCTCCCGGACGTCTTTCGGCAGAAGGCGCACACCGCAGAGCACTGTGAGCGGCAGAATCGTCTTTGCGCGAAGAAGCAGCTTCTTCGTCTCCGGGAGCCGGAGAGAGCGGCAACTTCGCAAAGGTGATGAAACAAGCTGTACAACACTGCGATTGTGTGCGCAGCTTGCCAACTGAGAGAAAACAGTACCTGACCACTCTCCTGCCTTTTCTATTCACATGAACATTCGATTGCAAGCTGTTTTGGACAACTTTCTTTCTCTTCTTGCAAAACACTCGGCAGACCTCCGTGCAGCCTCTAGAACACGATGGGAGATGTTTTTTGTGCTGGCACAGTTTCTCCTTGCCAGACAGAGTGGAAAAGCTTTTTGCTAAGATGTAGACGAGAAGAGAGGCTAAAGACGAAGGTACGGTGCTCTGCAGAGCTAAGCACCGCTCCCGGACCTCTTTCGGCAGAAGGCGCACACCGCAGAGCACTGTGAGCGGCAGAATCGTCTTTGCGCGAAGAAGCAGCTTCTTCGTCTCCGGGAGCCGGAGAGAGCGGCAACTTCGCAAAGGTGATGAAACAAGCTGTACAACACTGCGATTGTGTGCGCAGCTTGCCAACTGAGAGAAAACAGTACCTGACCACTCTCCTGCCTTTTCTATTCACATGAACATTCGATTGCAAGCTGTTTTGGACAACTTTCTTTCTCTCCTTGCAAAACACTCGGCAGACCTCCGTGCAGCCTCTAGAACACGCAGGGAGATGTTTTCTGTGCTGGCACAGTTTCTCCTTGCCAGACAGAGTGGAAAAGCTTTTTGCTAAGATGTAGACGAGAAGAGAGGCTAAAGACGAAGGTACGGTGCTCTGCAGAGCTAAGCACCGCTCCCTGGCGTCTTTCGGCAGAAGGCGCACACCGCAGAGCACTGTGAGCGGCAGAATCGCCTTTGCGCGAAGAAGCAGCTTCTTCGTCTCCGGGAGCCGGAGAGAGCGGCGGCTTGGCAAAGGTAATGAAACAAGCTGTACAACACTGCGATTGTGTGCGCCGCTTGCCAAGTGAGAGAAAACAGTACCTGACCACTCTCCTGCCTTTTCTATTCACATGAACATTCGATTGCAAGCTGTTTTGGACAACTTTCTTTCTCTTCTTGCAAAACACTCGGCAGACCTGCGTGCAGCCTCTAGAACACGATGGGAGATGTTTTCTGTGCTGGCACAGTTTCTCCTTGCCAGACAGAGTGGAAAAGCTTTTTGCTAAGATGTAGACGAGAAGAGAGGCTAAAGACGAAGGTACGGTGCTCTGCAGAGCTAAGCACCGCTCCCGGACCTCTTTCGGCAGAAGGCGCACACCGCAGAGCACTGTGAGCGGCAGAATCGTCTTTGCGCGAAGAAGCAGCTTTTTCGTCTCCGGGAGCCGGAGAGAGCGGCAGCTTCGCAAAGGTGTGAAACAAGCTGTACAACACTGCGATTGTGTGCGCAGCTTGCCAACTGAGAGAAAACAGTACCTGACCACTCTCCTGCCTTTTCTATTCACATGAACATTCGATTGCAAGCTGTTTTGGACTACTTTCTCTCTCTTCTTGCAAAACACTCGGCAGACCTCCGTGCAGCCTCTAGAACACGATGGGAGATGTTTTCTGTGCTGGCACAGTTTCTCCTTGCCAGACAGAGTGGAAAAGCTTTTTGCTAAGATGTAGACGAGAAGAGAGGCTAAAGAAGCACGTATGGTGCTTCTCAGAGCTAAGCACCGCTCCCGGGGCTCTTTCGGCAGAAGGCGCACACCGCAGAGCACTGTGAGCGGCAGAATCGTCTTTGCGCGAAGAAGCAGCTTCTTCGTCTCCGGGAGCCGCAGAGAGCGGCAACTTCGCAAAGGTGATGAAACAAGCTGTACAACACTGCGATTGTGTGCGCAGCGTGCCAACTGAGAGAAAACAGTACCTGACCACTCTCCTGCCTTTTCTATTCACATGAACATTCGATTGCAAGCTGTTTTGGACAACTTTCTTTCTCTTCTTGCAAAACACTCGGCAGACCTCCGTGCAGCATCTAGAACACGCAGGGAGATGTTTTCTGTGCTGGCACAGTTTCTCCTTGCCAGACAGAGTGGAAAAGCTTTTTGCTAAGATGTAGACGAGAAGAGAGGCTAAAGAAGCAGGTATGGTGCTCTGCAGAGCTAAGCACCTCTCCCGGACCTCTTTCGGCAGAAGGCGCACACCGCAGAGCACTGTGAGCGGCAGAATCGTCTTTGCGCGAAGAAGCAGCTTCTTCGTCTCCGGGAGCCGGAGAGAGCGGCAGCTTCGCAAAGGTGAAGAAACAAGCTGTACAACACTGCGATTGTGTGCGCAGCTTGCCAAGTGAGAGAAAACAGTACCTGACCACTCTCCTGCCTTTTCTATTCACATGAACATTCGATTGCAAGCTGTTTTGGACAACTTTCTTTCTCTTCTTGCAAAACACTCGGCAGACCTGCGCGCAGCCTCTAGAACACGATGGGAGATGTTTTCTGTGCTGGCACAGTTTCTCCTTGCCAGACAGAGTGGAAAAGCTTTTTGCTAAGATGTAGACGAGAAGAGAGGCTAAAGACGAAGGTACGGTGCTCTGCAGAGCTAAGCACCGCTCCCGGACCTCTTTCGGCAGAAGGCGCACACCGCAGAGCACTGTGAGCGGCAGAATCGTCTTTGCGCGAAGAAGCAGCTTCTTCGTCTCCGGGAGCCGGAGAGAGCGGCAACTTCGCAAAGGTGAAGAAACAAGCTGTACAACACTGCGATTGTGTGCGCAGCTTGCCAACTGAGAGAAAACAGTACCTGACCACTCTCCTGCCTTTTCTATTCACATGAACATTCGATTGCAAGCTGTTTTGGACTACTTTCTCTCTCTTCTTGCAAAACACTCGGCAGACCTCCGTGCAGCCTCTAGAATACGATGGGAGATGTTTTCTGTGCTGGCACAGTTTCTCCTTGCCAGACAGAGTGGAAAAGCTTTTTGCTAAGATGTAGACGAGAAGAGAGGCTAAAGAAGCACGTATGGTGCTTCTCAGAGCTAAGCACCGCTCCCGGGGCTCTTTCGGCAGAAGGCGCACACCGCAGAGCACTGTGAGCGGCAGAATCGTCTTTGCGCGAAGAAGCAGCTTCTTCGTCTCCGGGAGCCGCAGAGAGCGGCAACTTCGCAAAGGTGATGAAACAAGCTGTACAACACTGCGATTGTGTGCGCAGCGTGCCAACTGAGAGAAAACAGTACCTGACCACTCTCCTGCCTTTTCTATTCACTTGAACATTCGATTGCAAGCTGTTTTGGACAACTTTCTTTCTCTTCTTGCAAAACACTCGGCAGACCTCCGTGCAGCCTCTAGAACACGATGGGAGATGTTTTCTGTGCTGGCACAGTTTCTCCTTGCCAGACAGAGTGGAAAAGCTTTTTGCTAAGATGTAGACGAGAAGAGAGGCTAAAGACGAAGGTACGGTGCTCTGCAGAGCTAAGCACCGCTCCCGGACGTCTTTCGGCAGAAGGCGCACACCGCAGAGCACTGTGAGCGGCAGAATCGTCTTTGCGCGAAGAAGCAGCTTCTTCGTCTCCGGGAGCCGGAGCGAGCGGCGGCTTGGCAAAGGTGATGAAACAAGCTGTACAACACTGTGATTGTGTGCGCAGCTTGCCAACTGAGAGAAAACAGTACCTGACCACTCTCCTGCCTTTTCTATTCACATGAACATTCGATTGCAAGCTGTTTTGGACAACTTTCTTTCTCTTCAGCAAAACACTCGGCAGACTTGCGTGCAGCCTCTAGAACACGATGGTAGATGTTTTTTGTGCTGGCACAGTTTCTCCTTGCCAGACAGAGTGGAAAAGCTTTTTGCTAAGATGTAGACGAGAAGAGAGGCTAAAGACGAAGGTACGGTGCTCTGCAGAGCTAAGCACCGCTCCCGGGCGTCTTTCGGCAGAAGGCGCACACCGCAGAGCACTGTGAGCGGCAGAATCGTCTTTGCGCGAAGAAGCAGCTTCTTCGTCTCCGGGAGCCGGAGAGAGCGGCAACTTCGCAAAGGTGATGAAACAAGCTGTACAACACTGCGATTGTGTGCGCAGCTTGCCAACTGAGAGAAAACAGTACCTGACCACTCTCCTGCCTTTTCTATTCACATGAACATTCGATTGCAAGCTGTTTTGGACAACTTTCTTTCTCTCCTTGCAAAACACTCGGCAGACCTCCGTGCAGCCTCTAGAACACGCAGGGAGATGTTTTCTGTGCTGGCACAGTTTCTCCTTGCCAGACAGAGTGGAAAAGCTTTTTGCTAAGATGTAGACGAGAAGAGAGGCTAAAGACGAAGGTACGGTGCTCTGCAGAGCTAAGCACCGCTCCCTGGCGTCTTTCGGCAGAAGGCGCACACCGCAGAGCACTGTGAGCGGCAGAATCGCCTTTGCGCGAAGAAGCAGCTTCTTCGTCTCCGGGAGCCGGAGAGAGCGGCGGCTTGGCAAAGGTAATGAAACAAGCTGTACAACACTGCGATTGTGTGCGCCGCTTGCCAAGTGAGAGAAAACAGTACCTGACCACTCTCCTGCCTTTTCTATTCACATGAACATTCGATTGCAAGCTGTTTTGGACAACTTTCTTTCTCTTCTTGCAAAACACTCGGCAGACCTGCGTGCAGCCTCTAGAACACGATGGGAGATGTTTTCTGTGCTGGCACAGTTTCTCCTTGCCAGACAGAGTGGAAAAGCTTTTTGCTAAGATGTAGACGAGAAGAGAGGCTAAAGACGAAGGTACGGTGCTCTGCAGAGCTAAGCACCGCTCCCGGACCTCTTTCGGCAGAAGGCGCACACCGCAGAGCACTGTGAGCGGCAGAATCGTCTTTGCGCGAAGAAGCAGCTTTTTCGTCTCCGGGAGCCGGAGAGAGCGGCAGCTTCGCAAAGGTGTGAAACAAGCTGTACAACACTGCGATTGTGTGCGCAGCTTGCCAACTGAGAGAAAACAGTACCTGACCACTCTCCTGCCTTTTCTATTCACATGAACATTCGATTGCAAGCTGTTTTGGACTACTTTCTCTCTCTTCTTGCAAAACACTCGGCAGACCTCCGTGCAGCCTCTAGAACACGATGGGAGATGTTTTCTGTGCTGGCACAGTTTCTCCTTGCCAGACAGAGTGGAAAAGCTTTTTGCTAAGATGTAGACGAGAAGAGAGGCTAAAGAAGCACGTATGGTGCTTCTCAGAGCTAAGCACCGCTCCCGGGGCTCTTTCGGCAGAAGGCGCACACCGCAGAGCACTGTGAGCGGCAGAATCGTCTTTGCGCGAAGAAGCAGCTTCTTCGTCTCCGGGAGCCGCAGAGAGCGGCAACTTCGCAAAGGTGATGAAACAAGCTGTACAACACTGCGATTGTGTGCGCAGCGTGCCAACTGAGAGAAAACAGTACCTGACCACTCTCCTGCCTTTTCTATTCACATGAACATTCGATTGCAAGCTGTTTTGGACAACTTTCTTTCTCTTCTTGCAAAACACTCGGCAGACCTCCGTGCAGCATCTAGAACACGCAGGGAGATGTTTTCTGTGCTGGCACAGTTTCTCCTTGCCAGACAGAGTGGAAAAGCTTTTTGCTAAGATGTAGACGAGAAGAGAGGCTAAAGAAGCAGGTATGGTGCTCTGCAGAGCTAAGCACCTCTCCCGGACCTCTTTCGGCAGAAGGCGCACACCGCAGAGCACTGTGAGCGGCAGAATCGTCTTTGCGCGAAGAAGCAGCTTCTTCGTCTCCGGGAGCCGGAGAGAGCGGCAGCTTCGCAAAGGTGAAGAAACAAGCTGTACAACACTGCGATTGTGTGCGCAGCTTGCCAAGTGAGAGAAAACAGTACCTGACCACTCTCCTGCCTTTTCTATTCACATGAACATTCGATTGCAAGCTGTTTTGGACAACTTTCTTTCTCTTCTTGCAAAACACTCGGCAGACCTGCGCGCAGCCTCTAGAACACGATGGGAGATGTTTTCTGTGCTGGCACAGTTTCTCCTTGCCAGACAGAGTGGAAAAGCTTTTTGCTAAGATGTAGACGAGAAGAGAGGCTAAAGACGAAGGTACGGTGCTCTGCAGAGCTAAGCACCGCTCCCGGACCTCTTTCGGCAGAAGGCGCACACCGCAGAGCACTGTGAGCGGCAGAATCGTCTTTGCGCGAAGAAGCAGCTTCTTCGTCTCCGGGAGCCGGAGAGAGCGGCAACTTCGCAAAGGTGAAGAAACAAGCTGTACAACACTGCGATTGTGTGCGCAGCTTGCCAACTGAGAGAAAACAGTACCTGACCACTCTCCTGCCTTTTCTATTCACATGAACATTCGATTGCAAGCTGTTTTGGACTACTTTCTCTCTCTTCTTGCAAAACACTCGGCAGACCTCCGTGCAGCCTCTAGAATACGATGGGAGATGTTTTCTGTGCTGGCACAGTTTCTCCTTGCCAGACAGAGTGGAAAAGCTTTTTGCTAAGATGTAGACGAGAAGAGAGGCTAAAGAAGCACGTATGGTGCTTCTCAGAGCTAAGCACCGCTCCCGGGGCTCTTTCGGCAGAAGGCGCACACCGCAGAGCACTGTGAGCGGCAGAATCGTCTTTGCGCGAAGAAGCAGCTTCTTCGTCTCCGGGAGCCGCAGAGAGCGGCAACTTCGCAAAGGTGATGAAACAAGCTGTACAACACTGCGATTGTGTGCGCAGCGTGCCAACTGAGAGAAAACAGTACCTGACCACTCTCCTGCCTTTTCTATTCACTTGAACATTCGATTGCAAGCTGTTTTGGACAACTTTCTTTCTCTTCTTGCAAAACACTCGGCAGACCTCCGTGCAGCCTCTAGAACACGATGGGAGATGTTTTCTGTGCTGGCACAGTTTCTCCTTGCCAGACAGAGTGGAAAAGCTTTTTGCTAAGATGTAGACGAGAAGAGAGGCTAAAGACGAAGGTACGGTGCTCTGCAGAGCTAAGCACCGCTCCCGGACGTCTTTCGGCAGAAGGCGCACACCGCAGAGCACTGTGAGCGGCAGAATCGTCTTTGCGCGAAGAAGCAGCTTCTTCGTCTCCGGGAGCCGGAGCGAGCGGCGGCTTGGCAAAGGTGATGAAACAAGCTGTACAACACTGTGATTGTGTGCGCAGCTTGCCAACTGAGAGAAAACAGTACCTGACCACTCTCCTGCCTTTTCTATTCACATGAACATTCGATTGCAAGCTGTTTTGGACAACTTTCTTTCTCTTCAGCAAAACACTCGGCAGACTTGCGTGCAGCCTCTAGAACACGATGGTAGATGTTTTTTGTGCTGGCACAGTTTCTCCTTGCCAGACAGAGTGGAAAAGCTTTTTGCTAAGATGTAGACGAGAAGAGAGGCTAAAGACGAAGGTACGGTGCTCTGCAGAGCTAAGCACCGCTCCCGGGCGTCTTTCGGCAGAAGGCGCACACCGCAGAGCACTGTGAGCGGCAGAATCGTCTTTGCGCGAAGAAGCAGCTTCTTCATCTCCGGGAGCCGGAGAGAGCGGCAACTTCGCAAAGGTGATGAAACAAGCTGTACAACACTGCGATTGTGTGCGCAGCTTGCCAACTGAGAGAAAACAGTACCTGACCACTCTCCTGCCTTTTCTATTCACATGAACATTCGATTGCAAGCTGTTTTGGACAACTTTCTTTCTCTTCTTGCAAAACACTCGGCAGACCTGCGTGCAGCCTCTAGAACACGATGGGAGATGTTTTTTGTGCTGGCACAGTTTCTCCTTGCCAGACAGAGTGGAAAAGCTTTTTGCTAAGATGTAGACGAGAAGAGAGGCTAAAGACGAAGGTACGGTGCTCTGCAGAGCTAAGCACCGCTCCCGGGCCTCTTTCGGCAGAAGGCGCACACCGCAGAGCACTGTGAGCGGCAGAATCGTCTTTGCGCGAAGAAGCAGCTTCTTCGTCTCCGGGAGCCGGAGAGAGCGGCAACTTGGCAAAGGTGATGAAACAAGCTGTACAACACTGCGATTGTGTGCGCAGCTTGCCAACTGAGAGAAAACAGTACCTGACCACTCTCCTGCCTTTTCTATTCACATGAACATTCGATTGCAAGCTGTTTTGGACAACTTTCTTTCTCTTCTTGCAAAACACTCGGCAGACCTCCGTGCAGCCTCTAGAACACGATGGGAGATGTTTTCTGTGCTGGCACAGTTTCTCCTTGCCAGACAGAGTGGAAAAGCTTTTTGCTAAGATGTAGACGAGAAGAGAGGCTAAAGACGAAGGTACGGTGCTCTGCAGAGCTAAGCACCGCTCCCGGACGTCTTTCGGCAGAAGGCGCACACCGCAGAGCACTGTGAGCGGCAGAATCGTCTTTGCGCGAAGAAGCAGCTTCTTCGTCTCCGGGAGCCGGAGAGAGCGGCAACTTCGCAAAGGTGATGAAACAAGCTGTACAACACTGCGATTGTGTGCGCAGCGTGCCAACTGAGAGAAAACAGTACCTGACCACTCTCCTGCCTTTTCTATTCACATGAACATTCGATTGCAAGCTGTTTTGGACAACTTTCTTTCTCTCCTTGCAAAACACTCGGCAGACCTCCGTGCAGCCTCTAGAACACGCAGGGAGATGTTTTCTGTGCTGGCACAGTTTCTCCTTGCCAGACAGAGTGGAAAAGCTTTTTGCTAAGATGTAGACGAGAAGAGAGGCTAAAGACGAAGGTACGGTGCTCTGCAGAGCTAAGCACCGCTCCCTGGCGTCTTTCGGCAGAAGGCGCACACCGCAGAGCACTGTGAGCGGCAGAATCGCCTTTGCGCGAAGAAGCAGCTTCTTCGTCTCCGGGAGCCGGAGAGAGCGGCGGCTTGGCAAAGGTAATGAAACAAGCTGTACAACACTGCGATTGTGTGCGCCGCTTGCCAAGTGAGAGAAAACAGTACCTGACCACTCTCCTGCCTTTTCTATTCACATGAACATTCGATTGCAAGCTGTTTTGGACAACTTTCTTTCTCTTCTTGCAAAACACTCGGCAGACCTGCGTGCAGCCTCTAGAACACGATGGGAGATGTCTTCTGTGCTGGCACAGTTTCTCCTTGCCAGACAGAGTGGAAAAGCTTTTTGCTAAGATGTAGACGAGAAGAGAGGCTAAAGACGAAGGTACGGTGCTCTGCAGAGCTAAGCACCGCTCCCGGACCTCTTTCGGCAGAAGGCGCACACCGCAGAGCACTGTGAGCGGCAGAATCGTCTTTGCGCGAAGAAGCAGCTTTTTCGTCTCCGGGAGCCGGAGAGAGCGGCAGCTTCGCAAAGGTGTGAAACAAGCTGTACAACACTGCGATTGTGTGCGCAGCTTGCCAACTGAGAGAAAACAGTACCTGACCACTCTCCTGCCTTTTCTATTCACATGAACATTCGATTGCAAGCTGTTTTGGACTACTTTCTCTCTCTTCTTGCAAAACACTCGGCAGACCTCCGTGCAGCCTCTAGAATACGATGGGAGATGTTTTCTGTGCTGGCACAGTTTCTCCTTGCCAGACAGAGTGGAAAAGCTTTTTGCTAAGATGTAGACGAGAAGAGAGGCTAAAGAAGCACGTATGGTGCTTCTCAGAGCTAAGCACCGCTCCCGGGGCTCTTTCGGCAGAAGGCGCACACCGCAGAGCACTGTGAGCGGCAGAATCGTCTTTGCGCGAAGAAGCAGCTTCTTCGTCTCCGGGAGCCGCAGAGAGCGGCAACTTCGCAAAGGTGATGAAACAAGCTGTACAACACTGCGATTGTGTGCGCAGCGTGCCAACTGAGAGAAAACAGTACCTGACCACTCTCCTGCCTTTTCTATTCACATGAACATTCGATTGCAAGCTGTTTTGGACAACTTTCTTTCTCTTCTTGCAAAACACTCGGCAGACCTCCGTGCAGCCTCTAGAACACGCAGGGAGATGTTTTCTGTGCTGGCACAGTTTCTCCTTGCCAGACAGAGTGGAAAAGACTTTTGCTAAGATGTAGACGAGAAGAGAGGCTGAAGACGAAGGTACGGTGCTCTGCAGAGCTAAGCACCGCTCCCGGGCCTCTTTCGGCAGAAGGCGCACACCGCAGAGCACTGTGAGCGGCAGAATCGTCTTTGCGCGAAGAAGCAGCTTCTTCGTCTCCGGGAGCCGGAGAGAGCGGCAACTTCGCAAAGGTGATGAAACAAGCTGTACAACACTGCGATTGTGTGCGCAGCTTGCCAAGTGAGAGAAAACAGTACCTGACCACTCTCCTGCCTTTTCTATTCACATGAACATTCGATTGCAAGCTGTTTTGGACAACTTTCTTTCTCTTCTTGCAAAACACTCGGCAGACCTCCGTGCAGCCTCTAGAACACGATGGGAGATGTTTTCTGTGCTGGCACAGTTTCTCCTTGCCAGACAGAGTGGAAAAGCTTTTTGCTAAGATGTAGACGAGAAGAGAGGCTAAAGACGAAGGTACGGTGCTCTGCAGAGCTAAGCACCGCTCCCGGACCTCTTTCGGCAGAAGCCGCACACCGCAGAGCACTGTGAGCGGCAGAATCGTCTTTGCGCGAAGAATCAGCTTCTTCGTCTCCGGGAGCCGGAGAGAGCGGCAACTTCGCAAAGGTGATGAAACAAGCTGTACAACACTGCGATTGTGTGCGCAGCATGCCAACTGAGAGAAAACAGTACCTGACCACTCTCCTGCCTTTTCTATTCACTTGAACATTCGATTGCAAGCTGTTTTGGACAACTTTCTTTCTCTTCTTGCAAAACACTCGGCAGACCTCCGTGCAGCCTCTAGAACACGATGGGAGATGTTTTCTGTGCTGGCACAGTTTCTCCTTGCCAGACAGAGTGGAAAAGCTTTTTGCTAAGATGTAGACGAGAAGAGAGGCTAAAGACGAAGGTACGGTGCTCTGCAGAGCTAAGCACCGCTCCCGGACCTCTTTCAGCAGAAGGCGCACACCGCAGAGCACTGTGAGCGGCAGAATAGTCTTTGCGCGAAGAAGCAGCTTCTTCGTCTCCGGGAGCCGGAGAGAGCGGCAACTTCGCAAAGGTGATGAAACAAGCTGTACGACACTGCGATTGTGTGCGCAGCTTGCCAACTGAGAGAAAACAGTACCTGACCACTCTCCTGCCTTTTCTGTTCACTTGAACATTCGATTGCAAGCTGTTTTGGACAACTTTCTTTCTCTTCTTGCAAAACACTCGGCAGACCTCCGTGCAGCATCTAGAACACGCAGGGAGATGTTTTCTGTGCTGGCACAGTTTCTCCTTGCCAGACAGAGTGGAAAAGCTTTTTGCTAAGATGTAGACGAGAAGAGAGGCTAAAGACGAAGGTACGGTGCTCTGCAGAGCTAAGCACCGCTCCCGGACCTCTTTCGGCAGAAGGCGCACACCGCAGAGCACTGTGAGCGGCAGAATCGTCTTTGCGCGAAGAAGCAGCTTCTTCGTCTCCGGGAGCCGGAGAGAGCGGCAACTTCGCAAAGGTGATGAAACAAGCTGTACAACACTGCGATTGTGTGCGCAGCTTGCCAACTGAGAGAAAACAGTACCTGACCACTCTCCTGCCTTTTCTATTCACATGAACATTCGATTGCAAGCTGTTTTGGACAACTTTCTTTCTCTTCTTGCAAAACACTCGGCAGACCTCCGTGCAGCCTCTAGAACACGATGGGAGATGTTTTCTGTGCTGGCACAGTTTCTCCTTGCCAGACAGAGTGGAAAAGCTTTTTGCTAAGATGTAGACGAGAAGAGAGGCTAAAGACGAAGGTACGGTGCTCTGCAGAGCTAAGCACCGCTCCCGGGCGTCTTTCGGCAGAAGGCGCACACCGCAGAGCACTGTGAGCGGCAGAATCGTCTTTGCGCGAAGAAGCAGCTTCTTCGTCTCCGGGAGCCGGAGAGAGCGGCAACTTCGCAAAGGTGATGAAACAAGCTGTACAACACTGCGATTGTGTGCGCAGCTTGCCAACTGAGAGAAAACAGTACCTGACCACTCTCCTGCCTTTTCTATTCACATGAACATTCGATTGCAAGCTGTTTTGGACAACTATCTCTCTCTTCTTGCAAAACACTCGGCAGACCTCCGTGCAGACTCTAGAATACGATGGGAGATGTTTTCTGTGCTGGCACAGTTTCTCCTTGCCAGACAGAGTGGAAAAGCTTTTTGCTAAGATGTAGACGAGAAGAGAGGCTAAAGAAGCACGTATGGTGCTTCTCAGAGCTAAGCACCGCTCCCGGGGCTCTTTCGGCAGAAGGCGCACACAGCAGAGCACTGTGAGCGGCAGAATCGTCTTTGCGCGAAGAAGCAGCTTCTTCGTCTCCGGGAGCCGCAGAGAGCGGCAACTTCGCAAAGGTGATGAAAAAAGCTGTACAACACTGCGATTGTGTGCGCAGCGTGCCAACTGAGAGAAAACAGTACCTGACCACTCTCCTGCCTTTTCTATTCTGATGAACATTCGATTGCAAGCTGTTTTGGACAACTTTCTTTCTCTTCTTGCAAAACACTCGGCAGACCTCCGTGCAGCCTCTAGAACACGCAGGGAGATGTTTTCTGTGCTGGCACAGTTTCTCCTTGCCAGAGAGAGTGGAAAAGACTTTTGCTAAGATGTAGACGAGAAGAGAGGCTGAAGACGAAGGTACGGTGCTCTGCAGAGCTAAGCACCGCTCCCGGGCCTCTTTCGGCAGAAGGCGCACACCGCAGAGCACTGTGAGCGGCAGAATCGTCTTTGCGCGAAGAAGCAGCTTCTTCGTCTCCGGGAGCCGGAGAGAGCGGCAACTTCGCAAAGGTGATGAAACAAGCTGTACAACACTGCGATTGTGTGCGCAGCTTGCCAAGTGAGAGAAAACAGTACCTGACCACTCTCCTGCCTTTTCTATTCACATGAACATTCGATTGCAAGCTGTTTTGGACAACTTTCTTTCTCTTCTTGCAAAACACTCGGCAGACCTCCGTGCAGCCTCTAGAACACGATGGGAGATGTTTTCTGTGCTGGCACAGTTTCTCCTTGCCAGACAGAGTGGAAAAGCTTTTTGCTAAGATGTAGACGAGAAGAGAGGTTAAAGACGAAGGTACGGTGCTCTGCAGAGCTAAGCACCGCTCCCGGACCTCTTTCGGCAGAAGGCGCACACCGCAGAGCACTGTGAGCGGCAGAATCGTCTTTGCGCGAAGAATCAGCTTCTTCGTCTCCGGGAGCCGGAGAGAGCGGCAACTTCGCAAAGGTGATGAAACAAGCTGTACAACACTGCGATTGTGTGCGCAGCTTGCCAACTGAGAGAAAACAGTACCTGACCACTCTCCTGCCTTTTCTATTCACTTGAACATTCGATTGCAAGCTGTTTTGGACAACTTTCTTTCTCTTCTTGCAAAACACTCGGCAGACCTCCGTGCAGCCTCTAGAACACGATGGGAGATGTTTTCTGTGCTGGCACAGTTTCTCCTTGCCAGACAGAGTGGAAAAGCTTTTTGCTAAGATGTAGACGAGAAGAGAGGCTAAAGACGAAGGTACGGTGCTCTGCAGAGCTAAGCACCGCTCCCGGACCTCTTTCAGCAGAAGGCGCACACCGCAGAGCACTGTGAGCGGCAGAATCGTCTTTGCGCGAAGAAGCAGCTTCTTCGTCTCCGGGAGCCGGAGAGAGCGGCAACTTCGCAAAGGTGATGAAACAAGCTGTACGACACTGCGATTGTGTGCGCAGCTTGCCAACTGAGAGAAAACAGTACCTGACCACTCTCCTGCCTTTTCTGTTCACTTGAACATTCGATTGCAAGCTGTTTTGGACAACTTTATTTCTCTTCTTGCAAAACACTCGGCAGACCTCCGTGCAGCCTCTAGAACACGATGGGAGATGTTTTCTGTGCTGGCACAGTTTCTCCTTGCCAGACAGAGTGGAAAAGTTTTTGCTAAGATGTAGACGAGAAGAGAGGCTAAAGACGAAGGTACGGTGCTCTGCAGAGCTAAGCACCGCTCCCGGACCTCTTTCGGCAGAAGGCGCACACCGCAGAGCACTGTGAGCGGCAGAATCGTCTTTGCGCGAAGAAGCAGCTTCTTCGTCTCCGGGAGCCGGAGAGAGCGGCAACTTGGCAAAGGTGATGAAACAAGCTGTACAACACTGCGATTGTGTGCGCAGCTTGCCAACTGAGAGAAAACAGTACCTGACCACTCTCCTGCCTTTTCTATTCACTTGAACATTCGATTGCAAGCTGTTTTGGACAACTTTCTTTCTCTTCTTGCAAAACACTCGGCAGACCTCCGTGCAGCCTCTAGAACACGATGGGAGATGTTTTCTGTGCTGGCACAGTTTCTCCTTGCCAGACAGAGTGGAAAAGCTTTTTGCTAAGATGTAGACGAGAAGAGAGGCTAAAGACGAAGGTACGGTGCTCTGCAGAGCTAAGCACCGCTCCCGGGCGTCTTTCGGCAGAAGGCGCACACCGCAGAGCACTGTGAGCGGCAGAATCGTCTTTGCGCGAAGAAGCAGCTTCTTCGTCTCCGGGAGCCGGAGAGAGCGGCAACTTCGCAAAGGTGATGAAACAAGCTGTACAACACTGCGATTGTGTGCGCAGCTTGCCAACTGAGAGAAAACAGTACCTGACCACTCTCCTGCCTTTTCTATTCACATGAACATTCGATTGCAAGCTGTTTTGGACAACTTTCTTTCTCTTCTTGGAAAACACTCGGCAGACCTGCGTGCAGCCTCTAGAACACGATGGTAGATGTTTTTTGTGCTGGCACAGTTTCTCCTTGCCAGACAGAGTGGAAAAGCTTTTTGCTAAGATGTAGACGAGAAGAGAGGCTAAAGACGAAGGTACGGTGCTCTGCAGAGCTAAGCACCGCTGCCGGACCTCTTTCGGCAGAAGGCGCACACCGCAGAGCACTGTGAGAGGCAGAATCGTCTTTGCGCGAAGAAGCAGCTTCTTCGTCTCCGGGAGCCGGAGAGAGCGGCAACTTCGCAAAGGTGATGAAACAAGCTGTACAACACTGCGATTGTGTGCGCAGCTTGCCAACTGAGAGAAAACAGTACCTGACCACTCTCCTGCCTTTTCTATTCACATGAACATTCGATTGCAAGCTGTTTTGGACAACTATCTCTCTCTTCTTGCAAAACACTCGGCAGACCTCCGTGCAGCCTCTAGAACACGCAGGGAGATGTTTTCTGTGCTGGCACAGTTTCTCCTTGCCAGACAGAGTGGAAAAGCTTTTTGCTAAGATGTAGACGAGAAGAGAGGCTAAAGACGAAGGTACGGTGCTCTGCAGAGCTAAGCACCGCTCCCTGGCGTCTTTCGGCAGAAGGCGCACACCGCAGAGCACTGTGAGCGGCAGAATCGCCTTTGCGCGAAGAAGCAGCTTCTTCGTCTCCGGGAGCCGGAGAGAGCGGCAACTTCGCAAAGGTGATGAAACAAGCTGTACAACACTGCGATTGTGTGCGCCGCTTGCCAAGTGAGAGAAAACAGTACCTGACCACTCTCCTGCCTTTTCTATTCACATGAACATTCGATTGCAAGCTGTTTTGGACAACTTTCTTTCTCTTCTTGCAAAACACTCGGCAGACCTGCGTGCAGCCTCTAGAACACGATGGGAGATGTTTTCTGTGCTGGCACAGTTTCTCCTTGCCAGACAGAGTGGAAAAGCTTTTTGCTAAGATGTAGACGAGAAGAGAGGCTAAAGACGAAGGTACGGTGCTCTGCAGAGCTAAGCACCGCTCCCGGACCTCTTTCGGCAGAAGGCGCACACCGCAGAGCACTGTGAGCGGCAGAATCGTCTTTGCGCGAAGAAGCAGCTTTTTCGTCTCCGGGAGCCGGAGAGAGCGGCAGCTTCGCAAAGGTGTGAAACAAGCTGTACAACACTGCGATTGTGTGCGCAGCTTGCCAACTGAGAGAAAACAGTACCTGACCACTCTCCTGCCTTTTCTATTCACATGAACATTCGATTGCAAGCTGTTTTGGACTACTTTCTCTCTCTTCTTGCAAAACACTCGGCAGACCTCCGTGCAGCCTCTAGAATACGATGGGAGATGTTTTCTGTGCTGGCACAGTTTCTCCTTGCCAGACAGAGTGGAAAAGCTTTTTGCTAAGATGTAGACGAGAAGAGAGGCTAAAGAAGCACGTATGGTGCTTCTCAGAGCTAAGCACCGCTCCCGGGGCTCTTTCGGCAGAAGGCGCACACCGCAGAGCACTGTGAGCGGCAGAATCGTCTTTGCGCGAAGAAGCAGCTTCTTCGTCTCCGGGAGCCGCAGAGAGCGGCAACTTCGCAAAGGTGATGAAACAAGCTGTACAACACTGCGATTGTGTGCGCAGCGTGCCAACTGAGAGAAAACAGTACCTGACCACTCTCCTGCCTTTTCTATTCACATGAACAT
This sequence comes from Melozone crissalis, assembly GCF_028551555.1. NCBI lineage: Eukaryota > Metazoa > Chordata > Aves > Passeriformes > Passerellidae > Melozone > Melozone crissalis. Next base: position 83,224 of record NW_026535947.1, on the reverse strand, counting down.
TCGATTGCAAGCTGTTTTGGACAACTTTATTTCTCTTCTTGCAAAACACTCGGCAGACCTCCGTGCAGCCTCTAGAACACGCAGGGAGATGTTTTCTGTGCTGGCACAGTTTCTCCTTGCCAGACAGAGTGGAAAAGACTTTTGCTAAGATGTAGACGAGAAGAGAGGCTGAAGACGAAGGTACGGTGCTCTGCAGAGCTAAGCACCGCTCCCGGGCCTCTTTCGGCAGAAGGCGCACACCGCAGAGCACTGTGAGCGGCAGAATCGTCTTTGCGCGAAGAAGCAGCTTCTTCGTCTCCGGGAGCCGGAGAGAGCGGCAACTTCGCAAAGGTGATGAAACAAGCTGTACAACACTGCGATTGTGTGCGCAGCTTGCCAAGTGAGAGAAAACAGTACCTGACCACTCTCCTGCCTTTTCTATTCACATGAACATTCGATTGCAAGCTGTTTTGGACAACTTTCTTTCTCTTCTTGCAAAACACTCGGCAGACCTCCGTGCAGCCTCTAGAACACGATGGGAGATGTTTTCTGTGCTGGCACAGTTTCTCCTTGCCAGACAGAGTGGAAAAGCTTTTTGCTAAGATGTAGACGAGAAGAGAGGCTAAAGACGAAGGTACGGTGCTCTGCAGAGCTAAGCACCGCTCCCGGACCTCTTTCGGCAGAAGCCGCACACCGCAGAGCACTGTGAGCGGCAGAATCGTCTTTGCGCGAAGAATCAGCTTCTTCGTCTCCGGGAGCCGGAGAGAGCGGCAACTTCGCAAAGGTGATGAAACAAGCTGTACAACACTGCGATTGTGTGCGCAGCATGCCAACTGAGAGAAAACAGTACCTGACCACTCTCCTGCCTTTTCTATTCACTTGAACATTCGATTGCAAGCTGTTTTGGACAACTTTCTTTCTCTTCTTGCAAAACACTCGGCAGACCTCCGTGCAGCCTCTAGAACACGATGGGAGATGTTTTCTGTGCTGGCACAGTTTCTCCTTGCCAGACAGAGTGGAAAAGCTTTTTGCTAAGATGTAGACGAGAAGAGAGGCTAAAGACGAAGGTACGGTGCTCTGCAGAGCTAAGCACCGCTCCCGGACCTCTTTCAGCAGAAGGCGCACACCGCAGAGCACTGTGAGCGGCAGAATCGTCTTTGCGCGAAGAAGCAGCTTCTTCGTCTCCGGGAGCCGGAGAGAGCGGCAACTTCGCAAAGGTGATGAAACAAGCTGTACAACACTGCGATTGTGTGCGCAGCTTGCCAACTGAGAGAAAACAGTACCTGACCACTCTCCTGCCTTTTCTATTCACATGAACATTCGATTGCAAGCTGTTTTGGACAACTTTCTTTCTCTTCTTGCAAAACACTCGGCAGACCTGCGTGCAGCCTCTAGAACACGATGGGAGATGTTTTCTGTGCTGGCACAGTTTCTCCTTGCCAGACAGAGTGGAAAAGCTTTTTGCTAAGATGTAGACGAGAAGAGAGGCTAAAGACGAAGGTACGGTGCTCTGCAGAGCTAAGCACCGCTCCCGGGCGTCTTTCGGCAGAAGGCGCACACCGCAGAGCACTGTGAGCGGCAGAATCGTCTTTGCGCGAAGAAGCAGCTTCTTCGTCTCCGGGAGCCGGAGAGAGCGGCAACTTCGCAAAGGTGATGAAACAAGCTGTACAACACTGCGATTGTGTGCGCAGCTTGCCAACTGAGAGAAAACAGTACCTGACCACTCTCCTGCCTTTTCTATTCACATGAACATTCGATTGCAAGCTGTTTTGGACAACTATCTCTCTCTTCTTGCAAAACACTCGGCAGACCTCCGTGCAGACTCTAGAATACGATGGGAGATGTTTTCTGTGCTGGCACAGTTTCTCCTTGCCAGACAGAGTGGAAAAGCTTTTTGCTAAGATGTAGACGAGAAGAGAGGCTAAAGAAGCACGTATGGTGCTTCTCAGAGCTAAGCACCGCTCCCGGGGCTCTTTCGGCAGAAGGCGCACACAGCAGAGCACTGTGAGCGGCAGAATCGTCTTTGCGCGAAGAAGCAGCTTCTTCGTCTCCGGGAGCCGCAGAGAGCGGCAACTTCGCAAAGGTGATGAAAAAAGCTGTACAACACTGCGATTGTGTGCGCAGCGTGCCAACTGAGAGAAAACAGTACCTGACCACTCTCCTGCCTTTTCTATTCTGATGAACATTCGATTGCAAGCTGTTTTGGACAACTTTCTTTCTCTTCTTGCAAAACACTCGGCAGACCTCCGTGCAGCCTCTAGAACACGCAGGGAGATGTTTTCTGTGCTGGCACAGTTTCTCCTTGCCAGAGAGAGTGGAAAAGACTTTTGCTAAGATGTAGACGAGAAGAGAGGCTGAAGACGAAGTTACGGTGCTCTGCAGAGCTAAGCACCGCTCCCGGGCCTCTTTCGGCAGAAGGCGCACACCGCAGAGCACTGTGAGCGGCAGAATCGTCTTTGCGCGAAGAAGCAGCTTCTTCGTCTCCGGGAGCCGGAGAGAGCGGCAACTTCGCAAAGGTGATGAAACAAGCTGTACAACACTGCGATTGTGTGCGCAGCTTGCCAAGTGAGAGAAAACAGTACCTGACCACTCTCCTGCCTTTTCTATTCACATGAACATTCGATTGCAAGCTGTTTTGGACAACTTTCTTTCTCTTCTTGCAAAACACTCGGCAGACCTCCGTGCAGCCTCTAGAACACGATGGGAGATGTTTTCTGTGCTGGCACAGTTTCTCCTTGCCAGACAGAGTGGAAAAGCTTTTTGCTAAGATGTAGACGAGAAGAGAGGCTAAAGACGAAGGTACGGTGCTCTGCAGAGCTAAGCACCGCTCCCGGGCGTCTTTCGGCAGAAGGCGCACACCGCAGAGCACTGTGAGCGGCAGAATCGTCTTTGCGCGAAGAAGCAGCTTCTTCGTCTCCGGGAGCCGGAGAGAGCGGCAACTTCGCAAAGGTGATGAAACAAGCTGTACAACACTGCGATTGTGTGCGCAGCTTGCCAACTGAGAGAAAACAGTACCTGACCACTCTCCTGCCTTTTCTATTCACATGAACATTCGATTGCAAGCTGTTTTGGACAACTATCTCTCTCTTCTTGCAAAACACTCGGCAGACCTCCGTGCAGACTCTAGAATACGATGGGAGATGTTTTCTGTGCTGGCACAGTTTCCCCTTGCCAGACAGAGTGGAAAAGCTTTTTGCTAAGATGTAGACGAGAAGAGAGGCTAAAGAAGCACGTATGGTGCTTCTCAGAGCTAAGCACCGCTCCCGGGGCTCTTTCGGCAGAAGGCGCACACAGCAGAGCACTGTGAGCGGCAGAATCGTCTTTGCGCGAAGAAGCAGCTTCTTCGTCTCCGGGAGCCGCAGAGAGCGGCAACTTCGCAAAGGTGATGAAAAAAGCTGTACAACACTGCGATTGTGTGCGCAGCGTGCCAACTGAGAGAAAACAGTACCTGACCACTCTCCTGCCTTTTCTATTCTGATGAACATTCGATTGCAAGCTGTTTTGGACAACTTTCTTTCTCTTCTTGCAAAACACTCGGCAGACCTCCGTGCAGCCTCTAGAACACGCAGGGAGATGTTTTCTGTGCTGGCACAGTTTCTCCTTGCCAGAGAGAGTGGAAAAGACTTTTGCTAAGATGTAGACGAGAAGAGAGGCTGAAGACGAAGGTACGGTGCTCTGCAGAGCTAAGCACCGCTCCCGGGCCTCTTTTGGCAGAAGGCGCACACCGCAGAGCACTGTGAGCGGCAGAATCGTCTTTGCGCGAAGAAGCAGCTTCTTCGTCTCCGGGAGCCGGAGAGAGCGGCAACTTCGCAAAGGTGATGAAACAAGCTGTACAACACTGCGATTGTGTGCGCAGCTTGCCAACTGAGAGAAAACAGTACCTGACCACTCTCCTGCCTTTTCTATTCACATGAACATTCGATTGCAAGCTGTTTTGGACAACTTTCTTTCTCTTCTTGCAAAACACTCGGCAGACCTCCGTGCAGCCTCTAGAACACGATGGGAGATGTTTTCTGTGCTGGCACAGTTTCTCCTTGCCAGACAGAGTGGAAAAGCTTTTTGCTAAGATGTAGACGAGAAGAGAGGCTAAAGACGAAGGTACGGTGCTCTGCAGAGCTAAGCACCGCTCCCGGACCTCTTTCAGCAGAAGGCGCACACCGCAGAGCACTGTGAGCGGCAGAATCGTCTTTGCGCGAAGAAGCAGCTTCTTCGTCTCCGGGAGCCGGAGAGAGCGGCAACTTCGCAAAGGTGATGAAACAAGCTGTACGACACTGCGATTGTGTGCGCAGCTTGCCAACTGAGAGAAAACAGTACCTGACCACTCTCCTGCCTTTTCTGTTCACTTGAACATTCGATTGCAAGCTGTTTTGGACAACTTTATTTCTCTTCTTGCAAAACACTCGGCAGACCTCCGTGCAGCCTCTAGAACACGATGGGAGATGTTTTCTGTGCTGGCACAGTTTCTCCTTGCCAGACAGAGTGGAAAAGTTTTTGCTAAGATGTAGACGAGAAGAGAGGCTAAAGACGAAGGTACGGTGCTCTGCAGAGCTAAGCACCGCTCCCGGACCTCTTTCGGCAGAAGGCGCACACAGCAGAGCACTGTGAGCGGCAGAATCGTCTTTGCGCGAAGAAGCAGCTTCTTCGTCTCCGGGAGCCGGAGAGAGCGGCAACTTGGCAAAGGTGATGAAACAAGCTGTACAACACTGCGATTGTGTGCGCAGCTTGCCAACTGAGAGAAAACAGTACCTGACCACTCTCCTGCCTTTTCTATTCACTTGAACATTCGATTGCAAGCTGTTTTGGACAACTTTCTTTCTCTTCTTGCAAAACACTCGGCAGACCTCCGTGCAGCATCTAGAACACGCAGGGAGATGTTTTCTGTGCTGGCACAGTTTCTCCTTGCCAGACAGAGTGGAAAAGCTTTTTGCTAAGATGTAGACGAGAAGAGAGGCTAAAGACGAAGGTACGGTGCTCTGCAGAGCTAAGCACCGCTCCCGGACCTCTTTCGGCAGAAGGCGCACACCGCAGAGCACTGTGAGCGGCAGAATCGTCTTTGCGCGAAGAAGCAGCTTCTTCGTCTCCGGGAGCCGGAGAGAGCGGCAACTTCGCAAAGGTGATGAAACAAGCTGTACAACACTGCGATTGTGTGCGCAGCTTGCCAAGTGAGAGAAAACAGTACCTGACCACTCTCCTGCCTTTTCTATTCACATGAACATTCGATTGCAAGCTGTTTTGGACAACTTTCTTTCTCTTCTTGGAAAACACTCGGCAGACCTGCGTGCAGCCTCTAGAACACGATGGTAGATGTTTTTTGTGCTGGCACAGTTTCTCCTTGCCAGACAGAGTGGAAAAGCTTTTTGCTAAGATGTAGACGAGAAGAGAGGCTAAAGACGAAGGTACGGTGCTCTGCAGAGCTAAGCACCGCTCCCGGACCTCTTTCGGCAGAAGGCGCACACCGCAGAGCACTGTGAGAGGCAGAATCGTCTTTGCGCGAAGAAGCAGCTTCTTCGTCTCCGGGAGCCGGAGAGAGCGGCAACTTCGCAAAGGTGATGAAACAAGCTGTACAACACTGCGATTGTGTGCGCAGCTTGCCAACTGAGAGAAAACAGTACCTGACCACTCTCCTGCCTTTTCTATTCACATGAACATTCGATTGCAAGCTGTTTTGGACAACTATCTCTCTCTTCTTGCAAAACACTCGGCAGACCTCCGTGCAGCCTCTAGAACACGATGGGAGATGTTTTCTGTGCTGGCACAGTTTCTCCTTGCCAGACAGAGTGGAAAAGCTTTTTGCTAAGATGTAGACGAGAAGAGAGGCTAAAGACGAAGGTACGGTGCTCTGCAGAGCTAAGCACCGCTCCCGGACGTCTTTCGGCAGAAGGCGCACACCGCAGAGCACTGTGAGCGGCAGAATCGTCTTTGCGCGAAGAAGCAGCTTCTTCGTCTCCGGGAGCCGGAGAGAGCGGCGGCTTGGCAAAGGTGATGAAACAAGCTGTACAACACTGTGATTGTGTGCGCAGCTTGCCAACTGAGAGAAAACAGTACCTGACCACTCTCCTGCCTTTTCTATTCACATGAACATTCGATTGCAAGCTGTTTTGGACAACTTTCTTTCTCTTCAGCAAAACACTCGGCAGACTTGCGTGCAGACTCTAGAACACGATGGGAGATGTTTTTTGTGCTGGCACAGTTTCTCCTTGCCAGACAGAGTGGAAAAGCTTTTTGCTAAGATGTAGACGAGAAGAGAGGCTAAAGACGAAGGTACGGTGCTCTGCAGAGCTAAGCACCGCTCCCGGGCGTCTTTCGGCAGAAGGCGCACACCGCAGAGCACTGTGAGCGGCAGAATCGTCTTTGCGCGAAGAAGCAGCTTCTTCGTCTCCGGGAGCCGGAGAGAGCGGCAACTTCGCAAAGGTGATGAAACAAGCTGTACAACACTGCGATTGTGTGCGCAGCTTGCCAACTGAGAGAAAACAGTACCTGACCACTCTCCTGCCTTCTCTATTCACATGAACATTCGATTGCAAGCTGTTTTGGACAACTTTCTTTCTCTTCTTGCAAAACACTCGGCAGACCTGCGTGCAGCCTCTAGAACACGATGGTAGATGTTTTTTGTGCTGGCACAGTTTCTCCTTGCCAGACAGAGTGGAAAAGCTTTTTGCTAAGATGTAGACGAAAAGAGAGGCTAAAGACGAAGGTACGGCGCTCTGCAGAGCTAAGCACCGCTCCCGGACGTCTTTCGGCAGAAGGCGCACACCGCAGAGCACTGTGAGCGGCAGAATCGTCTTTGCGCGAAGAAGCAGCTTCTTCGTCTCCGGGAGCCGGAGAGAGCGGCAGCTTCGCAAAGGTGAAGAAACAAGCTGTACAACTTTGCGATTGTGTGCGCAGCTTGCCAAGTGAGAGAAAACAGTACCTGACCACTCTCCTGCCTTTTCTATTCACATGAACATTCGATTGCAAGCTGTTTTGGACAACTTTCTTTCTCTTCTTGCAAAACACTCGGCAGACCTGCGTGCAGCCTCTAGAACACGATGGTAGATGTTTTTTGTGCTGGCACAGTTTCTCCTTGCCAGACAGAGTGGAAAAGCTTTTTGCTAAGATGTAGACGAAAAGAGAGGCTAAAGACGAAGGTATGGCGCTCTGCAGAGCTAAGCACCGCTCCCGGGGCTCTTTCGGCAGAAGGCGCACACCGCAGAGCACTGTGAGCGGCAGAATCGTCTTTGCGCGAAGAAGCAGCTTCTTCGTCTCCGGGAGCCGGAGAGAGCGGCAGCTTCGCAAAGGTGAAGAAACAAGCTGTACAACTTTGCGATTGTGTGCGCAGCTTGCCAACTGAGAGAAAACAGTACCTGACCACTCTCCTGCCTTTTCTATTCACATGAACATTCGATTGCAAGCTGTTTTGGACAACTTTCTTTCTCTTCTTGCAAAACACTCGGCAGACCTCCGTGCAGCCTCTAGAACACGATGGGAGATGTTTTCTGTGCTGGCACAGTTTCTCCTTGCCAGACAGAGTGGAAAAGCTTTTTGCTAAGATGTAGACGAGAAGAGAGGCTAAAGACGAAGGTACGGTGCTCTGCAGAGCTAAGCACCGCTCCCGGGCCTCTTTCGGCAGAAGGCGCACACCGCAGAGCACTGTGAGCGGCAGAATCGTCTTTGCGCGAAGAAGCAGCTTCTTCGTCTCCGGGAGCCGGAGAGAGCGGCAACTTCGCAAAGGTGATGAAACAAGCTGTACAACACTGCGATTGTGTGCGCAGCTTGCCAACTGAGAGAAAACAGTACCTGACCACTCTCCTGCCTTTTCTATTCACATGAACATTCGATTGCAAGCTGTTTTGGACAACTTTCTTTCTCTTCTTGCAAAACACTCGGCAGACCTCCGTGCAGCCTCTAGAACACGATGGGAGATGTTTTCTGTGCTGGCACAGTTTCTCCTTGCCAGACAGAGTGGAAAAGCTTTTTGCTAAGATGTAGACGAGAAGAGAGGCTAAAGACGAAGGTACGGTGCTCTGCAGAGCTAAGCACCGCTCCCGGACCTCTTTCGGCAGAAGGCGCACACCGCAGAGCACTGTGAGCGGCAGAATCGTCTTTGCGCGAAGAAGCAGCTTCTTCGTCTCCGGGAGCCGGAGAGAGCGGCAACTTCGCAAAGGTGATGAAACAAGCTGTACAACACTGCGATTGTGTGCGCAGCGTGCCAACTGAGAGAAAACAGTACCTGACCACTCTCCTGCCTTTTCTATTCACATGAACATTCGATTGCAAGCTGTTTTGGACAACTTTCTTTCTCTCCTTGCAAAACACTCGGCAGACCTCCGTGCAGCCTCTAGAACACGCAGGGAGATGTTTTCTGTGCTGGCACAGTTTCTCCTTGCCAGACAGAGTGGAAAAGCTTTTTGCTAAGATGTAGACGAGAAGAGAGGCTAAAGACGAAGGTACGGTGCTCTGCAGAGCTAAGCACCGCTCCCTGGCGTCTTTCGGCAGAAGGCGCACACCGCAGAGCACTGTGAGCGGCAGAATCGCCTTTGCGCGGAGAAGCAGCTTCTTCGTCTCCGGGAGCCGGAGAGAGCGGCGGCTTGGCAAAGGTAATGAAACAAGCTGTACAACACTGCGATTGTGTGCGCCGCTTGCCAAGTGAGAGAAAACAGTACCTGACCACTCTCCTGCCTTTTCTATTCACATGAACATTCGATTGCAAGCTGTTTTGGACAACTTTCTTTCTCTTCTTGCAAAACACTCGGCAGACCTGCGTGCAGCCTCTAGAACACGATGGGAGATGTTTTCTGTGCTGGCACAGTTTCTCCTTGCCAGACAGAGTGGAAAAGCTTTTTGCTAAGATGTAGACGAGAAGAGAGGCTAAAGACGAAGGTACGGTGCTCTGCAGAGCTAAGCACCGCTCCCGGACCTCTTTCGGCAGAAGGCGCACACCGCAGAGCACTGTGAGCGGCAGAATTGTCTTTGCGCGAAGAAGCAGCTTTTTCGTCTCCGGGAGCCGGAGAGAGCGGCAGCTTCGCAAAGGTGTGAAACAAGCTGTACAACACTGCGATTGTGTGCGCAGCTTGCCAAGTGAGAGAAAACAGTACCTGACCACTCTCCTGCCTTTTCTATTCACATGAACATTCGATTGCAAGCTGTTTTGGACTACTTTCTCTCTCTTCTTGCAAAACACTCGGCAGACCTCCGTGCAGCCTCTAGAATACGATGGGAGATGTTTTCTGTGCTGGCACAGTTTCTCCTTGCCAGACAGAGTGGAAAAGCTTTTTGCTAAGATGTAGACGAGAAGAGAGGCTAAAGAAGCACGTATGGTGCTTCTCAGAGCTAAGCACCGCTCCCGGGGCTCTTTCGGCAGAAGGCGCACACCGCAGAGCACTGTGAGCGGCAGAATCGTCTTTGCGCGAAGAAGCAGCTTCTTCGTCTCCGGGAGCCGCAGAGAGCGGCAACTTCGCAAAGGTGATGAAACAAGCTGTACAACACTGCGATTGTGTGCGCAGCGTGCCAACTGAGAGAAAACAGTACCTGACCACTCTCCTGCCTTTTCTATTCACATGAACATTCGATTGCAAGCTGTTTTGGACAACTTTCTTTCTCTTCTTGCAAAACACTCGGCAGACCTCCGTGCAGCCTCTAGAACACGCAGGGAGATGTTTTCTGTGCTGGCACAGTTTCTCCTTGCCAGACAGAGTGGAAAAGACTTTTGCTAAGATGTAGACGAGAAGAGAGGCTGAAGACGAAGGTACGGTGCTCTGCAGAGCTAAGCACCGCTCCCGGGCCTCTTTCGGCAGAAGGCGCACACCGCAGAGCACTGTGAGCGGCAGAATCGTCTTTGCGCGAAGAAGCAGCTTCTTCGTCTCCGGGAGCCGGAGAGAGCGGCAACTTCGCAAAGGTGATGAAACAAGCTGTACAACACTGCGATTGTGTGCGCAGCTTGCCAAGTGAGAGAAAACAGTACCTGACCACTCTCCTGCCTTTTCTATTCACATGAACATTCGATTGCAAGCTGTTTTGGACAACTTTCTTTCTCTTCTTGCAAAACACTCGGCAGACCTCCGTGCAGCCTCTAGAACACGATGGGAGATGTTTTCTGTGCTGGCACAGTTTCTCCTTGCCAGACAGAGTGGAAAAGCTTTTTGCTAAGATGTAGACGAGAAGAGAGGCTAAAGACGAAGGTACGGTGCTCTGCAGAGCTAAGCACCGCTCCCGGACCTCTTTCGGCAGAAGGCGCACACCGCAGAGCACTGTGAGCGGCAGAATCGTCTTTGCGCGAAGAATCAGCTTCTTCGTCTCCGGGAGCCGGAGAGAGCGGCAACTTCGCAAAGGTGATGAAACAAGCTGTACAACACTGCGATTGTGTGCGCAGCTTGCCAACTGAGAGAAAACAGTACCTGACCACTCTCCTGCCTTTTCTATTCACTTGAACATTCGATTGCAAGCTGTTTTGGACAACTTTCTTTCTCTTCTTGCAAAACACTCGGCAGACCTCCGTGCAGCCTCTAGAACACGATGGGAGATGTTTTCTGTGCTGGCACAGTTTCTCCTTGCCAGACAGAGTGGAAAAGCTTTTTGCTAAGATGTAGACGAGAAGAGAGGCTAAAGACGAAGGTACGGTGCTCTGCAGAGCTAAGCACCGCTCCCGGACCTCTTTCAGCAGAAGGCGCACACCGCAGAGCACTGTGAGCGGCAGAATAGTCTTTGCGCGAAGAAGCAGCTTCTTCGTCTCCGGGAGCCGGAGAGAGCGGCAACTTCGCAAAGGTGATGAAACAAGCTGTACGACACTGCGATTGTGTGCGCAGCTTGCCAACTGAGAGAAAACAGTACCTGACCACTCTCCTGCCTTTTCTGTTCACTTGAACATTCGATTGCAAGCTGTTTTGGACAACTTTCTTTCTCTTCTTGCAAAACACTCGGCAGACCTCCGTGCAGCCTCTAGAACACGATGGGAGATGTTTTCTGTGCTGGCACAGTTTCTCCTTGCCAGACAGAGTGGAAAAGCTTTTTGCTAAGATGTAGACGAGAAGAGAGGCTAAAGAAGCACGTATGGTGCTTCTCAGAGCTAAGCACCGCTCCCGGGTCTCTTTCGGCAGAAGGCGCACACCGCAGAGCACTGTGAGCGGCAGAATCGTCTTTGCGCGAAGAAGCAGCTTCTTCGTCTCCGGGAGCCGCAGAGAGCGGCAACTTCGCAAAGGTGATGAAAAAAGCTGTACAACACTGCGATTGTGTGCGCAGCGTGCCAACTGAGAGAAAACAGTACCTGACCACTCTCCTGCCTTTTCTATTCTGATGAACATTCGATTGCAAGCTGTTTTGGACAACTTTCTTTCTCTTCTTGCAAAACACTCGGCAGACCTCCGTGCAGCCTCTAGAACACGCAGGGAGATGTTTTCTGTGCTGGCACACTTTCTCCTTGCCAGAGAGAGTGGAAAAGACTTTTGCTAAGATGTAGACGAGAAGAGAGGCTGAAGACGAAGGTACGGTGCTCTGCAGAGCTAAGCACCGCTCCCGGGCCTCTTTCGGCAGAAGGCGCACACCGCAGAGCACTGTGAGCGGCAGAATCGTCTTTGCGCGAAGAAGCAGCTTCTTCGTCTCCGGGAGCCGGAGAGAGCGGCAACTTCGCAAAGGTGATGAAACAAGCTGTACAACACTGCGATTGTGTGCGCAGCTTGCCAAGTGAGAGAAAACAGTACCTGACCACTCTCCTGCCTTTTCTATTCACATGAACATTCGATTGCAAGCTGTTTTGGACAACTTTCTTTCTCTTCTTGCAAAACACTCGGCAGACCTCCGTGCAGACTCTAGAACACGATGGGAGATGTTTTCTGTGCTGGCACAGTTTCTCCTTGCCAGACAGAGTGGAAAAGTTTTTGCTAAGATGTAGACGAGAAGAGAGGCTAAAGACGAAGGTACGGTGCTCTGCAGAGCTAAGCACCGCTCCCGGACCTCTTTCGGCAGAAGGCGCACACCGCAGAGCACTGTGAGCGGCAGAATCGTCTTTGCGCGAAGAAGCAGCTTCTTCGTCTCCGGGAGCCGGAGAGAGCGGCAACTTCGCAAAGGTGATGAAACAAGCTGTACAACACTGCGATTGTGTGCGCAGCTTGCCAACTGAGAGAAAACAGTACCTGACCACTCTCCTGCCTTTTCTATTCACATGAACATTCGATTGCAAGCTGTTTTGGACAACTTTCTTTCTCTTCTTGCAAAACACTCGGCAGACCTCCGTGCAGCCTCTAGAACACGATGGGAGATGTTTTCTGTGGTGGCACAGTTTCTCCTTGCCAGACAGAGTGGAAAAGCTTTTTGCTAAGATGTAGACGAGAAGAGAGGCTAAAGACGAAGGTACGGTGCTCTGCAGAGCTAAGCACCGCTCCCGGACCTCTTTCGGCAGAAGGCGCACACCGCAGAGCACTGTGAGAGGCAGAATCGTCTTTGCGCGAAGAAGCAGCTTCTTCGTCTCCGGGAGCCGGAGAGAGCGGCAACTTCGCAAAGGTGATGAAACAAGCTGTACAACACTGCGATTGTGTGCGCAGCTTGCCAACTGAGAGAAAACAGTACCTGACCACTCTCCTGCCTTTTCTATTCACATGAACATTCGATTGCAAGCTGTTTTGGACAACTATCTCTCTCTTCTTGCAAAACACTCGGCAGACCTCCGTGCAGACTCTAGAACACGATGGGAGATGTTTTCTGTGCTGGCACAGTTTCTCCTTGCCAGACAGAGTGGAAAAGCTTTTTGCTAAGATGTAGACGAGAAGAGAGGCTAAAGAAGCAGGGATGGTGCTCTGCAGAGCTAAGCACCTCTCCCGGACCTCTTTCGGCAGAAGGCGCACACCGCAGAGCACTGTGAGCGGCAGAATCGTCTTTGCGCGAAGAAGCAGCTTCTTCGTCTCCGGGAGCCGGAGAGAGCGGCAGCTTCGCAAAGGTGAAGAAACAAGCTGTACAACACTGCGATTGTGTGCGCAGCTTGCCAAGTGAGAGAAAACAGTACCTGACCACTCTCCTGCCTTTTCTATTCACATGAACATTCGATTGCAAGCTGTTTTGGACAACTTTCTTTCTCTTCTTGCAAAACACTCGGCAGACCTGCGCGCAGCCTCTAGAACACGATGGGAGATGTTTTCTGTGCTGGCACAGTTTCTCCTTGCCAGACAGAGTGGAAAAGCTTTTTGCTAAGATGTAGACGAGAAGAGAGGCTAAAGACGAAGGTACGGTGCTCTGCAGAGCTAAGCACCGCTCCCGGACCTCTTTCGGCAGAAGGCGCACACCGCAGAGCACTGTGAGCGGCAGAATCGTCTTTGCGCGAAGAAGCAGCTTCTTCGTCTCCGGGAGCCGGAGAGAGCGGCAACTTCGCAAAGGTGATGAAACAAGCTGTACAACACTGCGATTGTGTGCGCAGCTTGCCAACTGAGAGAAAACAGTACCTGACCACTCTCCTGCCTTTTCTATTCACATGAACATTCGATTGCAAGCTGTTTTGGACTACTTTCTCTCTCTTCTTGCAAAACACTCGGCAGACCTCCGTGCAGCCTCTAGAATACGATGGGAGATGTTTTCTGTGCTGGCACAGTTTCTCCTTGCCAGACAGAGTGGAAAAGCTTTTTGCTAAGATGTAGACGAGAAGAGAGGCTAAAGAAGCACGTATGGTGCTTCTCAGAGCTAAGCACCGCTCCCGGGGCTCTTTCGGCAGAAGGCGCACACCGCAGAGCACTGTGAGCGGCAGAATCGTCTTTGCGCGAAGAAGCAGCTTCTTCGTCTCCGGGAGCCGGAGAGAGCGGCAACTTCGCAAAGGTGATGAAACAAGCTGTACAACACTGCGATTGTGTGCGCAGCGTGCCAACAGAGAGAAAACAGTACCTGACCACTCTCCTGCCTTTTCTATTCACATGAACATTCGATTGCAAGCTGTTTTGGACAACTTTCTTTCTCTTCTTGCAAAACACTCGGCAGACCTCCGTGCAGCCTCTAGAACACGATGGGAGATGTTTTCTGTGCTGGCAAAGTTTCTCCTTGCCAGACAGAGTGGAAAAGCTTTTTGCTAAGATGTAGACGAGAAGAGAGGCTAAAGACGAAGGTACGGTGCTCTGAAGAGCTAAGCACCGCTCCCGGACGTCTTTCGGCAGAAGGCGCACACCGCAGAGCACTGTGAGCGGCAGAATCGTCTTTGCGCGAAGAAGCAGCTTCTTCGTCTCCGGGAGCCGGAGAGAGCGGCGGCTTGGCAAAGGTGATGAAACAAGCTGTACAACACTGTGATTGTGTGCGCAGCTTGCCAACTGAGAGAAAACAGTACCTGACCACTCTCCTGCCTTTTCTATTCACATGAACATTCGATTGCAAGCTGTTTTGGACAACTTTCTTTCTCTTCAGCAAAACACTCGGCAGACTTGCGTGCAGCCTCTAGAACACGATGGTAGATGTTTTTTGTGCTGGCACAGTTTCTCCTTGCCAGACAGAGTGGAAAAGCTTTTTGCTAAGATGTAGACGAGAAGAGAGGCTAAAGACGAAGGTACGGTGCTCTGCAGAGCTAAGCACCGCTCCCGGGCGTCTTTCGGCAGAAGGCGCACACCGCAGAGCACTGTGAGCGGCAGAATCGTCTTTGCGCGAAGAAGCAGCTTCTTCGTCTTCGGGAGCCGGAGAGAGCGGCAACTTGGCAAAGGTGATGAAACAAGCTGTACAACACTGCTATTGTGTGCGCAGCTTGCCAACTGAGAGAAAACAGTACCTGACCACTCTCCTGCCTTTTCTATTCACATGAACATTCGATTGCAAGCTGTTTTGGACAACTTTCTTTCTCTTCTTGCAAAACACTCGGCAGACCTGCGTGCAGCCTCTAGAACACGATGGGAGATGTTTTTTGTGCTGGCACAGTTTCTCCTTGCCAGACAGAGTGGAAAAGCTTTTTGCTAAGATGTAGACGAAAAGAGAGGCTAAAGACGAAGGTACGGCGCTCTGCAGAGCTAAGCACCGCTCCCGGGCGTCTTTCGGCAGAAGGCGCACACCGCAGAGCAGAGTGAGCGGCAGAATCGTCTTTGCGCGAAGAAGCAGCTTCTTCGTCTCCGGGAGCCGGAGAGAGCGGCATCTTCGCAAAGGTGATGAAACAAGCTGTACAACACTGCGATTGTGTGCGCAGCTTGCCAACTGAGAGAAAACAGTACCTGACCACTCTCCTGCCTTTTCTATTCACATGAACATTCGATTGCAAGCTGTTTTGGACAACTTTCTTTCTCTTCTTGCAAAACACTCGGCAGACCTCCGTGCAGCCTCTAGAACACGATGGGAGATGTTTTCTGTGCTGGCACAGTTTCTCCTTGCCAGACAGAGTGGAAAAGCTTTTTGCTAAGATGTAGACGAGAAGAGAGGCTAAAGACGAAGGTACGGTGCTCTGCAGAGCTAAGCACCGCTCCCGGACGTCTTTCGGCAGAAGGCGCACACCGCAGAGCACTGTGAGCGGCAGAATCGTCTTTGCGCGAAGAAGCAGCTTCTTCGTCTCCGGGAGCCGGAGAGAGCGGCAACTTCGCAAAGGTGATGAAACAAGCTGTACGACACTGCGATTGTGTGCGCAGCTTGCCAACTGAGAGAAAACAGTACCTGACCACTCTCCTGCCTTTTCTATTCACTTGAACATTCGATTGCAAGCTGTTTTGGACAACTTTCTTTCTCTTCTTGCAAAACACTCGGCAGACCTCCGTGCAGCCTCTAGAACACGATGGGAGATGTTTTCTGTGCTGGCACAGTTTCTCCTTGCCAGACAGAGTGGAAAAGCTTTTTGCTAAGATGTAGACGAGAAGAGAGGCTAAAGACGAAGGTACGGTGCTCTGCAGAGCTAAGCACCGCTCCCGGACCTCTTTCGGCAGAAGGCGCACACCGCAGAGCACTGTGAGCGGCAGAATCGTCTTTGCGCGAAGAAGCAGCTTCTTCGTCTCCGGGAGCCGGAGAGAGCGGCAACTTCGCAAAGGTGATGAAACAAGCTGTACAACACTGCGATTGTGTGCGCAGCTTGCCAACTGAGAGAAAACAGTACCTGACCACTCTCCTGCCTTTTCTATTCACTTGAACATTCGATTGCAAGGTGTTTTGGACAACTTTCTTTCTCTTCTTGCAAAACACTCGGCAGACCTCCGTGCAGCATCTAGAACACGATGGGAGATGTTTTCTGTGGTGGCACAGTTTCTCCTTGCCAGACAGAGTGGAAAAGCTTTTTGCTAAGATGTAGACGAGAAGAGAGGCTAAAGACGAAGGTACGGTGCTCTGCAGAGCTAAGCACCGCTCCCGGACCTCTTTCGGCAGAAGGCGCACACCGCAGAGCACTGTGAGCGGCAGAATCGTCTTTGCGCGAAGAAGCAGCTTCTTCGTCTCCGGGAGCCGGAGAGAGCGGCAACTTCGCAAAGGTGATGAAACAAGCTGTACAACACTGCGATTGTGTGCGCAGCGTGCCAACTGAGAGAAAACAGTACCTGACCACTCTCCTGCCTTTTCTATTCACATGAACATTCGATTGCAAGCTGTTTTGGACAACTTTCTTTCTCTTCTTGCAAAACACTCGGCAGACCTCCGTGCAGCCTCTAGAACACGATGGGAGATGTTTTCTGTGCTGGCACAGTTTCTCCTTGCCAGACAGAGTGGAAAAGCTTTTTGCTAAGATGTAGACGAGAAGAGAGGCTAAAGACGAAGGTACGGTGCTCTGCAGAGCTAAGCACCGCTCCCGGGCGTCTTTCGGCAGAAGGCGCACACCGCAGAGCACTGTGAGCGGCAGAATCGTCTTTGCGCGAAGAAGCAGCTTCTTCGTCTCCGGGAGCCGGAGAGAGCGGCAACTTCGCAAAGGTGATGAAACAAGCTGTACAACACTGCGATTGTGTGCGCAGCTTGCCAACTGAGAGAAAACAGTACCTGACCACTCTCCTGCCTTTTCTATTCACATGAACATTCGATTGCAAGCTGTTTTGGACAACTATCTCTCTCTTCTTGCAAAACACTCGGCAGACCTCCGTGCAGCCTCTAGAACACGATGGGAGATGTTTTCTGTGCTGGCACAGTTTCTCCTTGCCAGACAGAGTGGAAAAGCTTTTTGCTAAGATGTAGACGAGAAGAGAGGCTAAAGAAGCAGGTATGGTGCTCTGCAGAGCTAAGCACCTCTCCCGGGTGTCTTTCGGCAGAAGGCGCACACCGCAGAGCACTGTGAGCGGCAGAATCGTCTTTGCGCGAAGAAGCAGCTTCTTCGTCTCCGGGAGCCGGAGAGAGCGGCAGCTTCGCAAAGGTGAAGAAACAAGCTGTACAACACTGCGATTGTGTGCGCAGCTTGCCAAGTGAGAGAAAACAGTACCTGACCACTCTCCTGCCTTTTCTATTCACATGAACATTCGATTGGAAGCTGTTTTGGACAACTTTCTTTCTCTTCTTGCAAAACACTCGGCAGACCTCCGTGCAGCCTCTAGAACACGATGGGAGATGTTTTCTGTGCTGGCACAGTTTCTCCTTGCCAGACAGAGTGGAAAAGCTTTTTGCTAAGATGTAGACGAGAAGAGAGGCTAAAGACGAAGGTACGGTGCTCTGCAGAGCTAAGCACCGCTCCCGGACCTCTTTCGGCAGAAGGCGCACACCGCAGAGCACTGTGAGCGGCAGAATCGTCTTTGCGCGAAGAAGCAGCTTCTTCGTCTCCGGGAGCCGGAGAGAGCGGCAACTTCGCAAAGGTGATGAAACAAGCTGTACAACACTGCGATTGTGTGCGCAGCTTGCCAACTGAGAGAAAACAGTACCTGACCACTCTCCTGCCTTTTCTATTCACATGAACATTCGATTGCAAGCTGTTTTGGACAACTTTCTTTCTCTTCTTGCAAAACACTCGGCAGACCTCCGTGCAGCATCTAGAACACGATGGGAGATGTTTTCTGTGGTGGCACAGTTTCTCCTTGCCAGACAGAGTGGAAAAGCTTTTTGCTAAGATGTAGACGAGAAGAGAGGCTAAAGACGAAGGTACGGTGCTCTGCAGAGCTAAGCACCGCTCCCGGACCTCTTTCGGCAGAAGGCGCACTCCGCAGAGCAATGTGAGCGGCAGAATCGTCTTTGCGCGAAGAAGCAGCTTCTTCGTCTCCGGGAGCCGGAGAGAGCGGCAACTTCGCAAAGGTGATGAAACAAGCTGTACAACACTGCGATTGTGTGCGCAGCGTGCCAACTGAAAGAAAACAGTACCTGACCACTCTCCTGCCTTTTCTATTCACATGAACATTCGATTGCAAGATGTTTTGGACAACTTTCTTTCTCTTCTTGCAAAACACTCGGCAGACCTCCGTGCAGCCTCTAGAACACGATGGGAGATGTTTTCTGTGCTGGCACAGTTTCTCCTTGCCAGACAGAGTGGAAAAGCTTTTTGCTAAGATGTAGACGAGAAGAGAGGCTAAAGACGAAGGTACGGTGCTCTGCAGAGCTAAGCACCGCTCCCGGGCGTCTTTCGGCAGAAGGCGCACACCGCAGAGCACTGTGAGCGGCAGAATCGTCTTTGCGCGAAGAAGCAGCTTCTTCGTCTCCGGGAGCCGGAGAGAGCGGCAACTTCGCAAAGGTGATGAAACAAGCTGTACAACACTGCGATTGTGTGCGCAGCTTGCCAACTGAGAGAAAACAGTACCTGACCACTCTCCTGCCTTTTCTATTCACATGAACATTCGATTGCAAGCTGTTTTGGACAACTATCTCTCTCTTCTTGCAAAACACTCGGCAGACCTCCGTGCAGCCTCTAGAACACGATGGGAGATGTTTTCTGTGCTGGCACAGTTTCTCCTTGCCAGACAGAGTGGAAAAGCTTTTTGCTAAGATGTAGACGAGAAGAGAGGCTAAAGAAGCAGGTATGGTGCTCTGCAGAGCTAAGCACCTCTCCCGGGTGTCTTTCGGCAGAAGGCGCACACCGCAGAGCACTGTGAGCGGCAGAATCGTCTTTGCGCGAAGAAGCAGCTTCTTCGTCTCCGGGAGCCGGAGAGAGCGGCAGCTTCGCAAAGGTGAAGAAACAAGCTGTACAACACTGCGATTGTGTGCGCAGCTTGCCAAGTGAGAGAAAACAGTACCTGACCACTCTCCTGCCTTTTCTATTCACATGAACATTCGATTGGAAGCTGTTTTGGACAACTTTCTTTCTCTTCTTGCAAAACACTCGGCAGACCTCCGTGCAGCCTCTAGAACACGCAGGGAGATGTTTTCTGTGCTGGCACAGTTTCTCCTTGCCAGACAGAGTGGAAAAGCTTTTTGCTAAGATGTAGACGAGAAGAGAGGCTAAAGATGAAGGTACGGTGCTCTGCAGAGCTAAGCACCGCTCCCGGGCCTCTTTCGGCAGAAGGCGCACACCGCAGAGCACTGTGAGCGGCAGAATCGTCTTTGCGCGAAGAAGCAGCTTCTTCGTCTCCGGGAGCCGGAGAGAGCGGCAACTTCGCAAAGGTGATGAAACAAGCTGTACAACACTGCGATTGTGTGCGCAGCTTGCCAACTGAGAGAAAACAGTACCTGACCACTCTCCTGCCTTTTCTATTCACATGAACATTCGATTGGAAGCTGTTTTGGACAACTTTCTTTCTCTTCAGCAAAACACTCGGCAGACCTGCGTGCAGCCTCTAGAACACGATGGTAGATGTTTTTTGTGCTGGCACAGTTTCTCCTTGCCAGACAGAGTGGAAAAGCTTTTTGCTAAGATGTAGACGAGAAGAGAGGCTAAAGACGAAGGTACGGTGCTCTGCAGAGCTAAGCACCTCTCCCGGGCGTCTTTCGGCAGAAGGCGCTCACCGCAGAGCACTGTGAGCGGCAGAATCGTCTTTGCGCGAAGAAGCAGCTTCTTCGTCTCCGGGAGCCGGAGAGAGCGGCAACTTCGCAAAGGTGATGAAACAAGCTGTACAACACTGCGATTGTGTGCGCAGCTTGCCAACTGAGAGAAAACAGTACCTGACCACTCTCCTGCCTTTTCTATTCACATGAACATTCGATTGCAAGCTGTTTTGGACAACTTTCTTTCTCTTCTTGCAAAACACTCGGCAGACCTCCGTGCAGCCTCTAGAACACGATGGGAGATGTTTTCTGTGCTGGCACAGTTTCTCCTTGCCAGACAGAGTGGAAAAGCTTTTTGCTAAGATGTAGACGAGAAGAGAGGCTAAAGACGAAGGTACGGTGCTCTGCAGAGCTAAGCACCGCTCCCGGACCTCTTTCGGCAGAAGCCGCACACCGCAGAGCACTGTGAGCGGCAGAATCGTCTTTGCGCGAAGAAGCAGCTTCTTCGTCTCCGGGAGCCGGAGAGAGCGGCAACTTCGCAAAGGTGATGAAACAAGCTGTACAACACTGCGATTGTGTGCGCAGCTTGCCAACTGAGAGAAAACAGTACCTGACCAATCTCCTGCCTTTTCTATTCACTTGAACATTCGATTGCAAGCTGTTTTGGACAACTTTCTTTCTCTTCTTGCAAAACACTCGGCAGACCTCCGTGCAGCATCTAGAACACGATGGGAGATGTTTTCTGTGGTGGCACAGTTTCTCCTTGCCAGACAGAGTGGAAAAGCTTTTTGCTAAGATGTAGACGAGAAGAGAGGCTAAAGACGAAGGTACGGTGCTCTGCAGAGCTAAGCACCGCTCCCGGACCTCTTTCGGCAGAAGGCGCACACCGCAGAGCACTGTGAGCGGCAGAATCGTCTTTGCGCGAAGAAGCAGCTTCTTCGTCTCCGGGAGCCGGAGAGAGCGGCAACTTCGCAAAGGTGATGAAACAAGCTGTACAACACTGCGATTGTGTGCGCAGCGTGCCAACTGAGAGAAAACAGTACCTGACCACTCTCCTGCCTTTTCTATTCACATGAACATTCGATTGCAAGCTGTTTTGGACAACTTTCTTTCTCTTCTTGCAAAACACTCGGCAGACCTCCGTGCAGCCTCTAGAAGACGATGGGAGATGTTTTCTGTGCTGGCACAGTTTCTCCTTGCCAGACAGAGTGGAAAAGCTTTTTGCTAAGATGTAGACGAGAAGAGAGGCTAAAGACGAAGGTACGGTGCTCTGCAGAGCTAAGCACCGCTCCCGGACCTCTTTCGGCAGAAGGCGCACACCGCAGAGCACTGTGAGCAGCAGAATCGTCTTTGCGCGAAGAAGCAGCTTCTTCGTCTCCGGGAGCCGGAGAGAGCGGCAACTTCGCAAAGGTGATGAAACAAGCTGTACAACACTGCGATTGTGTGCGCAGCTTGCCAACTGAGAGAAAACAGTACCTGACCACTCTCCTGCCTTTTCTATTCACATGAACATTCGATTGCAAGCTGTTTTGGACAACTATCTCTCTCTTCTTGCAAAACACTCGGCAGACCTCCGTGCAGACTCTAGAACACGATGGGAGATGTTTTCTGTGCTGGCACAGTTTCTCCTTGCCAGACAGAGTGGAAAAGCTTTTTGCTAAGATGTAGACGAGAAGAGAGGCTAAAGACGAAGGTACGGTGCTCTGCAGAGCTAAGCACCGCTCCCGGGCCTCTTTCGGCAGAAGGCGCACACCGCAGAGCACTGTGAGCGGCAGAATCGTCTTTGCGCGAAGAAGCAGCTTCTTCGTCTCCGGGAGCCGGAGAGAGCGGCAACTTCGCAAAGGTGATGAAACAAGCTGTACAACACTGCGATTGTGTGCGCAGCTTGCCAAGTGAGAGAAAACAGTACCTGACCACTCTCCTGCCTTTTCTATTCACATGAACATTCGATTGCAAGCTGTTTTGGACAACTTTCTTTCTCTTCAGCAAAACACTCGGCAGACCTGCGTGCAGCCTCTAGAACACGATGGTAGATGTTTTTTGTGCTGGCACAGTTTCTCCTTGCCAGACAGAGTGGAAAAGCTTTTTGCTAAGATGTAGACGAGAAGAGAGGCTAAAGACGAAGGTACGGTGCTCTGCAGAGCTAAGCACCGCTCCCGGGCGTCTTTCGGCAGAAGGCGCTCACCGCAGAGCACTGTGAGCGGCAGAATCGTCTTTGCGCGAAGAAGCAGCTTCTTCGTCTCCGGGAGCCGGAGAGAGCGGCAACTTCGCAAAGGTGATGAAACAAGCTGTACAACACTGCGATTGTGTGCGCAGCTTGCCAACTGAGAGAAAACAGTACCTGACCACTCTCCTGCCTTTTCTATTCACATGAACATTCGATTGCAAGCTGTTTTGGACAACTTTCTTTCTCTTCTTGCAAAACACTCGGCAGACCTGCGTGCAGCCTCTAGAACACGATGGGAGATGTTTTTTGTGCTGGCACAGTTTCTCCTTGCCAGACAGAGTGGAAAAGCTTTTTGCTAAGATGTAGACGAGAAGAGAGGCTAAAGACGAAGGTACGGTGCTCTGCAGAGCTAAGCACCGCTCCCGGGCTTCTTTCGGCAGAAGGCGCACACCGCAGAGCACTGTGAGCGGCAGAATCGTCTTTGCGCGAAGAAGCAGCTTCTTCGTCTCCGGGAGCCGGAGAGAGCGGCAACTTCGCAAAGGTGATGAAACAAGCTGTACAACACTGCTATTGTGTGCGCAGCTTACCAACTGAGAGAAAACAGTACCTGACCACTCTCCTGCCTTTTCTATTCACATGAACATTCGATTGCAAGCTGTTTTGGACAACTTTCTTTCTCTTCTTGGAAAACACTCGGCAGACCTGCGTGCAGCCTCTAGAACACGATGGTAGATGTTTTTTGTGCTGGCACAGTTTCTCCTTGCCAGACAGAGTGGAAAAGCTTTTTGCTAAGATGTAGACGAGAAGAGAGGCTAAAGAAGCAGGTATGGTGCTCTGCAGAGCTAAGCACCTCTCCCGGACCTGTTTCGGCAGAAGGCGCACACCGCAGAGCACTGTGAGCGGCAGAATCGTCTTTGCGCGAAGAAGCAGCTTCTTCGTCTCCGGGAGCCGGAGAGAGCGGCAGCTTCGCAAAGGTGAAGAAACAAGCTGTACAACACTGCGATTGTGTGCGCAGCTTGCCAACTGAGAGAAAACAGTACCTGACCACTCTCCTGCCTTTTCTATTCACATGAACATTCGATTGGAAGCTGTTTTGGACAACTTTCTTTCTCTTCTTGCAAAACACTCGGCAGACCTCCGTGCAGCCTCTAGAACACGCAGGGAGATGTTTTTTGTGCTGGCACAGTTTCTCCTTGCCAGACAGAGTGGAAAAGCTTTTTGCTAAGATGTAGACGAGAAGAGAGGCTAAAGACGAAGGTACGGTGCTCTGCAGAGCTAAGCACCGCTCCCGGGCCTCTTTCGGCAGAAGGCGCACACCGCAGAGCACTGTGAGCGGCAGAATCGTCTTTGCGCGAAGAAGCAGCTTCTTCGTCTCCGGGAGCCGGAGAGAGCGGCAACTTCGCAAAGGTGATGAAACAAGCTGTACAACACTGCGATTGTGTGCGCAGCTTGCCAACTGAGAGAAAACAGTACCTGACCACTCTCCTGCCTTTTCTATTCACATGAACATTCGATTGCAAGCTGTTTTGGACAACTTTCTTTCTCTTCAGCAAAACACTCGGCAGACCTGCGTGCAGCCTCTAGAACACGATGGTAGATGTTTTTTGTGCTGGCACAGTTTCTCCTTGCCAGACAGAGTGGAAAAGCTTTTTGCTAAGATGTAGACGAGAAGAGAGGCTAAAGACGAAGGTACGGTGCTCTGCAGAGCTAAGCACCGCTCCCGGGCGTCTTTCGGCAGAAGGCGCTCACCGCAGAGCACTGTGAGCGGCAGAATCGTCTTTGCGCGAAGAAGCAGCTTCTTCGTCTCCGGGAGCCGGAGAGAGCGGCAACTTCGCAAAGGTGATGAAACAAGCTGTACAACACTGCGATTGTGTGCGCAGCTTGCCAACTGAGAGAAAACAGTACCTGACCACTCTCCTGCCTTTTCTATTCACATGAACATTCGATTGCAAGCTGTTTTGGACAACTTTCTTTCTCTTCTTGCAAAACACTCGGCAGACCTGCGTGCAGCCTCTAGAACACGATGGGAGATGTTTTTTGTGCTGGCACAGTTTCTCCTTGCCAGACAGAGTGGAAAAGCTTTTTGCTAAGATGTAGACGAGAAGAGAGGCTAAAGACGAAGGTACGGTGCTCTGCAGAGCTAAGCACCGCTCCCGGGCTTCTTTCGGCAGAAGGCGCACACCGCAGAGCACTGTGAGCGGCAGAATCGTCTTTGCGCGAAGAAGCAGCTTCTTCGTCTCCGGGAGCCGGAGAGAGCGGCAACTTGGCAAAGGTGATGAAACAAGCTGTACAACACTGCTATTGTGTGCGCAGCTTGCCAACTGAGAGAAAACAGTACCTGACCACTCTCCTGCCTTTTCTATTCACATGAACATTCGATTGCAAGCTGTTTTGGACAACTTTCTTTCTCTTCTTGGAAAACACTCGGCAGACCTGCGTGCAGCCTCTAGAACACGATGGTAGATGTTTTTTGTGCTGGCACAGTTTCTCCTTGCCAGACAGAGTGGAAAAGCTTTTTGCTAAGATGTAGACGAGAAGAGAGGCTAAAGAAGCAGGTATGGTGCTCTGCAGAGCTAAGCACCTCTCCCGGACCTGTTTCGGCAGAAGGCGCACACCGCAGAGCACTGTGAGCGGCAGAATCGTCTTTGCGCGAAGAAGCAGCTTCTTCGTCTCCGGGAGCCGGAGAGAGCGGCAGCTTCGCAAAGGTGAAGAAACAAGCTGTACAACACTGCGATTGTGTGCGCAGCTTGCCAACTGAGAGAAAACAGTACCTGACCACTCTCCTGCCTTTTCTATTCACATGAACATTCGATTGCAAGCTGTTTTGGACAACTTTCTTTCTCTTCAGCAAAACACTCGGCAGACCTGCGTGCAGCCTCTAGAACACGATGGTAGATGTTTTTTGTGCTGGCACAGTTTCTCCTTGCCAGACAGAGTGGAAAAGCTTTTTGCTAAGATGTAGACGAGAAGAGAGGCTAAAGACGAAGGTACGGTGCTCTGCAGAGCTAAGCACCGCTCCCTGGCGTCTTTCGGCAGAAGGCGCTCACCGCAGAGCACTGTGAGCGGCAGAATCGTCTTTGCGCGAAGAAGCAGCTTCTTCGTCTCCGGGAGCCGGAGAGAGCGGCAACTTCGCAAAGGTGATGAAACAAGCTGTACAACACTGCGATTGTGTGCGCAGCTTGCCAACTGAGAGAAAACAGTACCTGACCACTCTCCTGCCTTTTCTATTCACATGAACATTCGATTGCAAGCTGTTTTGGACAACTTTCTTTCTCTTCTTGCAAAACACTCGGCAGACCTGCGTGCAGCCTCTAGAACACGATGGGAGATGTTTTTTGTGCTGGCACAGTTTCTCCTTGCCAGACAGAGTGGAAAAGCTTTTTGCTAAGATGTAGACGAGAAGAGAGGCTAAAGACGAAGGTACGGTGCTCTGCAGAGCTAAGCACCGCTCCCGGGCTTCTTTCGGCAGAAGGCGCACACCGCAGAGCACTGTGAGCAGCAGAATCGTCTTTGCGCGAAGAAGCAGCTTCTTCGTCTCCGGGAGCCGGAGAGAGCGGCAACTTGGCAAAGGTGATGAAACAAGCTGTACAACACTGCTATTGTGTGCGCAGCTTGCCAACTGAGAGAAAACAGTACCTGACCACTCTCCTGCCTTTTCTATTCACATGAACATTCGATTGCAAGCTGTTTTGGACAACTTTCTTTCTCTTCTTGCAAAACACTCGGCAGACCTGCGTGCAGCCTCTAGAACACGATGGGAGATGTTTTCTGTGGTGGCACAGTTTCTCCTTGCCAGACAGAGTGGAAAAGCTTTTTGCTAAGATGTAGACGAGAAGAGAGGCTAAAGAAGCAGGTATGGTGCTCTGCAGAGCTAAGCACCTCTCCCGGACCTCTTTCGGCAGAAGGCGCACACCGCAGAGCAGAGTGAGCGGCAGAATCGTCTTTGCGCGAAGAAGCAGCTTCTTCGTCTCCGGGAGCCGGAGAGAGCGGCAGCTTCGCAAAGGTGAAGAAACAAGCTGTACAACACTGCGATTGTGTGCGCAGCTTGCCAAGTGAGAGAAAACAGTACCTGACCACTCTCCTGCCTTTTCTATTCACATGAACATTCGATTGCAAGCTGTTTTGGACAACTTTCTTTCTCTTCTTGCAAAACACTCGGCAGACCTCCGTGCAGCCTCTAGAACACGATGGGAGATGTTTTCTGTGCTGGCACAGTTTCTCCTTGCCAGACAGAGTGGAAAAGCTTTTTGCTAAGATGTAGACGAGAAGAGAGGCTAAAGACGAAGGTACGGTGCTCTGCAGAGCTAAGCACCGCTCCCGGACCTCTTTCGGCAGAAGGCGCACACCGCAGAGCACTGTGAGCGGCAGAATCGTCTTTGCGCGAAGAAGCAGCTTCTTCGTCTCCGGGAGCCGGAGAGAGCGGCAACTTCGCAAAGGTGATGAAACAAGCTGTACAACACTGCGATTGTGTGCGCAGCTTGCCAACTGAGAGAAAACAGTACCTGACCACTCTCCTGCCTTTTCTATTCACATGAACATTCGATTGCAAGCTGTTTTGGACAACTATCTCTCTCTTCTTGCAAAACACTCGGCAGACCTCCGTGCAGACTCTAGAACACGATGGGAGATGTTTTCTGTGTTGGCACAGTTTCTCCTTGCCAGACAGAGTGGAAAAGCTTTTTGCTAAGATGTAGACGAGAAGAGAGGCTAAAGAAACAGGTATGGTGCTCTGCAGAGCTAAGCACCTCTCCCGGACCTCTTTCGGCAGAAGGCGCACACCGCAGAGCACTGTGAGCGGCAGAATCGTCTTTGCGCGAAGAAGCAGCTTCTTCGTCTCCGGGAGCCGGAGAGAGCGGCAGCTTCGCAAAGGTGAAGAAACAAGCTGTACAACACTGCGATTGTGTGCGCAGCTTGCCAAGTGAGAGAAAACAGTACCTGACCACTCTCCTGCCTTTTCTATTCACATGAACATTCGATTGCAAGCTGTTTTGGACAACTTTCTTTCTCTTCTTGCAAAACACTCGGCAGACCTCCGTGCAGCCTCTAGAACACGCAGGGAGATGTTTTCTGTGCTGGCACAGTTTCTCCTTGCCAGACAGAGTGGAAAAGCTTTTTGCTAAGATGTAGACGAGAAGAGAGGCTAAAGACGAAGGTACGGTGCTCTGCAGAGCTAAGCACCGCTCCCGGGCCTCTTTCGGCAGAAGGCGCACACCGCAGAGCACTGTGAGCGGCAGAATCGTCTTTGCGCGAAGAAGCAGCTTCTTCGTCTCCGGGAGCCGGAGAGAGCGGCAACTTCGCAAAGGTGATGAAACAAGCTGTACAACACTGCGATTGTGTGCGCAGCTTGCCAACTGAGAGAAAACAGTACCTGACCACTCTCCTGCCTTTTCTATTCACATGAACATTCGATTGCAAGCTGTTTTGGACAACTTTCTTTCTCTTCAGCAAAACACTCGGCAGACCTCCGTGCAGCCTCTAGAACACGATGGGAGATGTTTTCTGTGCTGGCACAGTTTCTCCTTGCCAGACAGAGTGGAAAAGCTTTTTGCTAAGATGTAGACGAGAAGAGAGGCTAAAGACGAAGGTACGGTGCTCTGCAGAGCTAAGCACCGCTCCCGGGCGTCTTTCGGCAGAAGGCGCTCACCGCAGAGCACTGTGAGCGGCAGAATCGTCTTTGCGCGAAGAAGCAGCTTCTTCGTCTCCGGGAGCCGGAGAGAGCGGCAACTTCGCAAAGGTGATGAAACAAGCTGTACAACACTGCGATTGTGTGCGCAGCTTGCCAACTGAGAGAAAACAGTACCTGACCACTCTCCTGCCTTTTCTATTCACATGAACATTCGATTGCAAGCTGTTTTGGACAACTTTCTTTCTCTTCTTGCAAAACACTCGGCAGACCTGCGTGCAGCCTCTAGAACACGATGGTAGATGTTTTTTGTGCTGGCACAGTTTCTCCTTGCCAGACAGAGTGGAAAAGCTTTTTGCTAAGATGTAGACGAGAAGAGAGGCTAAAGACGAAGGTACGGTGCTCTGCAGAGCTAAGCACCGCTCCCGGGCTTCTTTCGGCAGAAGGCGCACACCGCAGAGCACTGTGAGCGGCAGAATCGTCTTTGCGCGAAGAAGCAGCTTCTTCGTCTCCGGGAGCCGGAGAGAGCGGCAACTTGGCAAAGGTGATGAAACAAGCTGTACAACACTGCTATTGTGTGCGCAGCTTGCCAACTGAGAGAAAACAGTACCTGACCACTCTCCTGCCTTTTCTATTCACATGAACATTCGATTGCAAGCTGTTTTGGACAACTTTCTTTCTCTTCTTGGAAAACACTCGGCAGACCTGCGTGCAGCCTCTAGAACACGATGGTAGATGTTTTTTGTGCTGGCACAGTTTCTCCTTGCCAGACAGAGTGGAAAAGCTTTTTGCTAAGATGTAGACGAAAAGAGAGGCTAAAGACGAAGGTACGGCGCTCTGCAGAGCTAAGCACCGCTCCCGGGCGTCTTTCGGCAGAAGGCGCACACCGCAGAGCAGAGTGAGCGGCAGAATCGTCTTTGCGCGAAGAAGCAGCTTCTTCGTCTCCGGGAGCCGGAGAGAGCGGCAACTTCGCAAAGGTGATGAAACAAGCTGTACAACACTGCGATTGTGTGCGCAGCTTGCCAACTGAGAGAAAACAGTACCTGACCACTCTCCTGCCTTTTCTATTCAGATGAACATTCGATTGCAAGCTGTTTTGGACAACTTTCTTTCTCTTCTTGCAAAACACTTGGCAGACCTCCGTGCAGCCTCTAGAACACGATGGGAGATGTTTTCTGTGCTGGCACAGTTTCTCCTTGCCAGACAGAGTGGAAAAGCTTTTTGCTAAGATGTAGACGAGAAGAGAGGCTAAAGACGAAGGTACGGTGCTCTGCAGAGCTAAGCACCGCTCCCGGACCTCTTTCGGCAGAAGGCGCACACCGCAGAGCACTGTGAGCGGCAGAATCGTCTTTGCGCGAAGAAGCAGCTTCTTCGTCTCCGGGAGCCGGAGAGAGCGGCAGCTTCGCAAAGGTGATGAAACAAGCTGTACGACACTGCGATTGTGTGCGCAGCGTGCCAACTGAGAGAAAACAGTACCTGACCACTCTCCTGCCTTTTCTATTCACTTGAACATTCGATTGCAAGCTGTTTTGGACAACTTTCTTTCTCTTCTTGCAAAACACTCGGCAGACCTCCGTGCAGCCTCTAGAACACGATGGGAGATGTTTTCTGTGCTGGCACAGTTTCTCCTTGCCAGACAGAGTGGAAAAGCTTTTTGCTAAGATGTAGACGAGAAGAGAGGCTAAAGACGAAGGTACGGTGCTCTGCAAAGCTAAGCACCGCTCCCGGACCTCTTTCGGCAGAAGGCGCACACCGCAGAGCACTGTGAGCGGCAGAATCGTCTTTGCGCGAAGAAGCAGCTTCTTCGTCTCCGGGAGCCGGAGAGAGCGGCAACTTCGCAAAGGTGATGAAACAAGCTGTACAACACTGCGATTGTGTGCGCAGCTTGCCAACTGAGAGAAAACAGTACCTGACCACTCTCCTGCCTTTTCTATTCACATGAACATTCGATTGCAAGCTGTTTTGGACAACTTTCTTTCTCTTCTTGCAAAACACTCGGCAGACCTGCGTGCAGCCTCTAGAACACGATGGGAGATGTTTTCTGTGGTGGCACAGTTTCTCCTTGCCAGACAGAGTGGAAAAGCTTTTTGCTAAGATGTAGACGAGAAGAGAGGCTAAAGAAGCAGGTATGGTGCTCTGCAGAGCTAAGCACCTCTCCCGGACCTCTTTCGGCAGAAGGCGCACACCGCAGAGCAGAGTGAGCGGCAGAATCGTCTTTGCGCGAAGAAGCAGCTTCTTCGTCTCCGGGAGCCGGAGAGAGCGGCAGCTTCGCAAAGGTGAAGAAACAAGCTGTACAACACTGCGATTGTGTGCGCAGCTTGCCAAGTGAGAGAAAACAGTACCTGACCACTCTCCTGCCTTTTCTATTCACATGAACATTCGATTGCAAGCTGTTTTGGACAACTTTCTTTCTCTTCAGCAAAACACTCGGCAGACCTCCGTGCAGCCTCTAGAACACGATGGGAGATGTTTTCTGTGCTGGCACAGTTTCTCCTTGCCAGACAGAGTGGAAAAGCTTTTTGCTAAGATGTAGACGAGAAGAGAGGCTAAAGACGAAGGTACGGTGCTCTGCAGAGCTAAGCACCGCTCCCGGACCTCTTTCGGCAGAAGGCGCACACCGCAGAGCACTGTGAGCGGCAGAATCGTCTTTGCGCGAAGAAGCAGCTTCTTCGTCTCCGGGAGCCGGAGAGAGCGGCAACTTCGCAAAGGTGATGAAACAAGCTGTACAACACTGCGATTGTGTGCGCAGCTTGCCAACTGAGAGAAAACAGTACCTGACCACTCTCCTGCCTTTTCTATTCACTTGAACATTCGATTGCAAGCTGTTTTGGACAACTTTCTTTCTCTTCTTGCAAAACACTCGGCAGACCTCCGTGCAGCCTCTAGAACACGATGGGAGATGTTTTTTGTGCTGGCACAGTTTCTCCTTGCCAGACAGAGTGGAAAAGCTTTTTGCTAAGATGTAGACGAGAAGAGAGGCTAAAGACGAAGGTACGGTGCTCTGCAGAGCTAAGCACCGCTCCCGGACCTCTTTCGGCAGAAGGCGCACACCGCAGAGCACTGTGAGCGGCAGAATCGTCTTTGCGCGAAGAAGCAGCTTCTTCGTCTCCGGGAGCCGGAGAGAGCGGCAACTTCGCAAAGGTGATGAAACAAGCTGTACGACACTGCGATTGTGTGCGCAGCTTGCCAACTGAGAGAAAACAGTACCTGACCACTCTCCTGCCTTTTCTATTCACTTGAACATTCGATTGCAAGCTGTTTTGGACAACTTTCTTTCTCTTCTTGCAAAACACTCGGCAGACCTCCGTGCAGCCTCTAGAACACGATGGGAGATGTTTTCTGTGCTGGCACAGTTTCTCCTTGCCAGACAGAGTGGAAAAGCTTTTTGCTAAGATGTAGACGAGAAGAGAGGCTAAAGACGAAGGTACGGTGCTCTGCAGAGCTAAGCACCGCTCCCGGACCTCTTTCGGCAGAAGGCGCACACCGCAGAGCACTGTGAGCGGCAGAATCGTCTTTGCGCGAAGAAGCAGCTTCTTCGTCTCCGGGAGCCGGAGAGAGCGGCAACTTCGCAAAGGTGATGAAACAAGCTGTACAACACTGCGATTGTGTGCGCAGCTTGCCAACTGAGAGAAAACAGTACCTGACCACTCTCCTGCCTTTTCTATTCACATGAACATTCGATTGCAAGCTGTTTTGGACAACTATCAATCTCTTCTTGCAAAACACTCGGCAGACCTCCGTGCAGACTCTAGAACACGCAGGGAGATGTTTTCTGTGCTGGCACAGTTTCTCCTTGCCAGACAGAGTGGAAAAGCTTTTTGCTAAGATGTAGACGAGAAGAGAGGCTAAAGAAACAGGTATGGTGCTCTGCAGAGCTAAGCACCTCTCCCGGACCTCTTTCGGCAGAAGGCGCACACCGCAGAGCACTGTGAGCGGCAGAATCGTCTTTGCGCGAAGAAGCAGCTTCTTCGTCTCCGGGAGCCGGAGAGAGCGGCAGCTTCGCAAAGGTGAAGAAACAAGCTGTACAACACTGCGATTGTGTGCGCAGCTTGCCAAGTGAGAGAAAACAGTACCTGACCACTCTCCTGCCTTTTCTATTCACATGAACATTCGATTGCAAGCTGTTTTGGACAACTTTCTTTCTCTTCTTGCAAAACACTCGGCAGACCTCCGTGCAGCCTCTAGAACACGCAGGGAGATGTTTTCTGTGCTGGCACAGTTTCTCCTTGCCAGACAGAGTGGAAAAGCTTTTTGCTAAGATGTAGACGAGAAGAGAGGCTAAAGACGAAGGTACGGTGCTCTGCAGAGCTAAGCACCGCTCCCGGACCTCTTTCGGCAGAAGGCGCACACCGCAGAGCACTGTGAGCGGCAGAATCGTCTTTGCGCGAAGAAGCAGCTTCTTCGTCTCCGGGAGCCGGAGAGAGCGGCAACTTCGCAAAGGTGATGAAACAAGCTGTACAACACTGCGATTGTGTGCGCAGCTTGCCAACTGAGAGAAAACAGTACCTGACCACTCTCCTGCCTTTTCTATTCACATGAACATTCGATTGCAAGCTGTTTTGGACAACTTTCTTTCTCTTCAGCAAAACACTCGGCAGACCTCCGTGCAGACTCTAGAACACGATGGTAGATGTTTTTTGTGCTGGCACAGTTTCTCCTTGCCAGACAGAGTGGAAAAGCTTTTTGCTAAGATGTAGACGAGAAGAGAGGCTAAAGACGAAGGTACGGTGCTCTGCAGAGCTAAGCACCGCTCCCGGGCGTCTTTCGGCAGAAGGCGCTCACCGCAGAGCACTGTGAGCGGCAGAATCGTCTTTGCGCGAAGAAGCAGCTTCTTCGTCTCCGGGAGCCGGAGAGAGCGGCAACTTCGCAAAGGTGATGAAACAAGCTGTACAACACTGCGATTGTGTGCGCAGCTTGCCAACTGAGAGAAAACAGTACCTGACCACTCTCCTGCCTTTTCTATTCACATGAACATTCGATTGCAAGCTGTTTTGGACAACTTTCTTTCTCTTCTTGCAAAACACTCGGCAGACCTGCGTGCAGCCTCTAGAACACGATGGTAGATGTTTTTTGTGCTGGCACAGTTTCTCCTTGCCAGACAGAGTGGAAAAGCTTTTTGCTAAGATGTAGACGAGAAGAGAGGCTAAAGACGAAGGTACGGTGCTCTGCAGAGCTAAGCACCGCTCCCGGGCTTCTTTCGGCAGAAGGCGCACACCGCAGAGCACTGTGAGCGGCAGAATCGTCTTTGCGCGAAGAAGCAGCTTCTTCGTCTCCGGGAGCCGGAGAGAGCGGCAACTTGGCAAAGGTGATGAAACAAGCTGTACAACACTGCTATTGTGTGCGCAGCTTGCCAACTGAGAGAAAACAGTACCTGACCACTCTCCTGCCTTTTCTATTCACATGAACATTCGATTGCAAGCTGTTTTGGACAACTTTCTTTCTCTTCTTGGAAAACACTCGGCAGACCTGCGTGCAGCCTCTAGAACACGATGGGAGATGTTTTTTGTGCTGGCACAGTTTCTCCTTGCCAGACAGAGTGGAAAAGCTTTTTGCTAAGATGTAGACGAAAAGAGAGGCTAAAGACGAAGGTACGGCGCTCTGCAGAGCTAAGCACCGCTCCCGGGCGTCTTTCGGCAGAAGGCGCACACCGCAGAGCAGAGTGAGCGGCAGAATCGTCTTTGCGCGAAGAAGCAGCTTCTTCGTCTCCGGGAGCCGGAGAGAGCGGCAACTTCGCAAAGGTGATGAAACAAGCTGTACAACACTGCGATTGTGTGCGCAGCTTGCCAACTGAGAGAAAACAGTACCTGACCACTCTCCTGCCTTTTCTATTCAGATGAACATTCGATTGCAAGCTGTTTTGGACAACTTTCTTTCTCTTCTTGCAAAACACTTGGCAGACCTCCGTGCAGCCTCTAGAACACGATGGGAGATGTTTTCTGTGCTGGCACAGTTTCTCCTTGCCAGACAGAGTGGAAAAGCTTTTTGCTAAGATGTAGACGAGAAGAGAGGCTAAAGACGAAGGTACGGTGCTCTGCAGAGCTAAGCACCGCTCCCGGACCTCTTTCGGCAGAAGGCGCACACCGCAGAGCACTGTGAGCGGCAGAATCGTCTTTGCGCGAAGAAGCAGCTTCTTCGTCTCCGGGAGCCGGAGAGAGCGGCAGCTTCGCAAAGGTGATGAAACAAGCTGTACAACACTGCGATTGTGTGCGCAGCGTGCCAACTGAGAGAAAACAGTACCTGACCACTCTCCTGCCTTTTCTATTCACTTGAACATTCGATTGCAAGCTGTTTTGGACAACTTTCTTTCTCTTCTTGCAAAACACTCGGCAGACCTCCGTGCAGCCTCTAGAACACGATGGGAGATGTTTTCTGTGCTGGCACAGTTTCTCCTTGCCAGACAGAGTGGAAAAGCTTTTTGCTAAGATGTAGACGAGAAGAGAGGCTAAAGACGAAGGTACGGTGCTCTGCAA
The DNA here is from genome assembly GCF_028551555.1 of Melozone crissalis. Classification (NCBI taxonomy): domain Eukaryota; kingdom Metazoa; phylum Chordata; class Aves; order Passeriformes; family Passerellidae; genus Melozone; species Melozone crissalis. The sequence goes on along the minus strand of NW_026535947.1, from coordinate 49,266 downwards.
AGCTAAGCACCGCTCCCGGACCTCTTTCGGCAGAAGGCGCACACCGCAGAGCACTGTGAGCGGCAGAATCGTCTTTGCGCGAAGAAGCAGCTTCTTCGTCTCCGGGAGCCGGAGAGAGCGGCAACTTCGCAAAGGTGATGAAACAAGCTGTACAACACTGCGATTGTGTGCGCAGCTTGCCAACTGAGAGAAAACAGTACCTGACCACTCTCCTGCCTTTTCTATTCACATGAACATTCGATTGCAAGCTGTTTTGGACAACTTTCTTTCTCTTCTTGCAAAACACTCGGCAGACCTGCGTGCAGCCTCTAGAACACGATGGGAGATGTTTTCTGTGCTGGCACAGTTTCTCCTTGCCAGACAGAGTGGAAAAGCTTTTTGCTAAGATGTAGACGAGAAGAGAGGCTAAAGAAGCAGGTATGGTGCTCTGCAGAGCTAAGCACCTCTCCCGGACCTCTTTCGGCAGAAGGCGCACATCGCAGAGCAGAGTGAGCGGCAGAATCGTCTTTGCGCGAAGAAGCAGCTTCTTCGTCTCCGGGAGCCGGAGAGAGCGGCAGCTTCGCAAAGGTGAAGAAACAAGCTGTACAACACTGCGATTGTGTGCGCAGCTTGCCAAGTGAGAGAAAACAGTACCTGACCACTCTCCTGCCTTTTCTATTCACATGAACATTCGATTGCAAGCTGTTTTGGACAACTTTCTTTCTCTTCTTGCAAAACACTCGGCAGACCTCCGTGCAGCCTCTAGAACACGCAGGGAGATGTTTTCTGTGCTGGCACAGTTTCTCCTTGCCAGACACAGTGGAAAAGCTTTTTGCTAAGATGTAGACGAGAAGAGAGGCTAAAGACGAAGGTACGGTGCTCTGCAGAGCTAAGCACCGCTCCCGGACCTCTTTCGGCAGAAGGCGCACACCGCAGAGCACTGTGAGCGGCAGAATCGTCTTTGCGCGAAGAAGCAGCTTCTTCGTCTCCGGGAGCCGGAGAGAGCGGCAACTTCGCAAAGGTGATGAAACAAGCTGTACAACACTGCGATTGTGTGCGCAGCTTGCCAAGTGAGAGAAAACAGTACCTGACCACTCTCCTGCCTTTTCTATTCACATGAACATTCGATTGCAAGCTGTTTTGGACAACTTTCTTTCTCTTCTTGCAAAACACTCGGCAGACCTCCGTGCAGCCTCTAGAACACGATGGGAGATGTTTTCTGTGCTGGCACAGTTTCTCCTTGCCAGACAGAGTGGAAAAGCTTTTTGCTAAGATGTAGACGAGAAGAGAGGCTAAAGACGAAGGTACGGTGCTCTGCAGAGCTAAGCACCGCTCCCGGACCTCTTTCGCCAGAAGGCGCACACCGCAGAGCACTGTGAGCGGCAGAATCGTCTTTGCGCGAAGAATCAGCTTCTTCGTCTCCGGGAGCCGGAGAGAGCGGCAACTTCGCAAAGGTGATGAAACAAGCTGTACAACACTGCGATTGTGTGCGCAGCTTGCCAACTGAGAGAAAACAGTACCTGACCACTCTCCTGCCTTTTCTATTCACATGAACATTCGATTGCAAGCTGTTTTGGACAACTATCTCTCTCTTCTTGCAAAACACTCGGCAGACCTCCGTGCAGCCTCTAGAACACGATGGGAGATGTTTTCTGTGCTGGCACAGTTTCTCCTTGCCAGACAGAGTGGAAAAGCTTTTTGCTAAGATGTAGACGAGAAGAGAGGCTAAAGAAACAGGTATGGTGCTCTGCAGAGCTAAGCACCTCTCCCGGACCTCTTTCGGCAGAAGGCGCACACCGCAGAGCACTGTGAGCGGCAGAATCGTCTTTGCGCGAAGAAGCAGCTTCTTCGTCTCCGGGAGCCGGAGAGAGCGGCAGCTTCGCAAAGGTGAAGAAACAAGCTGTACAACACTGCGATTGTGTGCGCAGCTTGCCAAGTGAGAGAAAACAGTACCTGACCACTCTCCTGCCTTTTCTATTCACATGAACATTCGATTGGAAGCTGTTTTGGACAACTTTCTTTCTCTTCTTGCAAAACACTCGGCAGACCTCCGTGCAGCCTCTAGAACACGCAGGGAGATATTTTCTGTCCCTGGCACAGTTTCTCCTTGCCAGACACAGTGGAAAAGCTTTTTGCTAAGATGTAGACGAGAAGAGAGGCTAAAGACGAAGGTACGGTGCTTCTCAGAGCTAAGCACCGCTCCCGGACCTCTTTCGGCAGAAGGCGCACACCGCAGAGCACTGTGAGCGGCAGAATCGTCTTTGCGCGAAGAAGCAGCTTCTTCGTCTCCGGGAGCCGGAGAGAGCGGCAACTTCGCAAAGGTGATGAAACAAGCTGTACAACACTGCGATTGTGTGCGCAGCTTGCCAAGTGAGAGAAAACAGTACCTGACCACTCTCCTGCCTTTTCTATTCACTTGAACATTCGATTGCAAGCTGTTTTGGACAACTTTCTTTCTCTTCTTGCAAAACACTCGGCAGACCTCCGTGCAGCCTCTAGAACACGATGGGAGATGTTTTCTGTGCTGGCACAGTTTCTCCTTGCCAGACAGAGTGGAAAAGCTTTTTGCTAAGATGTAGACGAGAAGAGAGGCTAAAGACGAAGGTACGGTGCTCTGCAGAGCTAAGCACCGCTCCCGGACCTCTTTCGGCAGAAGGCGCACACCGCAGAGCACTGTGAGCGGCAGAATCGTCTTTGCGCGAAGAAGCAGCTTCTTCGTCTCCGGGAGCCGGAGAGAGGGGCAACTTCGCAAAGGTGATGAAACAAGCTGTACGACACTGCGATTGTGTGCGCAGCTTGCCAACTGAGAGAAAACAGTACCTGACCACTCTCCTGCCTTTTCTATTCACTTGAACATTCGATTGCAAGCTGTTTTGGACAACTTTCTTTCTCTTCTTGCAAAACACTCGGCAGACCTGCGTGCAGCCTCTAGAACACGATGGGAGATGTTTTCTGTGCTGGCACAGTTTCTCCTTGCCAGACAGAGTGGAAAAGCTTTTTGCTAAGATGTAGACGAGAAGAGAGGCTAAAGACGAAGGTACGGTGCTCTGCAGAGCTAAGCACCGCTCCCGGACCTCTTTCGGCAGAAGGCGCACACCGCAGAGCACTGTGAGCGGCAGAATCGTCTTTGCGCGAAGAAGCAGCTTCTTCGTCTCCGGGAGCCGGAGAGAGCGGCAACTTCGCAAAGGTGATGAAACAAGCTGTACAACACTGCGATTGTGTGCGCAGCTTGCCAACTGAGAGAAAACAGTACCTGACCACTCTCCTGCCTTTTCTATTCACATGAACATTCGATTGCAAGCTGTTTTGGACAACTTTCTCTCTCTTCTTGCAAAACACTCGGCAGACCTCCGTGCAGCCTCTAGAACACGATGGGAGATGTTTTCTGTGCTGGCACAGTTTCTCCTTGCCAGACAGAGTGGAAAAGCTTTTTGCTAAGATGTAGACGAGAAGAGAGGCTAAAGAAACAGGTATGGTGCTCTGCAGAGCTAAGCACCTCTCCCGGACCTCTTTCGGCAGAAGGCGCACACCGCAGAGCACTGTGAGCGGCAGAATCGTCTTTGCGCGAAGAAGCAGCTTCTTCGTCTCCGGGAGCCGGAGAGAGCGGCAGCTTCGCAAAGGTGAAGAAACAAGCTGTACAACACTGCGATTGTGTGCGCAGCTTGCCAAGTGAGAGAAAACAGTACCTGACCACTCTCCTGCCTTTTCTATTCACATGAACATTCGATTGGAAGCTGTTTTGGACAACTTTCTTTCTCTTCTTGCAAAACACTCGGCAGACCTCCGTGCAGCCTCTAGAACACGCAGGGAGATGTTTTCTGTGCTGGCACAGTTTCTCCTTGCCAGACAGAGTGGAAAAGCTTTTTGCTAAGATGTAGACGAGAAGAGAGGCTAAAGACGAAGGTACGGTGCTCTGCAGAGCTAAGCACCGCTCCCGGGCCTCTTTCGGCAGAAGGCGCACACCGCAGAGCACTGTGAGCGGCAGAATCGTCTTTGCGCGAAGAAGCAGCTTCTTCGTCTCCGGGAGCCGGAGAGAGCGGCAACTTGGCAAAGGTGATGAAACAAGCTGTACAACACTGCGATTGTGTGCGCAGCTTGCCAACTGAGAGAAAACAGTACCTGACCACTCTCCTGCCTTTTCTATTCACATGAACATTCGATTGCAAGCTGTTTTGGACAACTTTCTTTCTCTTCAGCAAAACACTCGGCAGACCTCCGTGCAGCCTCTAGAACACGATGGTAGATGTTTTTTGTGCTGGCACAGTTTCTCCTTGCCAGACAGAGTGGAAAAGCTTTTTGCTAAGATGTAGACGAGAAGAGAGGCTAAAGACGAAGGTACGGTGCTCTGCAGAGCTAAGCACCGCTCCCGGGCGTCTTTCGGCAGAAGGCGCTCACCGCAGAGCACTGTGAGCGGCAGAATCGTCTTTGCGCGAAGAAGCAGCTTCTTCGTCTCCGGGAGCCGGAGAGAGCGGCAACTTCGCAAAGGTGATGAAACAAGCTGTACAACACTGCGATTGTGTGCGCAGCTTGCCAACTGAGAGAAAACAGTACCTGACCACTCTCCTGCCTTTTCTATTCACATGAACATTCGATTGCAAGCTGTTTTGGACAACTTTCTTTCTCTTCTTGCAAAACACTCGGCAGACCTGCGTGCAGCCTCTAGAACACGATGGGAGATGTTTTTTGTGCTGGCACAGTTTCTCCTTGCCAGACAGAGTGGAAAAGCTTTTTGCTAAGATGTAGACGAGAAGAGAGGCTAAAGACGAAGGTACGGTGCTCTGCAGAGCTAAGCACCGCTCCCGGGCTTCTTTCGGCAGAAGGCGCACACCGCAGAGCACTGTGAGCGGCAGAATCGTCTTTGCGCGAAGAAGCAGCTTCTTCGTCTCCGGGAGCCGGAGAGAGCGGCAACTTGGCAAAGGTGATGAAACAAGCTGTACAACACTGCTATTGTGTGCGCAGCTTGCCAACTGAGAGAAAACAGTACCTGACCACTCTCCTGCCTTTTCTATTCACATGAACATTCGATTGCAAGCTGTTTTGGACAACTTTCTTTCTCTTCTTGGAAAACACTCGGCAGACCTGCGTGCAGCCTCTAGAACACGATGGTAGATGTTTTTTGTGCTGGCACAGTTTCTCCTTGCCAGACAGAGTGGAAAAGCTTTTTGCTAAGATGTAGACGAAAAGAGAGGCTAAAGACGAAGGTACGGCGCTCTGCAGAGCTAAGCACCGCTCCCGGGCGTCTTTCGGCAGAAGGCGCACACCGCAGAGCACTGTGAGCGGCAGAATCGTCTTTGCGCGAAGAAGCAGCTTCTTCGTCTCCGGGAGCCGGAGAGAGCGGCAACTTCGCAAAGGTGATGAAACAAGCTGTACAACACTGCGATTGTGTGCGCAGCTTGCCAACTGAGAGAAAACAGTACCTGACCACTCTCCTGCCTTTTCTATTCACATGAACATTCGATTGGAAGCTGTTTTGGACAACTTTCTTTCTCTTCTTGCAAAACACTCGGCAGACCTCCGTGCAGCCTCTAGAACACGATGGGAGATGTTTTCTGTGCTGGCACAGTTTCTCCTTGCCAGACAGAGTGGAAAAGCTTTTTGCTAAGATGTAGACGAGAAGAGAGGCTAAAGACGAAGGTACGGTGCTCTGCAGAGCTAAGCACCGCTCCCGGACCTCTTTCGGCAGAAGGCGCACACCGCAGAGCACTGTGAGCGGCAGAATCGTCTTTGCGCGAAGAAGCAGCTTCTTCGTCTCCGGGAGCCGGAGAGAGCGGCAGCTTCGCAAAGGTGATGAAACAAGCTGTACGACACTGCGATTGTGTGCGCAGCTTGCCAACTGAGAGAAAACAGTACCTGACCACTCTCCTGCCTTTTCTATTCACTTGAACATTCGATTGCAAGCTGTTTTGGACAACTTTCTTTCTCTTCTTGCAAAACACTCGGCAGACCTCCGTGCAGCCTCTAGAACACGATGGGAGATGTTTTCTGTGCTGGCACAGTTTCTCCTTGCCAGACAGAGTGGAAAAGCTTTTTGCTAAGATGTAGACGAGAAGAGAGGCTAAAGACGAAGGTACGGTGCTCTGCAAAGCTAAGCACCGCTCCCGGACCTCTTTCGGCAGAAGGCGCACACCGCAGAGCACTGTGAGCGGCAGAATCGTCTTTGCGCGAAGAAGCAGCTTCTTCGTCTCCGGGAGCCGGAGAGAGCGGCAACTTCGCAAAGGTGATGAAACAAGCTGTACAACACTGCGATTGTGTGCGCAGCTTGCCAACTGAGAGAAAACAGTACCTGACCACTCTCCTGCCTTTTCTATTCACATGAACATTCGATTGCAAGCTGTTTTGGACAACTTTCTTTCTCTTCTTGCAAAACACTCGGCAGACCTCCGTGCAGCCTCTAGAACACGATGGGAGATGTTTTCTGTGGTGGCACAGTTTCTCCTTGCCAGACAGAGTGGAAAAGCTTTTTGCTAAGATGTAGACGAGAAGAGAGGCTAAAGAAGCAGGTATGGTGCTCTGCAGAGCTAAGCACCTCTCCCGGACCTCTTTCGGCAGAAGGCGCACACCGCAGAGCAGAGTGAGCGGCAGAATCGTCTTTGCGCGAAGAAGCAGCTTCTTCGTCTCCGGGAGCCGGAGAGAGCGGCAGCTTCGCAAAGGTGAAGAAACAAGCTGTACAACACTGCGATTGTGTGCGCAGCTTGCCAAGTGAGAGAAAACAGTACCTGACCACTCTCCTGCCTTTTCTATTCACATGAACATTCGATTGCAAGCTGTTTTGGACAACTTTCTTTCTCTTCTTGCAAAACACTCGGCAGACCTCCGTGCAGCCTCTAGAACACGCAGGGAGATGTTTTCTGTGCTGGCACTGTTTCTCCTTGCCAGACACAGTGGAAAAGCTTTTTGCTAAGATGTAGACGAGAAGAGAGGCTAAAGACGAAGGTACGGTGCTCTGCAGAGCTAAGCACCGCTCCCGGACCTCTTTCGGCAGAAGGCGCACACCGCAGAGCACTGTGAGCGGCAGAATCGTCTTTGCGCGAAGAAGCAGCTTCTTCGTCTCCGGGAGCCGGAGAGAGCGGCAACTTCGCAAAGGTGATGAAACAAGCTGTACAACACTGCGATTGTGTGCGCAGCTTGCCAACTGAGAGAAAACAGTACCTGACCACTCTCCTGCCTTTTCTATTCACATGAACATTCGATTGCAAGCTGTTTTGGACAACTTTCTTTCTCTTCTTGCAAAACACTCGGCAGACCTGCGTGCAGCCTCTAGAACACGATGGGAGATGTTTTCTGTGGTGGCACAGTTTCTCCTTGCCAGACAGAGTGGAAAAGCTTTTTGCTAAGATGTAGACGAGAAGAGAGGCTAAAGACGAAGGTACGGTGCTCTGCAGAGCTAAGCACCGCTCCCGGGCGTCTTTCGGCAGAAGGCGCACACCGCAGAGCACTGTGAGCGGCAGAATCGTCTTTGCGCGAAGAAGCAGCTTCTTCGTCTCCGGGAGCCGGAGAGAGCGGCAACTTCGCAAAGGTGATGAAACAAGCTGTACAACACTGCGATTGTGTGCGCAGCTTGCCAACTGAGAGAAAACAGTACCTGACCACTCTCCTGCCTTTTCTATTCACTTGAACATTCGATTGCAAGCTGTTTTGGACAACTTTCTTTCTCTTCTTGCAAAACACTCGGCAGACCTCCGTGCAGCCTCTAGAACACGATGGGAGATGTTTTCTGTGCTGGCACAGTTTCTCCTTGCCAGACAGAGTGGAAAAGCTTTTTGCTAAGATGTAGACGAGAAGAGAGGCTAAAGACGAAGGTACGGTGCTCTGCAGAGCTAAGCACCGCTCCCGGACCTCTTTCGGCAGAAGGCGCACACCACAGAGCACTGTGAGCGGCAGAATCGTCTTTGCGCGAAGAAGCAGCTTCTTCGTCTCCGGGAGCCGGAGAGAGCGGCAACTTCGCAAAGGTGATGAAACAAGCTGTACGACACTGCGATTGTGTGCGCAGCTTGCCAACTGAGAGCAAACAGTACCTGACCACTCTCCTGCCTTTTCTATTCACATGAACATTCGATTGGAAGCTGTTTTGGACAACTTTCTTTCTCTTCTTGCAAAACACTCGGCAGACCTCCGTGCAGCCTCTAGAACACGATGGGAGATGTTTTCTGTGCTGGCACAGTTTCTCCTTGCCAGACAGAGTGGAAAAGCTTTTTGCTAAGATGTAGACGAGAAGAGAGGCTAAAGACGAAGGTACGGTGCTCTGCAGAGCTAAGCACCGCTCCCGGACCTCTTTCGGCAGAAGGCGCACACCGCAGAGCACTGTGAGCGGCAGAATCGTCTTTGCGCGAAGAAGCAGCTTCTTCGTCTCCGGGAGCCGGAGAGAGCGGCAACTTCGCAAAGGTGATGAAACAAGCTGTACAACACTGCGATTGTGTGCGCAGCTTGCCAACTGAGAGAAAACAGTACCTGACCACTCTCCTCCCTTTTCTATTCACATGAACATTCGATTGCAAGCTGTTTTGGACAACTATCTCTCTCTTCTTGCAAAACACTCGGCAGACCTCCGTGCAGACTCTAGAACACGATGGGAGATGTTTTCTGTGCTGGCACAGTTTCTCCTTGCCAGACAGAGTGGAAAAGCTTTTTGCTAAGATGTAGACGAGAAGAGAGGCTAAAGAAACAGGTATGGTGCTCTGCAGAGCTAAGCACCTCTCCCGGACCTCTTTCGGCAGAAGGCGCACACCGCAGAGCACTGTGAGCGGCAGAATCGTCTTTGCGCGAAGAAGCAGCTTCTTCGTCTCCGGGAGCCGGAGAGAGCGGCAGCTTCGCAAAGGTGAAGAAACAAGCTGTACAACACTGCGATTGTGTGCGCAGCTTGCCAAGTGAGAGAAAACAGTACCTGACCACTCTCCTGCCTTTTCTATTCACATGAACATTCGATTGCAAGCTGTTTTGGACAACTTTCTTTCTCTTCTTGCAAAACACTCGGCAGACCTCCGTGCAGCCTCTAGAACACGCAGGGAGATGTTTTCTGTGCTGGCACAGTTTCTCCTTGCCAGACACAGTGGAAAAGCTTTTTGCTAAGATGTAGACGAGAAGAGAGGCTAAAGACGAAGGTACGGTGCTCTGCAGAGCTAAGCACCGCTCCCGGGCCTCTTTCGGCAGAAGGCGCACACCGCAGAGCACTGTGAGCGGCAGAATCGTCTTTGCGCGAAGAAGCAGCTTCTTCGTCTCCGGGAGCCGGAGAGAGCGACAACTTCGCAAAGGTGATGAAACAAGCTGTACAACACTGCGATTGTGTGCGCAGCGTGCCAACTGAGAGAAAACAGTACCTGACCACTCTCCTGCCTTTTCTATTCACATGAACATTCGATTGCAAGCTGTTTTGGACTACTTTCTTTCTCTTCTTGCAAAACACTCGGCAGACCTGCGTGCAGCCTCTAGAACACGATGGGAGATGTTTTCTGTGCTGGCACAGTTTCTCCTTGCCAGACAGAGTGGAAAAGCTTTTTGCTAAGATGTAGACGAGAAGAGAGGCTAAAGACGAAGGTACGGTGCTCTGCAGAGCTAAGCACCGCTCCCGGGCGTCTTTCGGCAGAAGGCGCACACCGCAGAGCACTGTGAGCGGCAGAATCGTCTTTGCGCGAAGAAGCAGCTTCTTCGTCTCCGGGAGCCGGAGAGAGCGGCAACTTCGCAAAGGTGATGAAACAAGCTGTACAACACTGCGATTGTGTGCGCAGCTTGCCAACTGAGAGAAAACAGTACCTGACCACTCTCCTGCCTTTTCTATTCACATGAACATTCGATTGCAAGCTGTTTTGGACTACTTTCTCTCTCTTCTTGCAAAACACTCGGCAGACCTGCGTGCAGCCTCTAGAATACGATGGGAGATGTTTTCTGTGCTGGCACAGTTTCTCCTTGCCAGACAGAGTGGAAAAGCTTTTTGCTAAGATGTAGACGAGAAGAGAGGCTAAAGAAGCACGTATGGTGCTCTGCAGAGCTAAGCACAGCTCCCGTGCCTCTTTCGGCAGAAGGCGCACACCGCAGAGCACTGTGAGCGGCAGAATCGTCTTTGCGCGAAGAAGCAGCTTCTTCGTCTCCGGGAGCCGGAGAGAGCGGCAACTTCGCAAAGGTGATGAAACAAGCTGTACAACACTGCGATTGTGTGCGCAGCGTGCCAACTGAGAGAAAACAGTACCTGACCACTCTCCTGCCTTTTCTATTGACATGAACATTCGATTGCAAGCTGTTTTGGACAACTTTCTTTCTCTTCTTGCAAAACACTCGGCAGACCTCCGTGCAGCCTCTAGAACACGATGGGAGATGTTTTCTGTGCTGGCACAGTTTCTCCTTGCCAGACAGAGTGGAAAAGCTTTTTGCTAAGATGTAGACGAGAAGAGAGGCTAAAGACGAAGGTACGGTGCTCTGCAGAGCTAAGCACCGCTCCCTGGCGTCTTTCGGCAGAAGGCGCACACCGCAGAGCACTGTGAGCGGCAGAATCGTCTTTGCGCGAAGAAGCAGCTTCTTCGTCTCCGGGAGCCGGAGAGAGCGGCGGCTTGGCAAAGGTGATGAAACAAGCTGTACAACACTGCGATTGTGTGCGCAGCTTGGCAACTGAGAGAAAACAGTACCTGACCACTCTCCTGCCTTTTCTATTCACATGAACATTCGATTGCAAGCTGTTTTGGACAACTTTCTTTCTCTACAGCAAAACACTCGGCAGACCTGCGTGCAGCCTCTAGAACACGATGGTAGATGTTTTTTGTGCTGGCACAGTTTCTCCTTGCCAGACAGAGTGGAAAAGCTTTTTGCTAAGATGTAGACGAGAAGAGAGGCTAAAGACGAAGGTACGGTGCTCTGCAGAGCTAAGCACCGCTCCCGGACCTCTTTCGGCAGAAGCCGCACACCGCAGAGCACTGTGAGCGGCAGAATCGTCTTTGCGCGAAGAAGCAGCTTCTTCGTCTCCGGGACCCGGAGATAGCGGCAGCTTCGCAAAGGTGATGAAACAAGCTGTACGACACTGCGATTGTGTGCGCAGCTTGCCAACTGAGAGAAAACAGTACCTGACCACTCTCCTGCCTTTTCTATTCACATGAACATTCGATTGCAAGCTGTTTTGGACAACTTTCTTTCTCTTCTTGCAAAACACTCGGCAGACCTCCGTGCAGCCTCTAGAACACGATGGGAGATGTTTTCTGTGCTGGCACAGTTTCTCCTTGCCAGACAGAGTGGAAAAGCTTTTTGCTAAGATGTAGACGAGAAGAGAGGCTAAAGACGAAGGTACGGTGCTCTGCAGAGCTAAGCACCGCTCCCGGGCCTCTTTCGGCAGAAGGCGCACACCGCAGAGCACTGTGAGCGGCAGAATCGTCTTTGCGCGAAGAAGCAGCTTCTTCGTCTCCGGGAGCCGGAGAGAGCGGCAACTTCGCAAAGGTGATGAAACAAGCTGTACAACACTGCGATTGTGTGCGCAGCTTGCCAACTGAGAGAAAACAGTACCTGACCACTCTCCTGCCTTTTCTATTCACATGAACATTCGATTGCAAGCTGTTTTGGACAACTTTCTTTCTCTTCTTGCAAAACACTCGGCAGACCTCCGTGCAGCCTCTAGAACACGCAGGGAGATGTTTTCTGTGCTGGCACAGTTTCTCCTTGCCAGACACAGTGGAAAAGCTTTTTGCTAAGATGTAGACGAGAAGAGAGGCTAAAGACGAAGGTACGGTGCTCTGCAGAGCTAAGCACCGCTCCCGGGCTTCTTTCGGCAGAAGGCGCACACCGCAGAGCACTGTGAGCGGCAGAATCGTCTTTGCGCGAAGAAGCAGCTTCTTCGTCTCCGGGAGCCGGAGAGAGCGGCAACTTCGCAAAGGTGATGAAACAAGCTGTACAACACTGCGATTGTGTGCGCAGCGTGCCAACTGAGAGAAAACAGTACCTGACCACTCTCCTGCCTTTTCTATTCACATGAACATTCGATTGCAAGCTGTTTTGGACAACTTTCTTTCTCTTCTTGCAAAACACTCGGCAGACCTCCGTGCAGCCTCTAGAACACGCAGGGAGATGTTTTCTGTGCTGGCACAGTTTCTCCTTGCCAGACAGAGTGGAAAAGCTTTTTGCTAAGATGTAGACGAGAAGAGAGGCTAAAGACGAAGGTACGGTGCTCTGCAGAGCTAAGCACCGCTCCCTGGCGTCTTTCGGCAGAAGGCGCACACCGCAGAGCACTGTGAGCGGCAGAATCGCCTTTGCGCGAAGAAGCAGCTTCTTCGTCTCCGGGAGCCGGAGAGAGCGGCGGCTTGGCAAAGGTGATGAAACAAGCTGTACAACACTGCGATTGTGTGCGCCGCTTGCCAAGTGAGAGAAAACAGTACCTGACCACTCTCCTGCCTTTTCTATTCACATGAACATTCGATTGCAAGCTGTTTTGGACAACTTTCTTTCTCTTCTTGCAAAACACTCGGCAGACCTGCGTGCAGCCTCTAGAACACGATGGTAGATGTTTTCTGTGTTGGCACAGTTTCTCCTTGCCAGACAGAGTGGAAAAGCTTTTTGCTAAGATGTAGACGAGAAGAGAGGCTAAAGACGAAGGTACGGTGCTCTGCAGAGCTAAGCACCGCTCCCGGACCTCTTTCGGCAGAAGGCGCACACCGCAGAGAACTGTGAGCGGCAGAATCGTCTTTGCGCGAAGAAGCAGCTTCTTCGTCTCCGGGAGCCGGAGAGAGCGGCAACTTCGCAAAGGTGATGAAACAAGCTGTACAACACTGCGATTGTGTGCGCAGCTTGCCAACTGAGAGAAAACAGTACCTGACCACTCTCCTGCCTTTTCTATTCACATGAACATTCGATTGCAAGCTGTTTTGGACAACTTTCTTTCTCTTCTTGCAAAACACTCGGCAGACCTGCGTGCAGCCTCTAGAACACGATGGGAGATGTTTTTTGTGCTGGCACAGTTTCTCCTTGCCAGACAGAGTGGAAAAGCTTTTTGCTAAGATGTAGACGAAAAGAGAGGCTAAAGACGAAGGTACGGCGCTCTGCAGAGCTAAGCACCGCTCCCGGGCCTCTTTCGGCAGAAGGCGCACACCGCAGAGCACTGTGAGCGGCAGAATCGTCTTTGCGCGAAGAAGCAGCTTCTTCGTCTCCGGGAGCCGGAGAGAGCGGCAACTTCGCAAAGGTGATGAAACAAGCTGTACAACACTGCGATTGTGTGCGCAGCTTGCCAACTGAGAGAAAACAGTACCTGACCACTCTCCTGCCTTTTCTATTCACTTGAACATTCGATTGCAAGCTGTTTTGGACAACTTTCTTTCTCTTCTTGCAAAACACTCGGCAGACCTCCGTGCAGCCTCTAGAACACGATGGGAGATGTTTTCTGTGCTGGCACAGTTTCTCCTTGCCAGACAGAGTGGAAAAGCTTTTTGCTAAGATGTAGACGAGAAGAGAGGCTGAAGACGAAGGTACGGTGCTCTGCAGAGCTAAGCACCGCTCCCGGACCTCTTTCGGCAGAAGGCGCACACCGCAGAGCACTGTGAGCGGCAGAATCGTCTTTGCGCGAAGAAGCAGCTTCTTCGTCTCCGGGAGCCGGAGAGAGCGGCAGCTTCGCAAAGGTGATGAAACAAGCTGTACGACACTGCGATTGTGTGCGCAGCTTGCCAACTGAGAGAAAACAGTACCTGACCACTCTCCTGCCTTTTCTATTCACATGAACATTCGATTGCAAGCTGTTTTGGACAACTTTCTTTCTCTTCTTGCAAAACACTCGGCAGACCTCCGTGCAGCCTCTAGAATACGATGGGAGATGTTTTCTGTGCTGGCACAGTTTCTCCTTGCCAGACAGAGTGGAAAAGCTTTTTGCTAAGATGTAGACGAGAAGAGAGGCTAAAGAAGCAGGTATGGTGCTCTGCATAGCTAAGCACAGCTCCCGGGCCTCTTTCGGCAGAAGGCGCACACCGCAGAGCACTGTGAGCGGCAGAATCGTCTTTGCGCGAAGAAGCAGCTTTTTCGTCTCCGGGAGCCGGAGAGAGCGGCAACTTCGCAAAGGTGATGAAACAAGCTGTACAACACTGCGATTGTGTGCGCAGCTTGCCAACTGAGAGAAAACAGTACCTGACCACTCTCCTGCCTTTTCTATTCACATGAACATTCGATTGCAAGCTGTTTTGGACAACTTTCTTTCTCTTCTTGCAAAACACTCGGCAGACCTCCGTGCAGCCTCTAGAACACGATGGGAGATGTTTTCTGTGGTGGCACAGTTTCTCCTTGCCAGACACAGTGGAAAAGCTTTTTGCTAAGATGTAGACGAGAAGAGAGGCTAAAGACGAAGGTACGGTGCTCTGCAGAGCTAAGCACCGCTCCCGGGCCTCTTTCGGCAGAAGGCGCACACCGCAGAGCACTGTGAGCGGCAGAATCGTCTTTGCGCGAAGAAGCAGCTTCTTCGTCTCCGGGAGCCGGAGAGAGCGGCAACTTCGCAAAGGTGATGAAACAAGCTGTACAACACTGCGATTGTGTGCGCAGCTTGCCAACTGAGAGAAAACAGTACCTGACCACTCTCCTGCCTTTTCTATTCACATGAACATTCGATTGGAAGCTGTTTTGGACAACTTTCTTTCTCTTCTTGCAAAACACTCGGCAGACCTGCGTGCAGCCTCTAGAAAACGATGGGAGATGTTTTCTGTGCTGGCACAGTTTCTCCTTGCCAGACAGAGTGGAAAAGCTTTTTGCTAAGATGTAGACGAGAAGAGAGGCTAAAGACGAAGGTACGGTGCTCTGCAGAGCTAAGCACCGCTCCCGGACGTCTTTCGGCAGAAGGCGCACACCGCAGAGCACTGTGAGCGGCAGAATCGTCTTTGCGCGAAGAAGCAGCTTCTTCGTCTCCGGGAGCCGGAGAGAGCGGCAACTTCGCAAAGGTGATGAAACAAGCTGTACAACACTGCGATTGTGTGCGCAGCTTGCCAACTGAGAGAAAACAGTACCTGACCACTCTCCTGCCTTTTCTATTCACATGAACATTCGATTGCAAGCTGTTTTGGACTACTTTCTCTCTCTTCTTGCAAAACACTCCGCAGACCTCCGTGCAGCCTCTAGAATACGATGGGAGATGTTTTCTGTGCTGGCACAGTTTCTCCTTGCCAGACAGAGTGGAAAAGCTTTTTGCTAAGATGTAGACGAGAAGAGAGGCTAAAGAAGCACGTATGGTGCTCTGCAGAGCTAAGCACAGCTCCCGGGGCTCTTTCGGCAGAAGGCGCACACCGCAGAGCACTGTGAGCGGCAGAATCGTCTTTGCGCGAAGAAGCAGCTTCTTCGTCTCCGGGAGCCGCAGAGAGCGGCAACTTCGCAAAGGTGATGAAACAAGCTGTACAACACTGCGATTGTGTGCGCAGCGTGCCAACTGAGAGAAAACAGTACCTGACCACTCTCCTGCCTTTTCTATTCACATGAACATTCGATTGCAAGCTGTTTTGGACAACTTTCTTTCTCTTCTTGCAAAACACTCGGCAGACCTGCGTGCAGCCTCTAGAACACGATGGTAGATGTTTTCTGTGCTGGCACAGTTTCTCCTTGCCAGACAGAGTGGAAAAGCTTTTTGCTAAGATGTAGACGAAAAGAGAGGCTAAAGACGAAGGTACGGCGCTCTGCAGAGCTAAGCACCGCTCCCGGGCGTCTTTCGGCAGAAGGCGCACACCGCAGAGCACTGTGAGCGGCAGAATCGCCTTTGCGCGATGAAGCAGCTTCTTCGTCTCCGGGAGCCGGAGAGAGCGGCAACTTCGCAAAGGTGATGAAACAAGCTGTACAACACTGCGATTGTGTGCGCAGCTTGCCAAGTGAGAGAAAACAGTACCTGACCACTCTCCTGCCTTTTCTATTCACATGAACATTCGATTGCAAGCTGTTTTGGACAACTTTCTTTCTCTTCTTGCAAAACACTCGGCAGACCTCCGTGCAGCCTCTAGAACACGATGGGAGATGTTTTCTGTGCTGGCACAGTTTCTCCTTGCCAGACAGAGTGGAAAAGCTTTTTGCTAAGATGTAGACGAGAAGAGAGGCTAAAGACGAAGGTACGGTGCTCTGCAGAGCTAAGCACCGCTCCCGGACCTCTTTCGGCAGAAGCCGCACACCGCAGAGCACTGTGAGCGGCAGAATCGTCTTTGCGCGAAGAAGCAGCTTCTTCGTCTCCGGGACCCGGAGATAGCGGCAGCTTCGCAAAGGTGATGAAACAAGCTGTACGACACTGCGATTGAGTGCGCAGCTTGCCAACTGAGAGAAAACAGTACCTGACCACTCTCCTGCCTTTTCTATTCACATGAACATTCGATTGCAAGCTGTTTTGGACAACTTTCTTTCTCTTCTTGCAAAACACTCGGCAGACCTCCGTGCAGCCTCTAGAACACGATGGGAGATGTTTTCTGTGCTGGCACAGTTTCTCCTAGCGAGACAGAGTGGAAAAGCTTTTTGCTAAGATGTAGACGAGAAGAGAGGCTAAAGACGAAGGTACGGTGCTCTGCAGAGCTCAGCACCGCTCCCTGGCGTCTTTCGGCAGAAGGCGCACACCGCAGAGCACTGTGAGCGGCAGAATCGCCTTTGCGCGAAGAAGCAGCTTCTTCGTCTCCGGGAGCCGGAGAGAGCGGCGGCTTGGCAAAGGTGATGAAACAAGCTGTACAACACTGCGATTGTGTGCGCCGCTTGCCAAGTGAGAGAAAACAGTACCTGACCACTCTCCTGCCTTTTCTATTCACATGAACATTCGATTGCAAGCTGTTTTGGACAACTTTCTTTCTCTTCTTGCAAAACACTCGGCAGACCTGCGTGCAGCCTCTAGAACACGATGGGAGATGTTTTCTGTGCTGGCACAGTTTCTCCTTGCCAGACAGAGTGGAAAAGCTTTTTGCTAAGATGTAGACGAGAAGAGAGGCTAAAGACGAAGGTACGGTGCTCTGCAGAGCTAAGCACCCCCCCCGGACCTCTTTCGGCAGAAGCCGCACACCGCAGAGCACTGTGAGCAGCAGAATCGTCTTTGCGCGAAGAAGCAGCTTCTTCGTCTCCGGGAGCCGGAGAGAGCGGCAACTTCGCAAAGGTGTGAAACAAGCTGTACAACACTGCGATTGTGTGCGCAGCTTGCCAACTGAGAGAAAACAGTACCTGACCACTCTCCTGCCTTTTCTATTCAGATGAACATTCGATTGCAAGCTGTTTTGGACAACTTTCTTTCTCTTCTTGCAAAACACTCGGCAGACCTGCGTGCAGCCTCTAGAACACGATGGGAGATGTTTTCTGTGCTGGCACAGTTTCTCCTTGCCAGACAGAGTGGAAAAGCTTTTTGCTAAGATGTAGACGAGAAGAGAGGCTAAAGACGAAGGTACGGTGCTCTGCAGAGCTAAGCACCGCTCCCGGGCTTCTTTCGGCAAGAGGCGCACACCGCAGAGCACTGTGAGCGGCAGAATCGTCTTTGCGCGAAGAAGCAGCTTCTTCGTCTCCGGGAGCCGGAGAGAGCGGCAACTTCGCAAAGGTGATGAAACAAGCTGTACAACACTGCGATTGTGTGCGCAGCTTGCCAACTGAGAGAAAACAGTACCTGACCACTCTCTTGCCTTTTCTATTCACGTGAACATTCGATTGCAAGCTGTTTTGGACAACTTTCTTTCTCTTCTTGCAAAACACTCGGCAGACCTCCGTGCAGCCTCTAGAACACGATGGGAGATGTTTTCTGTGCTGGCACAGTTTCTCCTTGCCAGACTGAGTGGAAAAGCTTTTTGCTAAGATGTAGACGAAAAGAGAGGCTAAAGACGAAGGTACGGTGCTCTGCAGAGCTAAGCACCGCTCCCGGGCGTCTTTCGGCAGAAGGCGCACACCGCAGAGCACTGTGAGCGGCAGAATCGTCTTTGCGCGAAGAAGCAGCTTCTTCGTCTCCGGGAGCCGGAGAGAGCGGCAACTTGGCAAAGGTGATGAAACAAGCTGTACAACACTGCGATTGTGTGCGCAGCTTGCCAACTGAGAGAAAACAGTACCTGACCACTCTCCTGCCTTTTCTATTCACATGAACATTCGATTGGAAGCTGTTTTGG
The DNA here is from genome assembly GCF_028551555.1 of Melozone crissalis. Taxonomy (NCBI): domain Eukaryota; kingdom Metazoa; phylum Chordata; class Aves; order Passeriformes; family Passerellidae; genus Melozone; species Melozone crissalis. Next base: position 31,258 of record NW_026535947.1, on the reverse strand, counting down.
ACAACTTTCTTTCTCTTCTTGCAAAACACTCGGCAGACCTCCGTGCAGCCTCTAGAACACGATGGGAGATGTTTTCTGTGCTGGCACAGTTTCTCCTTGCCAGACAGAGTGGAAAAGCTTTTTGCTAAGATGTAGACGAGAAGAGAGGCTAAAGACGAAGGTACGGTGCTCTGCAGAGCTAAGCACCGCTCCCGGGCCTCTTTCGGCAGAAGGCGCACACCGCAGAGCACTGTGAGAGGCAGAATCGTCTTTGCGCGAAGAAGCAGCTTCTTCGTCTCCGGGAGCCGGAGAGAGCGGCAGCTTCGCAAAGGTGATGAAACAAGCTGTACAACACTGCGATTGTGTGCGCAGCTTGCCAACTGAGAGAAAACAGTACCTGACCACTCTCCTGCCTTTTCTATTCACATGAACATTCGATTGCAAGCTGTTTTGGACAACTATCTCTCTCTTCTTGCAAAACACTCGGCAGACCTGCGTGCAGCCTCTAGAACACGATGGGAGATGTTTTCTGTGCTGGCACAGTTTCTCCTTGCCAGACAGAGTGGAAAAGCTTTTTGCTAAGATGTAGACGAGAAGAGAGGCTAAAGAAGCAGGTATGGTGCTCTGCAGAGCTAAGCACCTCGCCCGGACCTCTTTCGGCAGAAGGCGCACACCGCAGAGCACTGTGAGCGGCAGAATCGTCTTTGCGCGAAGAAGCAGCTTCTTCGTCTCCGGGAGCCGGAGAGAGCGGCAGCTTCGCAAAGGTGAAGAAACAAGCTGCACAACACTGCGATTGTGTGCGCCGCTTGGCAAGTGAGAGAAAACAGTACCTGACCACTCTCCTGCCTTTTCTATTCACATAAACATTCGATTGCAAGCTGTTTTGGACAATATTCTTTCTCTTCTTGCAAAACACTCGGCAGACCTCCGTGCAGACTCTAGAACACGATGGGAGATGTTTTCTGTGGTGGCACAGTTTCTCCTTGCCAGACACAGTGGAAAAGCTTTTTGCTAAGATGTAGACGAGAAGAGAGGCTAAAGACGAAGGTACGGTGCTCTGCAGAGCTAAGCACCGCTCCCGGGCCTCTTTCGGCAGAAGGCGCACACCGCAGAGCACTGTGAGCGGCAGAATCGTCTTTGCGCGAAGAAGCAGCTTCTTCGTCTCCGGGAGCCGGAGAGAGCGGCAACTTCGCAAAGGTGATGAAACAAGCTGTACAACACTGCGATTGTGTGCGCAGCTTGCCAACTGAGAGAAAACAGTACCTGACCACTCTCCTGCCTTTTCTATTCACATGAACATTCGATTGCAAGCTGTTTTGGACAACTTTCTTTCTCTTCTTGCAAAACACTCGGCAGACCTGCGTGCAGCCTCTAGAACACGATGGGAGATGTTTTCTGTGCTGGCACAGTTTCTCCTTGCCAGACAGAGTGGAAAAGCTTTTTGCTAAGATGTAGACGAGAAGAGAGGCTAAAGACGAAGGTACGGTGCTCTGCAGAGCTAAGCACCGCTCCCGGACCTCTTTCGGCAGAAGGCGCACACCGCAGAGCACTGTGAGCGGCAGAATCGTCTTTGCGCGAAGAAGCAGCTTCTTCGTCTCCGGGAGCCGGAGAGAGCGGCAACTTCGCAAAGGTGATGAAACAAGCTGTACAACACTGCGATTGTGTGCGCAGCTTGCCAAGTGAGAGAAAACAGTACCTGACCACTCTCCTGCCTTTTCTATTCACATGAACATTCGATTGGAAGCTGTTTTGGACAGCTTTCTTTCTCTTCTTGCAAAACACTCGGCAGACCTCCGTGCAGCCTCTAGAACACGATGGGAGATGTTTTTTGTGCTGGCACAGTTTCTCCTTGCCAGACAGAGTGGAAAAGCTTTTTGCTAAGATGTAGACGAGAAGAGAGGCTAAAGAAGCAGGTATGGTGCTCTGCATAGCTAAGCACAGCTCCCGGGCCTCTTTCGGCAGAAGGCGCACACCGCAGAGCACTGTGAGCGGCAGAATCGTCTTTGCGCGAAGAAGCAGCTTTTTCGTCTCCGGGAGCCGGAGAGAGCGGCAACTTCGCAAAGGTGATGAAACAAGCTGTACAACACTGCGATTGTGTGCGCAGCTTGCCAACTGAGAGAAAACAGTACCTGACCACTCTCCTGCCTTTTCTATTCACATGAACATTCGATTGCAAGCTGTTTTGGACAACTTTCTTTCTCTTCTTGCAAAACACTCGGCAGACCTCCGTGCAGCCTCTAGAACACGCAGGGAGATGTTTTCTGTGCTGGCACAGTTTCTCCTTGCCAGACAGAGTGGAAAAGCTTTTTGCTAAGATGTAGACGAGAAGAGAGGCTAAAGAAGCAGGTATGGTGCTCTGCAGAGCTAAGCACCTCGCCCGGACCTCTTTCGGCAGAAGGCGCACAGCGCAGAGCACTGTGAGCGGCAGAATCGTCTTTGCGCGAAGAAGCAGCTTCTTCATCTCCGGGAGCCGGAGAGAGCGGCAGCTTCGCAAAGGTGAAGAAACAAGCTGCACAACACTGCGATTGTGTGCGCCGCTTGCCAAGTGAGAGAAAACAGTACCTGACCACTCTCCTGCCTTTTCTATTCACATAAACATTCGATTGCAAGCTGTTTTGGACAACTTTCTTTCTCTTCTTGCAAAACACTCGGCAGACCTCCGTGCAGCCTCTAGAACACGATGGGAGATGTTTTCTGTGGTGGCACAGTTTCTCCTTGCCAGACAGAGTGGAAAAGCTTTTTGCTAAGATGTAGACGAGAAGAGAGGCTAAAGACGAAGGTACGGTGCTCTGCAGAGCTAAGCACCGCTCCCGGGCCTCTTTCGGCAGAAGGCGCACACCGCAGAGCACTGTGAGCGGCAGAATCGTCTTTGCGCGAAGAAGCAGCTTCTTCGTCTCCGGGAGCCGCAGAGAGCGGCAACTTCGCAAAGGTGATGAAACAAGCTGTACAACACTGCGATTGTGTGCGCAGCTTGCCAACTGAGAGAAAACAGTACCTGACCACTCTCCTGCCTTTTCTAGTCACATGAACATTCGATTGCAAGCTGTTTTGGACAACTTTCTTTCTCTTCTTGCAAAACACTCGGCAGACCTCCGTGCAGCCTCTAGAACACGATGGTAGATGTTTTTTGTGCTGGCACAGTTTCTCCTTGCCAGACAGAGTGGAAAAGCTTTTTGCTAAGATGTAGACGAGAAGAGAGGCTAAAGACGAAGGTACGGTGCTCTGCAGAGCTAAGCACCGCTCCCGGGCTTCTTTCGGCAGAAGGCGCACACCGCAGAGCACTGTGAGCGGCAGAATCGTCTTTGCGCGAAGAAGCAGCTTCTTCGTCTCCGGGAGCCGCAGAGAGCGGCAACTTCGCAAAGGTGATGAAACAAGCTGTACAACACTGCGATTGTGTGCGCAGCTTGCCAACTGAGAGAAAACAGTACCTGACCACTCTCCTGCCTTTTCTATTCACATGAACATTCGATTGCAAGCTGTTTTGGACAACTTTCTTTCTCTTCTTGCAAAACACTCGGCAGACCTGCGTGCAGCCTCTAGAACACGATGGGAGATGTTTTCTGTGCTGGCACAGTTTCTCCTTGCCAGACAGAGTGGAAAAGCTTTTTGCTAAGATGTAGACGAGAAGAGAGGCTAAAGACGAAGGTACGGTGCTCTGCAGAGCTAAGCACCGCTCCCGGACCTCTTTCGGCAGAAGGCGCACACCGCAGAGCACTGTGAGCGGCAGAATCGTCTTTGCGCGAAGAAGCAGCTTCTTCGTCTCCGGGAGCCGGAGAGAGCGGCAACTTCGCAAAGGTGATGAAACAAGCTGTACAACACTGCGATTGTGTGCGCAGCTTGCCAACTGAGAGAAAACAGTACCTGACCACTCTCCTGCCTTTTCTATTCACATGAACATTCGATTGCAAGCTGTTTTGGACTACTTTCTCTCTCTTCTTGCAAAACACTCCGCAGACCTCCGTGCAGCCTCTAGAATACGATGGGAGATGTTTTCTGTGCTGGCACAGTTTCTCCTTGCCAGACAGAGTGGAAAAGCTTTTTGCTAAGATGTAGACGAGAAGAGAGGCTAAAGAAGCACGTATGGTGCTCTGCAGAGCTAAGCACAGCTCCCGGGGCTCTTTCGGCAGAAGGCGCACACCGCAGAGCACTGTGAGCGGCAGAATCGTCTTTGCGCGAAGAAGCAGCTTCTTCGTCTCCGGGAGCCGCAGAGAGCGGCAACTTCGCAAAGGTGATGAAACAAGCTGTACAACACTGCGATTGTGTGCGCAGCTTGCCAACTGAGAGAAAACAGTACCTGACCACTCTCCTGCCTTTTCTATTCACATGAACATTCGATTGCAAGCTGTTTTGGACAACTTTCTTTCTCTTCTTGCAAAACACTCGGCAGACCTCCGTGCAGCCTCTAGAACACGATGGTAGATGTTTTTTGTGCTGGCACAGTTTCTCCTTGCCAGACAGAGTGGAAAAGCTTTTTGCTAAGATGTAGACGAGAAGAGAGGCTAAAGACGAAGGTACGGTGCTCTGCAGAGCTAAGCACCGCTCCCGGGCTTCTTTCGGCAGAAGGCGCACACCGCAGAGCACTGTGAGCGGCAGAATCGTCTTTGCGCGAAGAAGCAGCTTCTTCGTCTCCGGGAGCCGGAGAGAGCGGCAGCTTCGCAAAGGTGTGAAACAAGCTGTACAACACTGCGATTGTGTGCGCAGCTTGCCAACTGAGAGAAAACAGTACCTGACCACTCTCCTGCCTTTTCTATTCAGATGAACATTCGATTGCAAGCTGTTTTGGACAACTTTCTTTCTCTTCTTGCAAAACACTCGGCAGACCTGCGTGCAGCCTCTAGAACACGATGGGAGATGTTTTCTGTGCTGGCACAGTTTCTCCTTGCCAGACAGAGTGGAAAAGCTTTTTGCTAAGATGTAGACGAGAAGAGAGGCTAAAGACGAAGGTACGGTGCTCTGCAGAGCTAAGCACCGCTCCCGGGCGTCTTTCGGCAGAAGGCGCTCACCGCAGAGCACTGTGAGCGGCAGAATCGTCTTTGCGCGAAGAAGCAGCTTCTTCGTCTCCGGGAGCCGGAGAGAGCGGCAACTTGGCAAAGGTGATGAAACAAGCTGTACAACACTGCTATTGTGTGCGCAGCTTGCCAACTGAGAGAAAACAGTACCTGACCACTCTCCTGCCTTTTCTATTCAGATGAACATTCGATTGCAAGCTGTTTTGGACAACTTTCTTTCTCTTCTTGCAAAACACTCGGCAGACCTGCGTGCAGCCTCTAGAACACGATGGTAGATGTTTTTTGTGCTGGCACAGTTTCTCCTTGCCAGACAGAGTGGAAAAGCTTTTTGCTAAGATGTAGACGAAAAGAGAGGCTAAAGACGAAGGTACGGCGCTCTGCAGAGCTAAGCACCGCTCCCGGGCGTCTTTCGGCAGAAGGCGCACACCGCAGAGCAGAGTGAGCGGCAGAATCGCCTTTGCGCGAAGAAGCAGCTTCTTCGTCTCCGGGAGCCGGAGAGAGCGGCAACTTCGCAAAGGTGATGAAACAAGCTGTACAACACTGCGATTGTGTGCGCAGCTTGCCAACTGAGAGAAAACAGTACCTGACCACTCTCCTGCCTTTTCTATTCACATGAACATTCGATTGCAAGCTGTTTTGGACAACTTTCTTTCTCTTCTTGCAAAACACTCGGCAGACCTCCGTGCAGCCTCTAGAACACGATGGGAGATGTTTTCTGTGCTGGCACAGTTTCTCCTTGCCAGACAGAGTGGAAAAGCTTTTTGCTAAGATGTAGACGAGAAGAGAGGCTAAAGACGAAGGTACGGTGCTCTGCAGAGCTAAGCACCGCTCCCGGACCTCTTTCGGCAGAAGCCGCACACCGCAGAGCACTGTGAGCGGCAGAATCGTCTTTGCGCGAAGAAGCAGCTTCTTCGTCTCCGGGACCCGGAGATAGCGGCAGCTTCGCAAAGGTGATGAAACAAGCTGTACGACACTGCGATTGTGTGCGCAGCTTGCCAACTGAGAGAAAACAGTACCTGACCACTCTCCTGCCTTTTCTATTGACATGAACATTCGATTGGAAGCTGTTTTGGACAACTTTCTTTCTCTTCTTGCAAAACACTCGGCAGACCTGCGTGCAGCCTCTAGAACACGCAGGGAGATGTTTTCTGTGCTGGCACAGTTTCTCCTTGCCAGACAGAGTGGAAAAGCTTTTTTCTAAGATGTAGACGAGAAGAGAGGCTAAAGACGAAGGTACGGTGCTCTGCAGAGCTAAGCACCGCTCCCGGGCTTCTTTCGGCAGAAGGCGCACACCGCAGAGCACTGTGAGCGGCAGAATCGTCTTTGCGCGAAGAAGCAGCTTCTTCGTCTCCGGGAGCCGGAGAGAGCGGCAGCTTCGCAAAGGTGTGAAACAAGCTGTACAACACTGCGATTGTGTGCGCAGCTTGCCAACTGAGAGAAAACAGTACCTGACCACTCTCCTGCCTTTTCTATTCAGATGAACATTCGATTGCAAGCTGTTTTGGACAACTTTCTTTCTCTTCTTGCAAAACACTCGGCAGACCTCCGTGCAGCCTCTAGAACACGCAGGGAGATGTTTTCTGTGCTGGCACAGTTTCTCCTTGCCAGACAGAGTGGAAAAGCTTTTTGCTAAGATGTAGACGAGAAGAGAGGCTAAAGACGAAGGTACGGTGCTCTGCAGAGCTAAGCACCGCTCCCGGGCGTCTTTCGGCAGAAGGCGCTCACCGCAGAGCACTGTGAGCGGCAGAATCGTCTTTGCGCGAAGAAGCAGCTTCTTCGTCTCCGGGAGCCGGAGAGAGCGGCAACTTGGCAAAGGTGATGAAACAAGCTGTACAACACTGCTATTGTGTGCGCAGCTTGCCAACTGAGAGAAAACAGTACCTGACCACTCTCCTGCCTTTTCTATTCAGATGAACATTCGATTGCAAGCTGTTTTGGACAACTTTCTTTCTCTTCTTGCAAAACACTCGGCAGACCTGCGTGCAGCCTCTAGAACACGATGGGAGATGTTTTTTGTGCTGGCACAGTTTCTCCTTGCCAGACAGAGTGGAAAAGCTTTTTGCTAAGATGTAGACGAAAAGAGAGGCTAAAGACGAAGGTACGGCGCTCTGCAGAGCTAAGCACCGCTCCCGGGCGTCTTTCGGCAGAAGGCGCACACCGCAGAGCAGAGTGAGCGGCAGAATCGCCTTTGCGCGAAGAAGCAGCTTCTTCGTCTCCGGGAGCCGCAGAGAGCGGCAACTTCGCAAAGGTGATGAAACAAGCTGTACAACACTGCGATTGTGTGCGCAGCTTGCCAACTGAGAGAAAACAGTACCTGACCACTCTCCTGCCTTTTCTATTCACATGAACATTCGATTGCAAGCTGTTTTGGACAACTTTCTTTCTCTTCTTGCAAAACACTCGGCAGACCTCCGTGCAGCCTCTAGAACACGATGGGAGATGTTTTCTGTGCTGGCACAGTTTCTCCTTGCCAGACAGAGTGGAAAAGCTTTTTGCTAAGATGTAGACGAGAAGAGAGGCTAAAGACGAAGGTACGGTGCTCTGCAGAGCTAAGCACCGCTCCCGGACCTCTTTCGGCAGAAGCCGCACACCGCAGAGCACTGTGAGCGGCAGAATCGTCTTTGCGCGAAGAAGCAGCTTCTTCGTCTCCGGGACCCGGAGATAGCGGCAGCTTCGCAAAGGTGATGAAACAAGCTGTACGACACTGCGATTGTGTGCGCAGCTTGCCAACTGAGAGAAAACAGTACCTGACCACTCTCCTGCCTTTTCTATTCACATGAACATTCGATTGGAAGCTGTTTTGGACAACTTTCTTTCTCTTCTTGCAAAACACTCGGCAGACCTGCGTGCAGCCTCTAGAACACGATGGGAGATGTTTTCTGTGCTGGCACAGTTTCTCCTTGCCAGACAGAGTGGAAAAGCTTTTTGCTAAGATGTAGACGAGAAGAGAGGCTAAAGACGAAGGTACGGTGCTCTGCAGAGCTAAGCACGGCTCCCGGACCTCTTTCGGCAGAAGGCGCACACCGCAGAGCACTGGGAGCAGCAGAATCGTCTTTGCGCGAAGAAGCAGCTTCTTCGTCTCCGGGAGCCGGAGAGAGCGGCAGCTTCGCAAAGGTGAAGAAACAAGCTGTACAACTTTGCGATTGTGTGCGCAGCTTGCCAAGTGAGAGAAAACAGTACCTGACCACTCTCCTGCCTTTTCTATTCACATGAACATTCGATTGCAAGCTGTTTTGGACAACTTTCTTTCTCTTCTTGCAAAACACTAGGCAGACCTCCGTGCAGACTCTAGAACACGCAGGGAGATGTTTTCTGTGCTGGCACAGTTTCTCCTTGCCAGACAGAGTGGAAAAGCTTTTTGCTAAGATGTAGACGAGAAGAGAGGCTAAAAACGAAGGTACGGTGCTCTGCAGAGCTAAGCACCGCTCCCGGGCCTCTTTCGGCAGAAGGCGCACACCGCAGAGCACTGTGAGCGGCAGAATCGTCTTTGCGCGAAGAAGCAGCTTCTTCGTCTCCGGGAGCCGGAGAGAGCGGCAACTTCGCAAAGGTGATGAAACAAGCTGTACAACACTGCGATTGTGTGCGCAGCGTGCCAACTGAGAGAAAACAGTACCTGACCACTCTCCTGCCTTTTCTATTCACATGAACATTCGATTGCAAGCTGTTTTGGACAACTTTCTTTCTCTTCTTGCAAAACACTCGGCAGACCTCCGTGCAGCCTCTAGAACACGATGGGAGATGTTTTCTGTGCTGGCACAGTTTCTCCTTGCCAGACAGAGTGGAAAAGCTTTTTGCTAAGATGTAGACGAGAAGAGAGGCTAAAGACGAAGGTACGGTGCTCTGCAGAGCTAAGCACCGCTCCCGGGCTTCTTTCGGCAGAAGGCGCACACCGCAGAGCACTGTGAGCGGCAGAATCGTCTTTGCGCGAAGAAGCAGCTTCTTCGTCTCCGGGAGCCGGAGAGAGCGGCAACTTCGCAAAGGTGATGAAACAAGCTGTACAACACTGCGATTGTGTGCGCAGCGTGCCAACTGAGAGAAAACAGTACCTGACCACTCTCCTGCCTTTTCTATTCACATGAACATTCGATTGCAAGCTGTTTTGGACAACTTTCTTTCTCTTCTTGCAAAACACTCGGCAGACCTCCGTGCAGCCTCTAGAACACGCAGGGAGATGTTTTCTGTGCTGGCACAGTTTCTCCTTGCCAGACAGAGTGGAAAAGCTTTTTGCTAAGATGTAGACGAGAAGAGAGGCTAAAGACGAAGGTACGGTGCTCTGCAGAGCTAAGCACCGCTCCCTGGCGTCTTTCGGCAGAAGGCGCACACCGCAGAGCACTGTGAGCGGCAGAATCGCCTTTGCGCGAAGAAGCAGCTTCTTCGTCTCCGGGAGCCGGAGAGAGCGGCGGCTTGGCAAAGGTGATGAAACAAGCTGTACAACACTGCGATTGTGTGCGCCGCTTGCCAAGTGAGAGAAAACAGTACCTGACCACTCTCCTGCCTTTTCTATTCACATGAACATTCGATTGCAAGCTGTTTTGGACAACTTTCTTTCTCTTCTTGCAAAACACTCGGCAGACCTGCGTGCAGCCTCTAGAACACGATGGGAGATGTTTTCTGTGCTGGCACAGTTTCTCCTTGCCAGACAGAGTGGAAAAGCTTTTTGCTAAGATGTAGACGAGAAGAGAGGCTAAAGACGAAGGTACGGTGCTCTGCAGAGGTAAGCACCGCTCCCGGACCTCTTTCGGCAGAAGCCGCACACCGCAGAGCACTGTGAGAGGCAGAATCGTCTTTGCGCGAAGAAGCAGCTTCTTCGTCTCCGGGAGCCGGAGAGAGCGGCAACTTCGCAAAGGTGATGAAACAAGCTGTACAACACTGCGATTGTGTGCGCAGCGTGCCAACTGAGAGAAAACAGTACCTGACCACTCTCCTGCCTTTTCTATTCACATGAACATTCGATTGCAAGCTGTTTTGGACAACTTTCTTTCTCTTCTTGCAAAACACTCGGCAGACCTCCGTGCAGCCTCTAGAACACGCAGGGAGATGTTTTCTGTGCTGGCACAGTTTCTCCTTGCCAGACAGAGTGGAAAAGCTTTTTTCTAAGATGTAGACGAGAAGAGAGGCTAAAGACGAAGGTACGGTGCTCTGCAGAGCTAAGCACCGCTCCCGGGCTTCTTTCGGCAGAAGGCGCACACCGCAGAGCACTGTGAGCGGCAGAATCGTCTTTGCGCGAAGAAGCAGCTTCTTCGTCTCCGGGAGCCGGAGAGAGCGGCAGCTTCGCAAAGGTGTGAAACAAGCTGTACAACACTGCGATTGTGTGCGCAGCTTGCCAACTGAGAGAAAACAGTACCTGACCACTCTCCTGCCTTTTCTATTCAGATGAACATTCGATTGCAAGCTGTTTTGGACAACTTTCTTTCTCTTCTTGCAAAACACTCGGCAGACCTCCGTGCAGCCTCTAGAACACGCAGGGAGATGTTTTCTGTGCTGGCACAGTTTCTCCTTGCCAGACAGAGTGGAAAAGCTTTTTGCTAAGATGTAGACGAGAAGAGAGGCTAAAGACGAAGGTACGGTGCTCTGCAGAGCTAAGCACCGCTCCCGGGCGTCTTTCGGCAGAAGGCGCTCACCGCAGAGCACTGTGAGCGGCAGAATCGTCTTTGCGCGAAGAAGCAGCTTCTTCGTCTCCGGGAGCCGGAGAGAGCGGCAACTTGGCAAAGGTGATGAAACAAGCTGTACAACACTGCTATTGTGTGCGCAGCTTGCCAACTGAGAGAAAACAGTACCTGACCACTCTCCTGCCTTTTCTATTCACATGAACATTCGATTGCAAGCTGTTTTGGACAACTTTCTTTCTCTTCTTGCAAAACACTCGGCAGACCTGCGTGCAGCCTCTAGAACACGATGGGAGATGTTTTTTGTGCTGGCACAGTTTCTCCTTGCCAGACAGAGTGGAAAAGCTTTTTGCTAAGATGTAGACGAAAAGAGAGGCTAAAGACGAAGGTACGGCGCTCTGCAGAGCTAAGCACCGCTCCCGGGCGTCTTTCGGCAGAAGGCGCACACCGCAGAGCAGAGTGAGCGGCAGAATCGCCTTTGCGCGAAGAAGCAGCTTCTTCGTCTCCGGGAGCCGCAGAGAGCGGCAACTTCGCAAAGGTGATGAAACAAGCTGTACAACACTGCGATTGTGTGCGCAGCTTGCCAACTGAGAGAAAACAGTACCTGACCACTCTCCTGCCTTTTCTATTCACATGAACATTCGATTGCAAGCTGTTTTGGACAACTTTCTTTCTCTTCTTGCAAAACACTCGGCAGACCTCCGTGCAGCCTCTAGAACACGATGGGAGATGTTTTCTGTGCTGGCACAGTTTCTCCTTGCCAGACAGAGTGGAAAAGCTTTTTGCTAAGATGTAGACGAGAAGAGAGGCTAAAGACGAAGGTACGGTGCTCTGCAGAGCTAAGCACCGCTCCCGGACCTCTTTCGGCAGAAGCCGCACACCGCAGAGCACTGTGAGCGGCAGAATCGTCTTTGCGCGAAGAAGCAGCTTCTTCGTCTCCGGGACCCGGAGATAGCGGCAGCTTCGCAAAGGTGATGAAACAAGCTGTACGACACTGCGATTGTGTGCGCAGCTTGCCAACTGAGAGAAAACAGTACCTGACCACTCTCCTGCCTTTTCTATTCACATGAACATTCGATTGGAAGCTGTTTTGGACAACTTTCTTTCTCTTCTTGCAAAACACTCGGCAGACCTGCGTGCAGCCTCTAGAACACGATGGGAGATGTTTTCTGTGCTGGCACAGTTTCTCCTTGCCAGACAGAGTGGAAAAGCTTTTTGCTAAGATGTAGACGAGAAGAGAGGCTAAAGACGAAGGTACGGTGCTCTGCAGAGCTAAGCACGGCTCCCGGACCTCTTTCGGCAGAAGGCGCACACCGCAGAGCACTGGGAGCAGCAGAATCGTCTTTGCGCGAAGAAGCAGCTTCTTCGTCTCCGGGAGCCGGAGAGAGCGGCAGCTTCGCAAAGGTGAAGAAACAAGCTGTACAACTTTGCGATTGTGTGCGCAGCTTGCCAACTGAGAGAAAACAGTACCTGACCACTCTCCTGCCTTTTCTATTCACATGAACATTCGATTGCAAGCTGTTTTGGACAACTTTCTTTCTCTTCTTGCAAAACACTAGGCAGACCTCCGTGCAGACTCTAGAACACGCAGGGAGATGTTTTCTGTGCTGGCACAGTTTCTCCTTGCCAGACAGAGTGGAAAAGCTTTTTGCTAAGATGTAGACGAGAAGAGAGGCTAAAAACGAAGGTACGGTGCTCTGCAGAGCTAAGCACCGCTCCCGGGCCTCTTTCGGCAGAAGGCGCACACCGCAGAGCACTGTGAGCGGCAGAATCGTCTTTGCGCGAAGAAGCAGCTTCTTCGTCTCCGGGAGCCGGAGAGAGCGGCAACTTCGCAAAGGTGATGAAACAAGCTGTACAACACTGCGATTGTGTGCGCAGCGTGCCAACTGAGAGAAAACAGTACCTGACCACTCTCCTGCCTTTTCTATTCACATGAACATTCGATTGCAAGCTGTTTTGGACAACTTTCTTTCTCTTCTTGCAAAACACTCGGCAGACCTCCGTGCAGCCTCTAGAACACGATGGGAGATGTTTTCTGTGCTGGCACAGTTTCTCCTTGCCAGACAGAGTGGAAAAGCTTTTTGCTAAGATGTAGACGAGAAGAGAGGCTAAAGACGAAGGTACGGTGCTCTGCAGAGCTAAGCACCGCTCCCGGGCTTCTTTCGGCAGAAGGCGCACACCGCAGAGCACTGTGAGCGGCAGAATCGTCTTTGCGCGAAGAAGCAGCTTCTTCGTCTCCGGGAGCCGGAGAGAGCGGCAACTTCGCAAAGGTGATGAAACAAGCTGTACAACACTGCGATTGTGTGCGCAGCGTGCCAACTGAGAGAAAACAGTACCTGACCACTCTCCTGCCTTTTCTATTCACATGAACATTCGATTGCAAGCTGTTTTGGACAACTTTCTTTCTCTTCTTGCAAAACACTCGGCAGACCTCCGTGCAGCCTCTAGAACACGCAGGGAGATGTTTTCTGTGCTGGCACAGTTTCTCCTTGCCAGACAGAGTGGAAAAGCTTTTTGCTAAGATGTAGACGAGAAGAGAGGCTAAAGACGAAGGTACGGTGCTCTGCAGAGCTAAGCACCGCTCCCTGGCGTCTTTCGGCAGAAGGCGCACACCGCAGAGCACTGTGAGCGGCAGAATCGCCTTTGCGCGAAGAAGCAGCTTCTTCGTCTCCGGGAGCCGGAGAGAGCGGCGGCTTGGCAAAGGTGATGAAACAAGCTGTACAACACTGCGATTGTGTGCGCCGCTTGCCAACTGAGAGAAAACAGTACCTGACCACTCTCCTGCCTTTTCTATTCACATGAACATTCGATTGCAAGCTGTTTTGGACAACTTTCTTTCTCTTCTTGCAAAACACTCGGCAGACCTGCGTGCAGCCTCTAGAACACGATGGGAGATGTTTTCTGTGCTGGCACAGTTTCTCCTTGCCAGACAGAGTGGAAAAGCTTTTTGCTAAGATGTAGACGAGAAGAGAGGCTAAAGACGAAGGTACGGTGCTCTGCAGAGGTAAGCACCGCTCCCGGACCTCTTTCGGCAGAAGCCGCACACCGCAGAGCACTGTGAGAGGCAGAATCGTCTTTGCGCGAAGAAGCAGCTTCTTCGTCTCCGGGAGCCGGAGAGAGCGGCAGCTTCGCATAGGTGTGAAACAAGCTGTACAACACTGCGATTGTGTGCGCAGCTTGCCAACTGAGAGAAAACAGTACCTGACCACTCTCCTGCCTTTTCTATTCAGATGAACATTCGATTGCAAGCTGTTTTGGACAACTTTCTTTCTCTTCTTGCAAAACACTCGGCAGACCTGCGTGCAGCCTCTAGAACACGATGGGAGATGTTTTCTGTGCTGGCACAGTTTCTCCTTGCCAGACAGAGTGGAAAAGTTTTTGCTAAGATGTAGACGAGAAGAGAGGCTAAAGACGAAGGTACGGTGCTCTGCAGAGCTAAGCACCGCTCCCGGGCTTCTTTCGGCAAGAGGCGCACACCGCAGAGCACTGTGAGCGGCAGAATCGTCTTTGCGCGAAGAAGCAGCTTCTTCGTCTCCGGGAGCCGGAGAGAGCGGCAACTTCGCAAAGGTGATGAAACAAGCTGTACAACACTGCGATTGTGTGCGCAGCTTGCCAACTGAGAGAAAACAGTACCTGACCACTCTCCTGCCTTTTCTATTCACATGAACATTCGATTGCAAGCTGTTTTGGACAACTTTCTTTCTCTTCTTGCAAAACACTCGGCAGACCTGCGTGCAGCCTCTAGAACACGATGGTAGATGTTTTTTGTGCTGGCACAGTTTCTCCTTGCCAGACAGAGTGGAAAAGCTTTTTGCTAAGATGTAGACGAGAAGAGAGGCTAAAGACGAAGGTACGGCGCTCTGCAGAGCTAAGCACCGCTCCCGGGCGTCTTTCGGCAGAAGGCGCACACCGCAGAGCACTGTGAGCGGCCGAATCGTCTTTGCGCGAAGAAGCAGCTTCTTCGTCTCCGGGAGCCGGAGAGAGCGGCAACTTCGCAAAGGTGATGAAACAAGCTGTACAACACTGCGATTGTGTGCGCAGCTTGCCAAGTGAGAGAAAACAGTACCTGACCACTCTCCTGCCTTTTCTATTCACTTGAACATTCGATTGCAAGCTGTTTTGGACAACTTTCTTTCTCTTCTTGCAAAACACTCGGCAGACCTCCGTGCAGCCTCTAGAACACGATGGGAGATGTTTTCTGTGCTGGCACAGTTTCTCCTTGCCAGACAGAGTGGAAAAGCTTTTTGTTAAGATATAGACGAGAAGAGAGGCTAAAGACGAAGGTACGGTGCTCTGCAGAGCTAAGCACCGCTCCCGGACCTCTTTCGGCAGAAGGCGCACACCGCAGAGCACTGTGAGCAGCAGAATCGTCTTTGCGCGAAGAAGCAGCTTCTTCGTCTCCGGGAGCCGGAGAGAGCGGCAGCTTCGCAAAGGTGATGAAACAAGCTGTACAACACTGCGATTGTGTGCGCAGCTTGCCAACTGAGAGAAAACAGTACCTGACCACTCTCCTGCCTTTTCTATTCACATGAACATTCGATTGGAAGCTGTTTTGGACAACTATCTCTCTCTTCTTGCAAAACACTCGGCAGACCTCCGTGCAGACTCTAGAACACGATGGGAGATGTTTTCTGTGCTGGCACAGTTTCTCCTTGCCAGACAGAGTGGAAAAGCTTTTTGCTAAGATGTAGACGAGAAGAGAGGCTAAAGATGAAGGTACGGTGCTCTGCAGAGCTAAGCACCGCTCCCGGACCTCTTTCGGCAGAAGGCGCACACCGCAGAGCACTGTGAGCGGCAGAATCGTCTTTGCGCGAAGAAGCAGCTTCTTCGTCTCCGGGAGCCGGAGAGAGCGGCAACTTCGCAAAGGTGATGAAACAAGCTGTACAACACTGCGATTGTGTGCGCAGCTTGCCAAGTGAGAGAAAACAGTACCTGACCACTCTCCTGCCTTTTCTATTCACATGAACATTCGATTGGAAGCTGTTTTGGACAACTTTCTTTCTCTTCTTGCAAAACACTCGGCAGACCTCCGTGCAGCCTCTAGAACACGATGGGAGATGTTTTTTGTGCTGGCACAGTTTCTCCTTGCCAGACAGAGTGGAAAAGCTTTTTGCTAAGATGTAGACCAGAAGAGAGGCTAAAGAAGCAGGTATGGTGCTCTGCATAGCTAAGCAGAGCTCCCGGGCCTCTTTCGGCAGAAGGCGCACACCGCAGAGCACTGTGAGCGGCAGAATCGTCTTTGCGCGAAGAAGCAGCTTCTTCGTCTCCGGGAGCCGGAGAGAGCGGCAACTTCGCAAAGGTGATGAAACAAGCTGTACAACACTGCGATTGTGTGCGCAGCTTGCCAACTGAGAGAAAACAGTACCTGACCACTCTCCTGCCTTTTCTATTCACATGAACATTCGATTGCAAGCTGTTTTGGACAACTTTCTTTCTCTTCTTGCAAAACACTCGGCAGACCTGCGTGCAGCCTCTAGAACACGATGGGAGATGTTTTCTGTGCTGGCACAGTTTCTCCTTGCCAGACAGAGTGGAAAAGCTTTTTGCTAAGATGTAGACGAGAAGAGAGGCTAAAGAAGCAGGTATGGTGCTCTGCAGAGCTAAGCACCTCGCCCGGACCTCTTTCGGCAGAAGGCGCACACCGCAGAGCACTGTGAGCGGCAGAATCGTCTTTGCGCGAAGAAGCAGCTTCTTCGTCTCCGGGAGCCGGAGAGAGCGGCAGCTTCGCAAAGGTGAAGAAACAAGCTGTACAACACTGCGATTCTGTGCGCAGCTTGCCAAGTGAGAGAAAACATTACCTGACCACTCTCCTGCCTTTTCTATTCACATAAACATTCGATTGCAAGCTGTTTTGGACAACTTTCTTTCACTTCTTGCAAAACACTCGGCAGACCTCCGTGCAGCCTCTAGAACACGATGGGAGATGTTTTCTGTGGTGGCACAGTTTCTCCTTGCCAGACAGAGTGGAAAAGCTTTTTGCTAAGATGTAGACGAGAAGAGAGGCTAAAGACGAAGGTACGGTGCTCTGCAGAGCTAAGCACCGCTCCCGGGCCTCTTTCGGCAGAAGGCGCACACCGCAGAGCACTGTGAGCGGCAGAATCGTCTTTGCGCGAAGAAGCAGCTTCTTCGTCTCCGGGAGCCGGAGAGAGCGGCAACTTCGCAAAGGTGATGAAACAAGCTGTACAACACTGCGATTGTGTGCGCAGCTTGCCAACTGAGAGAAAACAGTACCTGACCACTCTCCTGCCTTTTCTATTCACATGAACATTCGATTGGAAGCTGTTTTGGACAACTTTCTTTCTCTTCTTGCAAAACACTCGGCAGACCTGCGTGCAGCCTCTAGAACACGATGGGAGATGTTTTCTGTGCTGGCACAGTTTCTCCTTGCCAGACAGAGTGGAAAAGCTTTTTGCTAAGATGTAGACGAGAAGAGAGGCTAAAGACGAAGGTACGGTGCTCTGCAGAGCTAAGCACCGCTCCCGGGCGTCTTTCGGCAGAAGGCACACACCGCAGAGCACTGTGAGCGGCAGAATCGTCTTTGCGCGAAGAAGCAGCTTCTTCGTCTCCGGGAGCCGGAGAGAGCGGCAACTTCGCAAAGGTGATGAAACAAGCTGTACAACACTGCGATTGTGTGCGCAGCTTGCCAACTGAGAGAAAACAGTACCTGACCACTCTCCTGCCTTTTCTATTCACATGAATATTCGATTGCAAGCTGTTTTGGACTACTTTCTCTCTCTTCTTGCAAAACACTCCGCAGACCTCCGTGCAGCCTCTAGAATACGATGGGAGATGTTTTCTGTGGTGGCACAGTTTCTCCTTGCCAGACAGAGTGGAAAAGCTTTTTGCTAAGATGTAGACGAGAAGAGAGGCTAAAGAAGCACGTATGGTGCTCTGCAGAGCTAAGCACAGCTCCCGGGGCTCTTTCGGCAGAAGGCGCACACCGCAGAGCACTGTGAGCGGCAGAATCGTCTTTGCGCGAAGAAGCAGCTTCTTCGTCTCCGGGAGCCGCAGAGAGCGGCAACTTCGCAAAGGTGATGAAACAAGCTGTACAACACTGCGATTGTGTGCGCAGCGTGCCAACTGAGAGAAAACAGTACCTGACCACTCTCCTGCCTTTTCTATTCACATGAACATTCGATTGCAAGCTGTTTTGGACAACTTTCTTTCTCTTCTTGCAAAACACTCGGCAGACCTCCGTGCAGCCTCTAGAACACGATAGGAGATGTTTTCTGTGCTGGCACAGTTTCTCCTTGCCAGACAGAGTGGAAAAGCTTTTTGCTAAGATGTAGACGAGAAGAGAGGCTAAAGACGAAGGTACGGTGCTCTGCAGAGCTAAGCACCGCTCCCGGGCGTCTTTCGGCAGAAGGCGCACACCGCAGAGCACTGTGAGCGGCAGAATCGTCTTTGCGCAAAGAAGCAGCTTCTTCGTCTCCGGGAGCCGGAGAGAGCGGCGGCTTGGCAAAGGTGATGAAACAAGCTGTACAACACTGCGATTGTGTGCGCAGCTTGCCAACTGAGAGAAAACAGTACCTGACCACTCTCCTGCCTTTTCTATTCAGATGAACATTCGATTGCAAGCTGTTTTGGACAACTTTATTTCTCTTCTTGCAAAACACTCGGCAGACCTCCGTGCAGCCTCTAGAACACGATGGTAGATGTTTTTTGTGCTGGCACAGTTTCTCCTTGCCAGACAGAGTGGAAAAGCTTTTTGCTAAGATGTAGACGAGAAGAGAGGCTAAAGACGAAGGTACGGTGCTCTGCAGAGCTAAGCACCGCTCCCGGGCTTCTTTCGGCAGAAGGCGCACACCGCAGAGCACTGTGAGCGGCAGAATCGTCTTTGCCCGAAGAAGCAGCTTCTTCGTCTCCGGGAGCCGGAGATAGCGGCAACTTCGCAAAGGTGATGAAACAAGCTGTACGACACTGCGATTGTGTGCGCAGCTTGCCAACTGAGAGAAAACAGTACCTGACCACTCTCCTGCCTTTTCTATTCACTTGAACATTCGATTGCAAGCTGTTTTGGACAACTTTCTTTCTCTTCTTGCAAAACACTCGGCAGACCTCCGTGCAGCATCTAGAACACGATGGGAGATGTTTTCTGTGCTGGCACAGTTTCTCCTTGCCAGACAGAGTGGAAAAGCTTTTTGCTAAGATGTAGACGAGAAGAGAGGCTAAAGACGAAGGTACGGTGCTCTGCAGAGCTAAGCACCGCTCCTGGACCTCTTTCGGCAGAAGGCGCACAGCGCAGAGCACTGTGAGCGGCAGAATCGTCTTTGCGCGAAGAAGCAGCTTCTTCGTCTCCGGGAGCCGGAGAGAGCGGCAACTTCGCAAAGGTGATGAAACAAGCTGTACAACACTGCGATTGTGTGCGCAGCGTGCCAACTGAGAGAAAACAGTACCTGACCACTCTCCTGCCTTTTCTATTCACATGAACATTCGATTGCAAGCTGTTTTGGACAACTTTCTTTCTCTTCTTGCAAAACACTCGGCAGACCTCCGTGCAGCCTCTAGAACACGATGGGAGATGTTTTCTGTGCTGGCACAGTTTCTCCTTGCCAGACAGAGTGGAAAAGCTTTTTGCTAAGATGTAGACGAGAAGAGAGGCTAAAGACGAAGGTACGGTGCTCTGCAGAGCTAAGCACCGCTCCCGGGCGTCTTTCGGCAGAAGGCGCACACCGCAGAGCACTGTGAGAGGCAGAATCGTCTTTGCGCGAAGAAGCAGCTTCTTCGTCTCCGGGAGCCGGAGAGAGCGGCAACTTCGCAAAGGTGACGAAACAAGCTGTACAACACTGCGATTGTGTGCGCAGCTTGCCAACTGAGAGAAAACAGTACCTGACCACTCTCCTGCCTTTTCTATTCACATGAACATTCGATTGCAAGCTGTTTTGGACAACTGTCTCTCTCTTCTTGCAAAACACTCGGCAGACCTCCGTGCAGACTCTAGAACACGATGGGAGATGTTTTCTGTGCTGGCACAGTTTCTCCTTGCCAGACAGAGTGGAAAAGCTTTTTGCTAAGATGTAGACGAGAAGAGAGGCTAAAGAAGCAGGTATGGTGCTCTGCAGAGCTAAGCACCTCTCCCGGGCTTCTTTCGGCAGAAGGCGCACACCGCAGAGCACTGTGAGCGGCAGAATCGTCTTTGCGCGAAGAAGCAGCTTCTTCGTCTCCGGGAGCCGGAGAGAGCGGCAGCTTCGCAAAGGTGAAGAAACAAGCTGTACAACACTGCGATTGTGTGCGCAGCTTGCCAAGTGAGAGAAAACAGTACCTGACCACTCTCCTGCCTTTTCTATTCACATGAACATTCGATTGGAAGCTGTTTTGGACAACTTTCTTTCTCTTCTTGCAAAACACTCGGCAGACCTCCGTGCAGCCTCTAGAACACGCAGGGAGATGTTTCTGTGCTGGCACAGTTTCTCCTTGCCAGACAGAGTGGAAAAGATTTTGCTAAGATGTAGACGAGAAGAGAGGCTAAAGACGAAGGTACGGTGCTCTGCAGAGCTAAGCACCGCTCCCTGGCGTCTTTCGGCAGAAGGCGCACACAGCAGAGCACTGTGAGCGGCAGAATCGTCTTTGCGCGAAGAAGCAGCTTCTTCGTCTCCGGGACCCGGAGAGAGCGGCAGCTTCGCAAAGGTGATGAAACAAGCTGTACGACACTGCGATTGTGTGCGCAGCTTGCCAACTGAGAGAAAACAGTACCTGACCACTCTCCTGCCTTTTCTATTCACATGAACATTCGATTGCAAGCTGTTTTGGACAACTTTCTTTCTCTTCTTGCAAAACACTCGGCAGACCTGCGTGCAGCCTCTAGAACACGATGGGAGATGTTTTCTGTGCTGGCACAGTTTCTCCTTGCCAGACAGAGTGGAAAAGCTTTTTGCTAAGATGTAGACGAGAAGAGAGGCTCAAGACGAAGGTACGGTGCTCTGCAGAGCTAAGCACCGCTCCCGGACCTCTTTCGGCAGAAGGCGCACACCGCAGAGCACTGTGAGCGGCAGAATCGTCTTTGCGCGAAGAAGCAGCTTCTTCGTCTCCGGGAGCCGGAGAGAGCGGCAACTTCGCAAAGGTGATGAAACAAGCTGTACAACACTGCGATTGTGTGCGCAGCTTGCCAACTGAGAGAAAACAGTACCTGACCACTCTCCTGCCTTTTCTATTCACATGAACATTCGATTGCAAGCTGTTTTGGACAACTTTCTTTCTCTTCTTGCAAAACACTCGGCAGACCTCCGTGCAGCCTCTAGAATACGATGGGAGATGTTTTCTGTGCTGGCAGAGTTTCTCCTTGCCAGACAGAGTGGAAAAGCTTTTTGCTAAGATGTAGACGAGAAGAGAGGCTAAAGAAGCACGCATGGTGCTCTGCAGAGCTAAGCACAGCTCCCGGGGCTCTTTCGGCAGAAGGCGCACACCGCAGAGCACTGTGAGCGGCAGAATCGTCTTTGCGCGAAGAAGCAGCTTCTTCGTCTCCGGGAGCCGCAGAGAGCGGCAACTTCGCAAAGGTGATGAAACAAGCTGTACAACACTGCGATTGTGTGCGCAGCGTGCCAACTGAGAGAAAACAGTACCTGACCACTCTCCTGCCTTTTCTATTCACATGAACATTCGATTGCAAGCTGTTTTGGACAACTTTCTTTCTCTTCTTGCAAAACACTCGGCAGACCTCCGTGCAGCCTCTAGAACACGATGGGAGATGTTTTCTGTGCTGGCACAGTTTCTCCTTGCCAGACAGAGTGGAAAAGCTTTTTGCTAAGATGTAGACGAGAAGAGAGGCTAAAGACGAAGGTACGGTGCTCTGCAGAGCTAAGCACCGCTCCCGGGCGTCTTTCGGCAGAAGGCGCACACCGCAGAGCACTGTGAGCGGCAGAATCGTCTTTGCCCGAAGAAGCAGCTTCTTCGTCTCCGGGAGCCGGAGAGAGCGGCGGCTTGGCAAAGGTGATGAAACAAGCTGTACAACACTGCGATTGTGTGCGCAGCTTGCCAACTGAGAGAAAACAGTACCTGACCACTCTCCTGCCTTTTCTATTCAGATGAACATTCGATTGGAAGCTGTTTTGGACAACTTTCTTTCTCTTCTTGCAAAACACTCGGCAGACCTCCGTGCAGCCTCTAGAACACGATGGGAGATGTTTTCTGTGCTGGCACAGTTTCTCCTTGCCAGACAGAGTGGAAAAGCTTTTTGCTAAGATGTAGACGAGAAGAGAGGCTAAAGACGAAGGTACGGTGCTCTGCAGAGCTAAGCACCGCTCCCGGGCTTCTTTCGGCAGAAGGCGCACACCGCAGAGCACTGTGAGCGGCAGAATCGTCTTTGCGCGAAGAAGCAGCTTCTTCGTCTCCGGGAGCCGGAGAGAGCGGCAACTTGGCAAAGGTGATGAAACAAGCTGTACAACACTGCTATTGTGTGCGCAGCTTGCCAACTGAGAGAAAACAGTACCTGACCACTCTCCTGCCTTTTCTATTCACATGAACATTCGATTGCAAGCTGTTTTGGACAACTTTCTTTCTCTTCTTGCAAAACACTCGGCAGACCTCCGTGCAGCCTCTAGAACACGATGGGAGATGTTTTCTGTGCTGGCACAGTTTCTCCTTGCCAGACAGAGTGGAAAAGCTTTTTGCTAAGATGTAGACGAGAAGAGAGGCTAAAGACGAAGGTACGGTGCTCTGCAGAGCTAAGCACCGCTCCCGGACCTCTTTCGGCAGAAGGCGCACACCGCAGAGCACTGTGAGCGGCAGAATCGTCTTTGCGCGAAGAAGCAGCTTCTTCGTCTCCGGGAGCCGGAGAGAGCGGCAGCTTCGCAAAGGTGATGAAACGAGCTGTACGACACTGCGATTGTGAGCGCAGCGTGCCAACTGAGAGCAAACAGTACCTGACCACTCTCCTGCCTTTTCTATTCACATGAACATTCGATTGCAAGCTGTTTTGGACAACTTTCTTTCTCTTCTTGCAAAACACTCGGCAGACCTCCGTGCAGCCTCTAGAACACGATGGGAGATGTTTTTTGTGCTGGCACAGTTTCTCCTTGCCAGACAGAGTGGAAAAGCTTTTTGCTAAGATGTAGACGAGAAGAGAGGCTAAAGACGAAGGTACGGTGCTCTGCAGAGCTAAGCACCGCTCCCGGGCCTCTTTCGGCAGAAGGCGCACACCGCAGAGCACTGGGAGCAGCAGAATCGTCTTTGCGCGAAGAAGCAGCTTCTTCGTCTCCGGGAGCCGGAGAGAGCGGCAGCTTCGCAAAGGTGATGAAGCAAGCTGTACAACACTGCGATTGTGTGCGCAGCTTGCCAAGTGAGAGAAAACAGTACCTGACCACTCTCCTGCCTTTTCTATTCACATGAACATTCGATTGGAAGCTGTTTTGGACAACTTTCTTTCTCTTCTTGCAAAACACTCGGCAGACCTCCGTGCAGCCTCTAGAACACGATGGGAGGTGTTTTCTGTGGTGGCACAGTTTCTCCTTGCCAGACAGAGTGGAAAAGCTTTTTGCTAAGATGTAGACGAGAAGAGAGGCTAAAGACGAAGGTACGGTGCTCTGCAGAGCTAAGCACCGCTCCCGGGCCTCTTTCGGCAGAAGGCGCACACCGCAGAGCACTGTGAGCGGCAGAATCGTCTTTGCGCGAAGAAGCAGCTTCTTCGTCTCCGGGAGCCGGAGAGAGCGGCAACTTCGCAAAGGTGATGAAACAAGCTGTACAACACTGCGATTGTGTGCGCAGCTTGCCAACTGAGAGAAAACAGTACCTGACCACTCTCCTGCCTTTTCTATTCACATGAACATTCGATTGCAAGCTGTTTTGGACAACTTTCTTTCTCTTCTTGCAAAACACTCGGCAGACCTCCGTGCAGCCTCTAGAACACGATGGGAGATGTTTTCTGTGCTGGCACAGTTTCTCCTTGCCAGACAGAGTGGAAAAGCTTTTTGCTAAGATGTAGACGAGAAGAGAGGCTAAAGACGAAGGTACGGTGCTCTGCAGAGCTAAGCACCGCTCCCGGACCTCTTTCGGCAGAAGGCGCACACCGCAGAGCACTGTGAGCGGCAGAATCGTCTTTGCGCGAAGAAGCAGCTTCTTCGTCTCCGGGAGCCGGAGAGAGCGGCAACTTCGCAAAGGTGATGAAACAAGCTGTACAACACTGCGATTGTGTGCGCAGCTTGCCAACTGAGAGAAAACAGTACCTGACCACTCTCCTGCCTTTTCTATTCATATGAACATTCGATTGCAAGCTGTTTTGACTACTTTCTCTCTCTTCTTGCAAAACACTCGGCAGACCTGCGTGCAGCCTCTAGAATACGATGGGAGATGTTTTCTGTGCTGGCACAGTTTCTCCTTGCCAGACAGAGTGGAAAAGCTTTTTGCTAAGATGTAGACGAGAAGAGAGGCTAAAGAAGCACGTATTGTGCTTCTCAGAGCTAAGCACAGCTCCCGGGGCTCTTTCGGCAGAAGGCGCACACCGCAGAGCACTGTGAGCGGCAGAATCGTCTTTGCGCGAAGAAGCAGCTTCTTCGTCTCCGGGAGCCGGAGAGAGCGGCAAC
Organism: Melozone crissalis; assembly: GCF_028551555.1. Taxonomy (NCBI): domain Eukaryota; kingdom Metazoa; phylum Chordata; class Aves; order Passeriformes; family Passerellidae; genus Melozone; species Melozone crissalis. The sequence continues at coordinate 7,150 of NW_026535947.1, read as the reverse complement.
TTCGCAAAGGTGATGAAACAAGCTGTACAACACTGCGATTGTGTGCGCAGCGTGCCAACTGAGAGAAAACAGTACCTGACCACTCTCCTGCCTTTTCTATTCACATGAACATTCGATTGCAAGCTGTTTTGGACAACTTTCTTTCTCTTCTTGCAAAACACTCGGCAGACCTCCGTGCAGCCTCTAGAACACGATGGGAGATGTTTTCTGTGCTGGCACAGTTTCTCCTTGCCAGACAGAGTGGAAAAGCTTTTTGCTAAGATGTAGACGAGAAGAGAGGCTAAAGACGAAGGTACGGTTCTCTGCAGAGCTAAGCACCGCTCTCCGACCTCTTTCGGCAGAAGGCGCACACCGCAGAGCACTGTGAGCGGCAGAATCGTCTTTGCGCGAAGAAGCAGCTTCTTCGTCTCCGGGACCCGGAGAGAGCGGCAGCTTAAACAAAGGTGATGAAACAAGCTGTACGACACTGCGATTGTGTGCGCAGCTTGCCAACTGAGAGAAAACAGTACCTGACCACTCTCCTGCCTTTTCTATTCACATGAACATTCGATTGCAAGCTGTTTTGGACAACTTTCTTTCTCTTCTTGCAAAACACTCGGCAGACCTCCGTGCAGCCTCTAGAACACGATGGGAGATGTTTTCTGTGCTGGCACAGTTTCTCCTTGCCAGACAGAGTGGAAAAGCTTTTTGCTAAGATGTAGACGAGAAGAGAGGCTAAAGACGAAGGTACGGTGCTCTGCAGAGCTAAGCACCGCTCCCGGACCTCTTTCGGCAGAAGGCGCACACCGCAGAGCACTGTGAGCGGCAGAATCGTCTTTGCGCGAAGAAGCAGCTTCTTCGTCTCCGGGAGCCGGAGAGAGCGGCAGCTTCGCAAAGGTGATGAAACGAGCTGTACGACACTGCGATTGTGGTGCGCAGCGTGGCCAACTGAGAGAAAACAGTACCTGACCACTCTCCTGCCTTTTCTATTCACATGAACATTCGATTGCAAGCTGTTTTGGACAACTTTCTTTCTCTTCTTGCAAACACTCGGCAGACCTCCGTGCAGCCTCTAGAACACGATGGGAGATGTTTTTGTGCTGGCACAGTTTCTCCTTGCCAGACAGAGTGGAAAAGCTTTTTGCTAAGATGTAGACGAGAAGAGAGGCTAAAGACGAAGGTACGGTGCTCTGCAGAGCTAAGCACCGCTCCCGGGCCTCTTTCGGCAGAAGGCGCACACCGCAGAGCACTGGGAGCAGCAGAATCGTCTTTGCGCGAAGAAGCAGCTTCTTCGTCTCCGGGAGCCGGAGAGAGCGGCAGCTTCGCAAAGGTGAAGAAACAAGCTGTACAACTTTGCGATTGTGTGCGCAGCTTGCCAAGTGAGAGAAAACAGTACCTGACCACTCTCCTGCCTTTTCTATTCAGATGAACATTCGATTGCAAGCTGTTTTGGACAACTTTCTTTCTCTTCTTGCAAAACACTCGGCAGACCTCCGTGCAGCCTCTAGAACACGATGGGAGGTGTTTCTGTGGTGGCACAGTTTCTCCTTGCCAGACAGAGTGGAAAAGCTTTTTGCTAAGATGTAGACGAGAAGAGAGGCTAAAGACGAAGGTACGGTGCTCTGCAGAGCTAAGCACCGCTCCCGGGGCCTCTTTCGGCAGAAGGCGCACACCGCAGAGCACTGTGAGCGGCAGAATCGTCTTTGCGCGAAGAAGCAGCTTCTTCGTCTCCGGGAGCCGGAGAGAGCGGCAACTTCGCAAAGGTGATGAAACAAGCTGTACAACACTGCGATTGTGTGCGCAGCTTGCCAACTGAGAGAAAACAGTACCTGACCACTCTCCTGCCTTTTCTATTCACATGAACATTCGATTGCAAGCTGTTTTGGACAACTTTCTTTCTCTTCTTGCAAAACACTCGGCAGACCTGCGTGCAGCCTCTAGAACACGATGGGAGATGTTTTCTGTGCTGCACAGTTTCTCCTTGCCAGACAGAGTGGAAAAGCTTTTTGCTAAGATGTAGACGAGAAGAGAGGCTAAAGACGAAGGTAACGGTGCTCTGCAGAGCTAAGCACCGCTCCCGGACCTCTTTCGGCAGAAGGCGCACAGCGCAGAGCACTGTGAGCGGCAGAATCGTCTTTGCGCGAAGAAGCAGCTTCTTCGTCTCCGGGAGCCGGAGAGAGCGGCAACTTCGCAAAGGTGATGAAACAAGCTGTACAACACTGCGATTGTGTGCGCAGCTTGCCAACTGAGAGAAAACAGTACCTGACCACTCTCCTGCCTTTTCTATTCACATGAACATTCCCTCGATTGCAAGCTGTTTTGGACAACTTTCTTTCTCTTCTTGCAAAACACTCGGCAGACCTGCGTGCAGCCTCTAGACACGATGGGAGATGTTTTCTGTGCTGGCACAGTTTCTCCTTGCCAGACAGAGTGGAAAAGCTTTTTGCTAAGATGTAGACGAGAAGAGAGGCTAAAGACGAAGGTACGGTGCTCTGTAGAGCTAAGCACCGCTCCCGGACCTCTTTCGGCAGAAGGCGCACACCGCAGAGCACTGGGAGCAGCAGAATCGTCTTTGCGCGAAGAAGCAGCTTCTTCGTCTCCGGGAGCCGGAGAGAGCGGCAGCTTCGCAAAGGTGAAGAAACAAGCTGTACAACTTTGCGATTGTGTGCGCAGCTTGCCAACTGAGAGAAAACAGTACCTGACCACTCTCCTGCCTTTTCTATTCACATGAACATTCGATTGGAAGCTGTTTTGGACAACTTTCTTTCTCTTCTTGCAAAACACTCGGCAGACCTCCGTGCAGCCTCTAGAACACGATGGGAGATGTTTTCTGTGCTGGCACAGTTTCTCCTTGCCAGACAGAGTGGAAAAGCTTTTTGCTAAGATGTAGACGAGAAGAGAGGCTAAAGACGAAGGTACGGTGCTCTGCAGAGCTAAGCACCGCTCCCGGGCCTCTTTCGGCAGAAGGCGCACACCGCAGAGCACTGTGAGCGGCAGAATCGTCTTTGCGCGAAGAAGCAGCTTCTTCGTCTCCGGGAGCCGGAGAGAGCGGCAACTTGGCAAAGGTGATGAAACAAGCTGTACAACACTGTGATTGTGTGCGCAGCTTGCCAACTGAGAGAAAACAGTACCTGACCACTCTCCTGCCTTTTCTATTCAGATGAACATTCGATTGCAAGCTGTTTTGGACAACTTTCTTTCTCTTCTTGCAAAACACTCGGCAGACCTCCGTGCAGCCTCTAGAACACGATGGGAGATGTTTTCTGTGCTGGCACAGTTTCTCCTTGCCAGACAGAGTGGAAAAGCTTTTTGCTAAGATGTAGACGAGAAGAGAGGCTAAAGACGAAGGTACGGTGCTCTGCAGAGTTAAGCACCGCTCCCTGGCGTCTTTCGGCAGAAGGCGCACACCGCAGAGCACTGTGAGCGGCAGAATCGTCTTTGCGCGAAGAAGCAGCTTGTTCGTCTCCGGAGCCGGAGAGAGCGGCAACTTGGCAAAGGTGATGAAACAAGCTGTACAACATTGCTATTGTGTGCGCAGCTTGCCAACTGAGAGAAAACAGTACCTGACCACTCTCCTGCCTTTTCTATTCACATGAACATTCGATTGCAAGCTGTTTTGGACAACTTTCTTTCTCTTCTTGCAAAACACTCGGCAGACCTCCGTGCAGCCTCTAGAACACGATGGGAGATGTTTTCTGTGCTGGCACAGTTTCTCCTTGCCAGACAGAGTGGAAAAGCTTTTTGCTAAGATGTAGACGAGAAGAGAGGCTAAAGACGAAGGTACGGTGCTCTGCAGAGCTAAGCACCGCTCCCGGACCTCTTTCGGCAGAAGGCGCACACCGCAGAGCACTGTGAGCGGCAGAATCGTCTTTGCGCGAAGAAGCAGCTTCTTCGTATCCGGGAACCGGAGAGAGCGGCAGCTTAAACAAAGGTGATGAAACAAGCTGTACGACACTGCGATTGTGTGCGCAGCTTGCCAACTGAGAGAAAACAGTACCTGACCACTCTCCTGCCTTTTCTATTCACATGAACATTCGATTGCAAGCTGTTTTGGACAACTTTCTTTCTCTTCTTGCAAAACACTCGGCAGACCTCCGTGCAGCCTCTAGAACACGATGGGAGATGTTTTTTGTGCTGGCACAGTTTCTCCTTGCCAGACAGAGTGGAAAAGCTTTTTGCTAAGATGTAGACGAGAAGAGAGGCTAAAGACGAAGGTACGGTGCTCTGCAGAGCTAAGCACCGCTCCCGGAACTCTTTCGGCAGAAGGCGCACACCGCAGAGCACTGTGAGCGGCAGAATCGTCTTTGCGCGAAGAAGCAGCTTCTTCGTCTCTGGGAGCCGCAGAGGGCGGCAACTTCGCAAAGGTGATGAAACAAGCTGTACAACACTGCGATTGTGTGCGCAGCGTGCCAACTGAGAGAAAACAGTACCTGACCACTCTCCTGCCTTTTCTATTCACATGAACATTCGATTGCAAGCTGTTTTGGACAACTTTCTTTCTCTTCTTGCAAAACACTCGGCAGACCTCCGTGCAGCCTCTAGAACACGCAGGGAGATGTTTTCTGTGCTGGCACAGTTTCTCCTTGCCAGACAGAGTGGAAAAGCTTTTTGCTAAGATGTAGACGAGAAGAGAGGCTAAAGACGAAGGTACGGTGCTCTGCAGAGCTAAGCACCGCTCCCTGGCGTCTTTCGGCAGAAGGCGCACACCGCAGAGCACTGTGAGCGGCAGAATCGTCTTTGCGCGAAGAAGCAGCTTCTTCGTCTCCGGGAGCCGGAGAGAGCGGCGGCTTGGCAAAGGTGATGAAACAAGCTGTACAACACTGCGATTGTGTGCGCAGCTTGCCAACTGAGAAAAAACAGTACCTGACCACTCTCCTGCCTTTTCTATTCACATGAACATTCGATTGCAAGCTGTTTTGGACAACTTTCTTTCTCTTCAGCAAAACACTCGTCAGACCTGCGTGCAGCCTCTATAACACGATGGGAGATGTTTTCTGTGCTGGCACAGTTTCTCCTTGCCAGACAGAGTGGAAAAGCTTTTTGCTAAGATGTAGACGAGAAGAGAGGCTAAAGACGAAGGTACGGTGCTCTGCAGAGCTAAGCACCGCTCCCGGGCTTCTTTCGGCAGAAGGCGCACACCGCAGAGCACTGTGAGCGGCAGAATCGTCTTTGCGCGAAGAAGCAGCTTCTTCGTCTCCGGGAGCCGGAGAGAGCGGCAACTTCGCAAAGGTGATGAAACAAGCTGTACAACACTGCGATTGTGTGCGCAGCTTGCCAACTGAGAGAAAACAGTACCTGACCACTCTCCTGCCTTTTCTATTCAGATGAACATTCGATTGCAAGCTGTTTTGGACAACTTTCTTTCTCTTCTTGCAAAACACTCGGCAGACCTCCGTGCAGCCTCTAGAACACGATGGGAGATGTTTTTTGTGCTGGCACAGTTTCTCCTTGCCAGACAGAGTGGAAAAGCTTTTTGCTAAGATGTAGACGAGAAGAGAGGCTAAAGACGAAGGTACGGTGCTCTGCAGAGCTAAGCACCGCTCCCGGGCTTCTTTCGGCAGAAGGCGCACACCGCAGAGCACTGTGAGCGGCAGAATCGTCTTTGCGCGAAGAAGCAGCTTCTTCGTCTCCGGGAGCCGGAGAGAGCGGCAACTTCGCAAAGGTGATGAAACAAGCTGTACAACACTGCGATTGTGTGCGCAGCTTGCCAACTGAGAGAAAACAGTACCTGACCACTCTCCTGCCTTTTCTATTCACATGAACATTCGATTGCAAGCTGTTTTGGACAACTTTCTTTCTCTTCTTGCAAAACACTCGGCAGACCTCCGTGCAGCCTCTAGAACACGATGGGAGATGTTTTTCTGTGCTGGCACAGTTTCTCCTTGCCAGACAGAGTGGAAAAGCTTTTTGCTAAGATGTAGACGAGAAGAGAGGCTAAAGACGAAGGTACGGTGCTCTGCAGAGCTAAGCACCGCTCCCGGGCCTCTTTCGGCAGAAGGCGCACACAGCAGAGCACTGTGAGCGGCAGAATCGTCTTTGCGCCAAGAAGCAGCTTCTTCGTCTCCGGGAGCCGGAGGAGAGCGGCAACTTCGCAAAGGTGATGAAACAAGCTGTACAACACTGCGATTGTGTGCGCAGCTTGCCAACTGAGAGAAAACAGTACCTGACCAGTCTCCTGCCTTTTCTATTCACATGAACATTCGATTGCAAGCTGTTTTGGACAACTTTCTTTCTCTTCTTGCAAAACACTCGGCAGACCTCCGTGCAGCCTCTAGAACACGATGGGAGATGTTTTCTGTGCTGGCAAAGTTTCTCCTTGCCAGACAGAGTGGAAAAGCTTTTTGCTAAGATGTAGACGAGAAGAGAGGCTAAAGACGAAGGTACGGTGCTCTGCAGAGCTAAGCACCGCTCCCGGGCGTCTTTCGGCAGAAGGCGCACACCGCAGATCACTGTGAGCGGCAGAATCGTCTTTGCGCGAAGAAGCAGCTTCTTCGTCTCCGGGAGCCGGAGAGAGCGGCAACTTCGCAAAGGTGATGAAACAAGCTGTACAACACTGCGATTGTGTGCGCAGCGTGCCAACTTAGAGAAAACAGTACCTGACCACTCTCCTGCCTTTTCTATTCAGATGAACATTCGATTGCAAGCTGTTTTGGACAACTTTCTTTCTCTTCTTGCAAAACACTCGGCAGACCTCCGTGCAGCCTCTAGAACACGATGGGAGATGTTTTCTGTGCTGGCACAGTTTCTCCTTGCCAGACAGAGTGGAAAAGCTTTTTGCTAAGATGTAGACGAGAAGAGAGGCTAAAGAAGCAGGTACGGTGCTCTGCAGAGCTAAGCACCGCTCCCGGGGCTCTTTCGGCAGAAGGCGCACACAGCAGAGCACTGTGAGCGGCAGAATCGTCTTTGCGCGAAGAAGCAGCTTCTTCGTCTCCGGGAGCCGGAGATAGCGGCAACTTCGCAAAGGTGATGAAACAAGCTGTACAACACTGCGATTGTGTGCGCAGCTTGCCAACTGAGAGAAAACAGTACCTGACCACTCTCCTGCCTTTTCTATTCACATGAACATTCGATTGCAAGCTGTTTTGGACAACTTTATTTCTCTTCTTGCAAAACACTCGGCAGACCTGCGTGCAGCCTCTAGAACACGATGGGAGATGTTTTCTGTGCTGGC